>NC_083589.1:5591479-5928979 GCF_027579695.1 Neoarius graeffei | reverse complement strand
AGGTGATCTAACGGTTCACCCCCGGAGATAAGTTTTGGACTCGGCGACACAGGAGCGAGAATGTTTCTATAGAGAAGAGTCGATTCTGTAGAGTCGTTGAGATTCGATTCTTGGTTTCGCAGACGAAAAAAGACAGCCGAATGAGACGCTCCGTGTTAATTAGGTGTGCAGATATCTATTTTCTGACTCCAGGGATCGATTTTCACAGCGAATTCGTTTCACGGTGCGGGCAAATCAACTGTGAGAGAAACAAAACACCGGAGTCGGCTCCGTGAACAAGCGTACAGTTGACTCTTTATGGAATCGACTCCCTGCGCTATAGAAAGAGCACGGTTGCGCTCAGGTGGAGGCTCACCTGTTTTGACGCACTTGAGGCGGACGGGGTCTTTGCAGTGTTTTAACACCGCCAGCACGTCTCTGGTGGTGAGTCCGGCCACCGGGGTGTCGTTGACCTCCAGGAGAAGTTCTCCCCGGCTCGGAGTGGCCTGTCCCGGAGCAGCTGCCCCGTGCACGGCTCCGAGCAGCGGGAACTGGGCGAGCTCTGCGCCGCCTCTGATCTCCACCCGGAGCTCCCGCTGCTTATCCCGCTTCAGCACCACTTCATGCACTCTGCTGCTCCAGTGGCTTCTCTTCTTCAAGTTCTGAGACATGTTTGGACTTTTTTGCCTTTACATGAGGTTAAAAATTCCCGGTTTTCCAACTTAAACTCCGGGAAAACAGCTTCAGAGGTCCGGAGGATCCATGTCGGGACGTCCTAGTTAAAGCCCACCACACACACACACACACACACACACACACACAAAGTTTGTGTCCCGTGTTAAATCCTAGGCACGCGCTCCTCCAACACTAATGAGAATCTAACATTTGTAAACATCTGTAAACAGCTGTAAACTGGACCGGTCCCGATGCACCAACTGGGTTCATCTTTTGCTTTTTGTGGCCAAAAATCTCTGCAGAAATCACGGACTCAGCTGTGCACATATTTACTGCTACACACACACAGGATGCGATTAGAGCGACCGGAAGTCATTCATTTCCAGAGAAGAGCTGAAGATTTGGTACAGGAACCAACCGGAGGCCAAGTGAGCGTTTTAGTGAAGAGAAGTGGGCGTGGCTTGAGACTTGTTAACGTCATGCAAATGAGCAGCGATGTGAGAGGGCGGGGCTTGTGATCGAAGGATTAGAAATGGGCGGGGCCGCGACACGTACTGTAGTAATAATAAGAAGAAGAGGAAGTTGTGGGCGGCACGGTGGTGTAGTGGTTAGCCCTGTCCTCTCACAGCAAGAAGGTCCGGGTTCGAGCCCCGTGGCCAGCGAGGGCCTTTCTGTGTGGAGTTTGCATGTTGTCCACGTGGGTTTCCTCCGGGTGCTCCGGTTTCCCCCACAGATAATGAGATGAGGTTTTGAAAATTGCCCGAAATCACCAGTGAAATTGATCCTTAATGTTACGAGGAACCATACGACTACTTGTTTATAATATACAGGGCCAAATTCATACTTCGGAAGCCGTTCAAGTTCACAATATTTGTCACTGACGTTTTCTGAACCAATCAGGGCGCGAGACTATCTTGCACGTTTGCATCAGTTTCTCAAGCATTCCTTGTTCTCGCTTTTCCCTCGAGGACTTTTAGTGATTCTTGAAAAGTGACATCTTTCAGGACTGATCCCGGATATTTCTCTGGTCTCAGACGCCGATCCAACGCTGCCTGCATTACTTTGAGAGAATCTGGTTCGTAGTTTTCCCCATTTTTTTTCCTCACTTCTGCATAAAACTGCGATAGCACTTTGTCTAACTCACAGCATTCGTAAGCCACTAGAGAGTCGTTTGTCTTTCTGCAGCCCGTTTCTTAAACACGGAAAGCCAAAAATTCGTACTTTTTGGGGGGGATTTCCATTTTCGCTTGCAGCTTTCAGTTGGTTCATCATTTCTTCATCAAATATAACGAAAGGCGGCATTGCTGAGTCAGCAGAGTCAGCCATTTTGTTGACAAAATTTGCTAATTTTTGTAACTGTAACCAAGCAACGAACTAGCCAATAGCATTTCAGAAATATAGCCCCGTGTTAAGGAAAAAAGCCCTCCTTGGTTGACCAATCAGAATTGAGTAATTTGGCCCTATGTATTATTATAATAATAATAATAACAACACTTTTACTGGCGGCACGGTGGTGTAGTGGTTAGCACTGTCGCCTCACAGCAAGAAGGTCGGGGTTCGAGCCCCGTGGCCGGCGAGGGCCTTTCTGTGTGGAGTTTGCATGTTCTCCCCGTGTCCGCGTGGGTTTCCTCCGGGTGCTCCGGTTTCCCCCACAGTCCAAAGACATGCAGGTTAGGTTAACTGGTGACTCTAAATTGACCGTAGGTGTGAATGTGAGTGTGAATGGTTGTCTGTGTCTATGTGTCAGCCCTGTGATGACCTGGTGACTTGTCCAGGGTGTACCCCGCCTTTCGCCTGTAGTCAGCTGGGATAGGATCCAGCTTGCCTGAGACCCTGTAGAACAGGATAAAGCGGCTAGAGATAATGAGATGAGACACTTTTACTACAAAAGCTAGAACATTTCACCAAATTATCCCTGCTGTTTGGCTCAATTTTTCCTAAAATGAAATATTTTTATTTATTTATTTATTTATTTTTTACATGGTTCCACAATGTGACTGAACTTCCAGACTGGTGATCTGTGATGCAGTGATTTTGTGATGCAACTTTGAGACATTGCTGTTGAATTTATAGTTCTGTAATGTTCTTTCTTTAAGCTTTGCAGTGGATATTTGAATCTAATATCACTATTCTAAGTAAAAGACGTGATGGAAGTGTATTTCAACATTTCACCAACATTAGCAGATCAACTTACTGAAAACATCTGGATGCTCACAGCTGGATGGATGTTAAAACTTGAAGTTATAACCCATTGCTTTATTTTCCCTCCTGTTCCTTTTTAAAATACTTTTATTCAATTCAGGTCCAGCTGACTCTTTTAAAAGTTTTACTGAAGCTATTTTTCAAAAGAGAGAACCTGGATTGTATTTAAGGATTATTTAATTACTTCCTGTCTCACTTACTGACTGACTGACCTACTGACTTACTGATTAACTTACCTACTGACTTACTGACTGACCTACTGACTTACTGACTGACTGACTTCCCCCCCCCCCCCAATCTGTTCCTCTGAGTTACATGTCGGTCCTGAGATCGAGATGCTGAACCTCTTCTGCTCCTCGGACCTGCCTGATCCATCCTGGTGCCCTGTGTCTGGTTGGAGTCTCATTGCATCACTCTCATTGCGTCACACCTGGAGGACGCTCTGGACTCTTACAGTAATGCTTTTATGGCTGAGGACTACAGTTGACTTGCTAACTTTAGGACTGCAGTTGTCATGAACAGTTTTGCACTCAAGTTTCCATCAGTGAAGAGTTTATAACATCAACGAAACTGACTTCATGTTAAAACTGTTAATGTTGTCTGTTGTTGCCCAAATGAGGATGGGTTCCCTTTTGAGTCTGGTTCCTCTCGAGGTTTCTTCCTCATGTCGTCTGAGGGAGTTTTCCTTGCCACCATCGCCACAGGCTTCATCATTGGGGATAGATTAGGGATAAAATTAGCTCATGTTTTAAGTCGTTCAAATTGTGTAAAGCTCCTTTGAGACAATGTTTATTGTTAAAAGCGCTATACAAATAAACTTGACTTGACTGACTGAGGTACTTACATACTGACCTACTGACTTACTTACTGACTTACCGACTGATTGCCCGACTGACTTACTGACTGACTAACCTACTGACTTACTTACTGACTGACCTACTTGCTTACTTACTGACTGACCTACTAACCTACTTACTTACTGACTGACTGACCTACTTACTTACTGACCTACTGACTTACTTAATGACTGACTTACTGACTAACTTACTTACTGACCTCCTGACTGACCTACTTACTGACTGACCTACTGACTTACTTACTGACTGACTGACCTACTGACTTACTTACTGACTGACTTACTGGCTTACTTACTGACTGACTGACCTACTGACTTACTTACTGACTTACCGACTGACTGCCCGACTGACTGACTGACCTACTGACTTACTTACTGACTGACCTACTTGCTTACTTACTGACTGACCTACTAACCTACTGACTGACTGACTGACCTACTTACTTACTGACTGACCTACTGACTTACTTAATGACTGACTTACTGACTAACTTATTTACTGACCTCCTGACTTACTTACTGACTGACTGACCTACTTACTGACTGACTTACTTACTGACTGACCTACTGACTTACTTACTGACTGACCTACTGACTACCTTACCTACTGATTTACTGACTTACTTACTTACTTACTGACTGACTTACTTAATGACTGACTTACTGACCTATTGACTTACTTAATGACTGACTTTCTGACCTACTGACTTACTTACTGATTGACTGACTGACTTACTGACTGACCTACTGACTTACGTACTGACTGACTGAGGTACTTACTGACTTACTTCCTGACTTACTGACTGACCTACTGACTTACTTACTGACTGACCTACTTACTGACTTACTGACTGAGCTACTTACTTACTGACTTACTCGCTGACTGACTGACCTACTGATGTACTTACTGACTGATGGACTTACTGACTTACTTACTCACTTACTGACTTACTGACTGACCTATTGACTTACTTAATGACTGACTTACTGACTAACTTACTTTCTTACTTACGGACTGACCTCCTGACTTACTGACTGACCTACTTACTTACTGACTGACTGGCCTACTTACTGACTGACCTCCTGACTTACTTACTGACTGACCTACTGACTTACTGACTGACTGACCTACTGACTAACTTACCTACTGATTTACTGACTTGCTTACTTACTGACTGACTTACTTAATGACTGACTTACTGACCTACTGACTTACTTAATGACTGACTTACTGACCTACTGACTTACTTACTGACTGACTGAGGTACTTACTGACTTACTTCCTGACTTACTGACTGACCTACTGACTTACTTACTGATTGACCTACTTACTGACTGAGCTACTTACTTACTGACTTACTCACTGACTGACTGACCTACTGGCTTACTTACTGACTGATGGACTTACTGACTTACTTACTCACTTACTGACTGACCTATTGACTTAATGACTGACTTACTGACCAACTTACTTTCTTACTTACGGACTGACCTCCTGACTTACTGACTGACCTACTTACTTACTGACTGACTGGCCTACTTACTGACTGACCTCCTGACTTACTTACTGACTGACCTACTGACTAACTTACCTACTGATTTACTTACTGACTGACTTACTGAATTACTTACTGACTGACTGAGGTACTTACTGACTTACTTACTGACTGACCTACTGACTGATTTACTTACTGACTGACTGACCTACTGACTTACTGATTGACTTACTGACTGACTGACCTACTGACTTGCTTACTGACTGACCTACTGACTAACTTTCCTACTGATTTACTGACTTACTTACTTACTTACTTACTGACTGACCTACTGACTTACTTAATGACTGACCTACTGACTTACTTACTGACTGACTGACTTACTGACTGACTGACTGAGGTACTTACTTAATTACCTACTGAGTTACCTTACCTACTGACTTACTTACTGACTTACTTACTGACTGTAGCAGTTCGTAGGAGGGGGAGGGGTACAGAAAGACGGCAGGCCAGAATAAAGTTCAATAACTCTTTTATTGCTCTTTTCAGACGCAATATTTACTCTCTTCCAGGCACACACACACACACACACACACACACACACAAGTCGTCTGGTTCAGGAGAGAGCTCTCTTCCTCTGCTCTCTCTCTCTCTCTTTATATAGGGCGTGGTCACTGGGAAGACACACAAACACAGGTTAATTGACATCAGGTGAAGTGATTCTGCCACTTACCTTCCCTGACTCGGCCCTCCGGTCACAGACCGGCGCTTGACCACGCCCCCGCTGCCACATACCCCCACTGCCCGACTCAGGCCAGGCAGCCGTCCGGCCTGCAGCCAACTCCCTCACACACTTGACGGCAGAGAAAGTCCGCCACAACCATCTGCGCCCCCGGCCTGTGGATCACCTTGAAGTTAAAGAGTTGGAGTGCCAGATACCAATGCCACGGGGACCTCCTCGTTCCAGAGTTTGAGCAGATTGAGGTGGTAAATCTGTAGCGCCCCACCCCTGTCCGTCTGCCTCACCTCGTAGTCAACGTCCCCGACTCGCCGTGTGACCTCAAAGGGTCCTTGCCACTTGGCAATTTGGAGCTCGATGTGGGCAACAGTACGAGTACTTTATCTCCTGGTGCGAACTCCCTAAGGCGCGTACCCCTGTCGTACAGGCGGGTTTGCCGTTCTTGGGCCTGCCGCAAATTCTCCTGGGTTAGGTGTGTGAGTGTGTGGAGTTTTGCGCGCAGGTCAATAACGTATTGAATTTCGTTTTTACTTGGTGAAGGTCCCTCCTCCTAATTTTCTCACAGCACATCTAGAATGCCACGTGGCTTACGCCCATATAACAATTCGAACGGGGAGAATCCCGTGGAGGCTTAGGGGACCTCTCGCACTGCAAATAACAAGGGTTCGAGCCATTTATCCCAATTACGTGTGTCCTCACTTACGAATTTTTTAATTATATTCTTGAGGGTGCGATTGAACCGTTCAACTAAACCGTCCATTTGTGGGTGATACACGCTGGTGCGGATCGGTTTAATACCTAATAACCCATACAGTTCGTTCAGTGTACGTGACATAAACGAGGTGCCTTGGTCAGTCAGAATCTCTTTTGGGATTCCAACTCGGGAGATGCCGCGGAAGAGCGCTTCCGCAATACTGCGTGCTGAGATATTGCGAAGAGGCACTGCTTCCGGGTATCGCATTGCATAGTCCACCAGAACTAAAATAAAGCGGCACCCTTGTGTTGACCGATCTAATGGCCCGACGAGATCCATCCCAATTCTTTCGAACGGGGTCTCGATTAATGGGAGAGGCCGCAAAGGCGCTTTTGGAATGGCCGCTGGATTTACTAACTGGCATTCGTGGCATGCGGTACACCACCTACGGACATCGCCACGAATCCCTGGCCAATAGAACCGGGCCATTAGTCGGGCTAGTGTTTTATCCTGCCCCAAGTGTCCAGCCATGGGATTAAAGTGAGCCGCCTGGAATACCAATTCCCGGCGGCTCTTTGGAATCAAAAGCTGTGTGACTTGCTCTTTAGTCTGAGTGTCCTGCATCACTCAGTATAATCTATCCTTCATAATAGAAAAATAGGGGAAGGACGGGGTGGCGTTTGGCTGGAGCGTTTGACTATCGATTACTCTCACTTGGTCAAACGCATGTCGCAGAGTCTCGTCTCGCCTCACGATTGCTCTAGCGGAAAATCCGCAAGGAATTCCCCGAGAGAGGGAGGAGGAGCCTGCTGCTCCTCACTCTGACGCCAAGATGACGTAGACGGCTCTGTGACAGCTGCTCCCGCCAATGCGACACCGGGACCTCCCCCTGCTGAACTATGGCAGGACCCACTCTTCACTAAATGACTCATTAACTCCCCGAATCCCGGCCAATCAGTCCACAAAATTATCGAGTGGGTGAGGCAAGGATTAACCGCCGCCTTTACTCTAAATTTTTCCCCTCAGAAAAAAATGTGGACCGACACTAAAGGGTAGCTGTGAACATCCCCGTGCACACACAACACCTTCACCCCCTGTGCTCCCCCCAATTCCTCGTCTTGCACCAGGCTTTGGTGAATTGAGGTCTGATTACAGCCAGAGTCCACCAACGCCTGATATGTATCCCCTTGGACACTCACCGGTATGCGATACGCTCCGGCCCGATCGAGGGCGGCTCCTGGCGCGTCGGGGATCCGAACCACCGCGCCCACTTCCATTGCCAAGCAGTGCTGTTGGAGGTGGCCCGGCTCCCTGCAGCACCAGCAAACTGGCCTGGGCTTCCTCTCTGCACCAGCGCTCTGGGGCTCACTCACCTGGGGGGGGAGAGACAGACACAGAAGGGAAAAATGGGAGGGCACCGCGGGTGCAATGGGCCAGCTGGGGTGGGGCCGGGCCCCGCCTCCGTGGTGGGGGAATGGGGCGAGGACAAGACACAGGAGGAGAGAGGGGGAGAGAGAGAGAGGAGAGGAAAGAAGAGGATGTCCGCTGTCCTGCTATCGGAACAGCCACCAAATGGTCCTCCGCCAACTCGATGGACTGATCCAGCGACGCCGGGCGGTGGCACTGGACCCGCTCCACGGTTCCCTCTGGTAGGCGGGCAATGAACTGCTCCAGCACCACCTGATTGATGATTCCCTCGGCGTCGCAGTTGTCGGCCCTCAACCACCGCCAGCAGGCGTCCCGGAGCTGCTGGCCAAACGCGAACGGCCAGCCGACTTCCTCCAGACGCAGAGCACGGAAGCGCTGACGCTGCTGTTCGGGGGGGTGCCCCACCCGCTGGAGGATGGCCTGGCGAAGGTCCGCGTAGGCCAGCCGGCGGTCGGCAGGGAGCTGTAGCACGACCAGCTGCGCCTCGCCTGTTAGCAGGGGGAGGAGGCGCACCGTGCGCTGTTCCACCGGCCAGCCCGAGGCCTCTGCTGCCTGCTCGAAGAGCGTGAGGAAGGCCGCTGAGTCATCATGCGGGCCCATCTTAGTTAGGGTGAGGGAAGAAGGGCCCGCAGCGGTGGAGATGGTGGACCCTGCCGACGTGAGGAGGTGCTGGAACGCCTGTCGATCTTCCTGCTGCGCCAGCACCAGGGCCTCGAACCGGTGCGCTTGCTCCTTCCGGAGGGTGACTAGCACCTGGTGCTGGCTCTGCTGGGCCGTGGTAAGGGCGTGGACCAGGTCTGCGATGGGGGAGGACTCCATGGGGCTGTTCTTTTCCTGTGCTCGGTTCCGGGTTTCAGCACCACTGTAGCAGTTCGTAGGAGGGGGAGGAGCACAGAAAGATGGCAGGCCAGAATAAAGTTCAATAACTCTTTTATTGCTCTTTTCAGATGCAATATTTACTCTCTTCCAGGCACACGCACACACACACACAAGTCGTCTGGTTCAGGAGAGAGCTCTCTTCCTCTGCTCTCTCTCTCTTTATATAGGGCGCGGTCACTGGGAAGACACACAAACACAGGTTAATTGACATCAGTTGTAGTGATTCTGCCACTTACCTTCCCTGACTCCACCCTCCGATCACAGACCAGCGCTTGACCACACCCCCGCTGCCACACTGACTTACTGACTGACTGACTGACCTACTGACTTACTTACTGACTGACCTACTTACTGACTGACTGACCTACTTACTTACTGACTTACTCACTGACTGACTGACCTACTGACTTACTTACTGACTGACTGACCTACTGACTGACTTAGTGAATTACTTACTGACTGACTGAGGTACTTACTTACTTACTTACTGACTTACTGACTAACTTACCTACTGACTGACTGACCTACTGACTTACTCACTGACTGCCTGACCTACTGACTTACTTACTGACTGACCTACTGACTGACTGACTTACTCACTTACTCACTTACTGACTTACTTACTGACTGATCTACTGACTTACTTAATGACTGACCTACTGACTAACTTACTTACTGACTTACCTACTTACTTACTGACCTGCTTACTTACTGACTTACTCACTGACTGACTGACCTACTGACTGAGCTAATGACTTACTTACTGACTGACCTACTGACTTACTTAATGACTGACTTACTGACTTACTTACTGACTGACCTACTTACTTACTGACTGACTGACCTACGTACTGACTTACTCACTGACTGACTGACCTTTTGACTGACCTACTGACTTACTTACTGACTGACCTACTTACTTACTGACTTACTCACTGACTGATTGACCTACTGACTGACCTACTTACTTACTCACTTACTGACTGACTTACTCACTTACTTACTGACTGACCTACTTACTTACTGACTGACCTACTTATTTACTGACTTACTCACTGACTGACTGACTGACTGACTTACTCACTTACAGTCATCAAATTTTCACAAGTCCTAAAAGTAGGTAAAGAGAACCCAGTTAAACAAATGAGATAAAAATATTAGATTTGGTCATTTATTTATTGAGGAAAATGATCCAATATTGCATATCTGTGAGTGGCAAAAGTATGTGAACCTCTAGGATTAGCAGTTAATTTGAAGGTGAAATTAGAGTCAGGTGTTTTCAATCAATGGGATGACAATCAGGTGTGAGTGGGCACCCTGTTTTATTTAAAGGTCAACTAAGTTAAAAAAAATTAACTTTCATAATATGTTTATTCTTACCTAAAAACACAAAACCCGACTTGGAAGTAAAGCAAGAAAGTTGTTCTTCTCAAAATCGTATATTTTTAGTGAAGTTACAAAATATCCCTTTCTGATTGGACAACAGGTGATGACGTATGTTTCAGAATACAATGCAGAAAGCACCTGAAGAAGTCCCTGCAGTTTTTGTGGAAATGATCGATAAGGATCGAAATAAAAGGGACACATTGTGTTGTGCATTGTTTTCCATTGTGTCACGAAAGGTGTAGGCCTGTGTAGCAAATAAGATGTTATTTCAACGCCCTGATTTGTAGGTTGACTATTTTCATTCCGTGACACAGGTGCACATGCTCTGCCTGTGCGTCAATGCCGACTGCCGTCGAATCAGTGTGCTGCAGAGAGATCCCCGAAGTGGCTGCAAAAATACAAGCCTACAATGAGCAACAGAATGCACAACTAGAGTGCATCACGTCTCACCCAGGCTTTCAAACAGTCTGCCTGGATAGATGGGTACTGGAGACAGCACACTACCAGTATGTGCAGCAGTATGGTGCAGTGTTCGAACTATGCCGATATTTTCGGGAGGTCCCTTTTTTTCCCTTGAGGGGGTGCTTGCGCTTGTCTCAGAGCGTGGATCTCCAAACGCATGAGAAGCCTATCTTACGCACATATCACGCGGACTCCACACCTCCACACACGCATCGCGTCTGAAGTCATAACTCATCAGGGGAAATCGTGTCCGCATTGGCATGTTCAAAAAACAACCTCGCGTCAACAATGATACCACACGCAAGAAAAAAAAAAAACAGTCAGGCTACTCAACACATCTAATCCACAGCAGCACCAAAGCATCACTGGAAATCATGTCAACAACCAATCTTCCACAACACTTCGGATATGCAAATGCTTCCCGTTACACACGATTGCTATGTCAATAAACATCATTTTGCCAATATTTTAGAGACCCCCCAACATTTCCCAAATCATGTTTTCAAGGGATCTCATGTCTGTTTCAAGGGATCTCGGATCCCCCGAGTACCCCCGTAGTTCGAACGGTGATGGTGGGCATGCAAGGCAGGACCCATCTGAAAATGAGTGAGTTGTCCCCCTAGAATTCTGATTGGTAACAAAAGTGCGGAGATTTCATGTATTGCTGCAGCTAAAGTCATCACGACTGTAGTAAAATAATAATAATAAAACCACACACAAAGTAAATTCACAAAGTACATTGAATTTACAGGAAATTCAGACATACTGCATATCGGCAGCTGGCTAGATGGTGCTGGGAGTACCTAGGCCGTCATGTTCGCGTTCCACTGCCATCCTGTGCAGTCACAAAGATCCGGGAGACATTCCCATCCACTGAATATACAGGTTTCCAGGATGTGGTGTAATGTGGCAAATAAAGACGTTTGAATGTATACTTGAATCAGATTTATTTGTTCTAATGCATTTGTTAACCCTATAACAAAGACAAACCAGAGGTCCAACGACCTGGGAAAAGGATTCACACAGCAATCCTTCCCAATCCAGTGTGGATACATTATATGTCCATAATCAACACTAACACTTGCCTGAAATAACCTCAGCAATGATAACAAAAAAAAAAGAATAATAATAATAATAAATATGTATGGTGTTGAAACAGAACTGAAAAAGTTTTCAAAGACCCAAAAAGGCACAAGATCATACATGACACACATTTGCCCATCAAAAGTTTCTCTGATGTGTACATACAGCACAATACAATCATTTTTTTGGAAAATCGGCTGTGATGGCATCGGATTATCTCCTCTTTGGGGGGGGTACACATGGCCGCTGCTCAAAGGTGGTGGTGATGGCTGCCTCTCTGGTGGTGAAGTGTCAAAGTCTTGCTCCGATACATCAGGCATGAGTTCCTCAACATAGGCTACACACATTAAAAAAAACGTGTCAAACATTCAAAAGAAGATTACTGCTTTTAGTTTTGGTGGGCTGTCTGTTTTGTAACACTAGGTAAAGCGTTTTACAAATCAGTGCAAAGCCAATATGTGACAAATATATGGGGAAATCACAACCTACATAACGTGACATTTTCCACCTTTGACTTACAGTAGTTGCATGGTTCTTTGACTGGCTTAGCTGAAGCACTTCCTGGCTTGTACTTTGGTTTTCGAATACTGTAGCGTAGGTCCCCTTTACTTGTCCTTGCCTGCTCTCTGTCACTGTTTGCGTTGTAGTGTAGTGCTGCCAAATGAATCCTGAGATAGAAATGATAGGAAAGAAACAATGATTTTGTTGATGCTGTTAATATTGATACTGAATGTGATGTTATCTATTATCAGCATGAAAACAGCAACATTCTGAGTTATCAAGATTAGCGAGAGGTATGAACTTACCTGCTGAGGGTGCCATGATATCTGTACGACTTCATTTTTGGCGCAAATTTTTTGATGATCTCATCTTTGGGGAAGCGATGAAAGCTTACCCCGTCTTTATATGTATTGCCACAACCTGCGATTATACACCGAGTAGGCATGGCTGGGGACTGTAGGCGAAAACTCTGGACTCAGTCTTTGTAAGTAACTAAATCAACTCAAATTACTTTCCGCACTTCAGTCCAGGTGCAACGACTATGCCACCGTGTTATTCTGAAACATACGTCACGAGGTCGCGTGACCTACCTCGTGCTCGTAAGTTTATTTTTTGAAGGGTGGAGCTTTGGGTCCTGAAAAACAGATGAAATACCGCTTTCCAGCAATTAGTGCACATTCACAAAATCACGCTCAGAAATGTAAGGTATCTCTCTGGATACATGAAAACACATTTGGATCACCGTGGAATTTTGTTTTTTTAACTTAGTTGACCTTTAAAGAACAGGGATCTATCAAAATCTGATCTTCACAACATGTTTGTGGAAGTGTATCATGGCATGAAGAAAGGAGATTTCTGAGGACCTCAGAAAAAGCGTTGTTGATGCTCATCAGGCTGGAAAATGTTACAAAACCATCTCTAAAGAGTTTGGACTCCACCAATCCACAGTCAGACAGATTGTGTAGAAATGGAGGAAATTCAAGACCATTGTTACCCTCCCCAGGAGTGGCTGACCAACAAAGATCACTCCAAGAGCAAGGTGTGTAATAGTCGCAAGGTCACAAAGGACCCCAGGCAGGGCTCCACAGTGCGCACATTTCACTCGCATTTGCGAGTGAATTTTTCGGCATGTGAACGACGAAAAAAAAAACCACGTGCATTCGTGCGAGGGCTTCTTGCGGCCGACAATTTAGGAAAGCACTGAGCACAGATGCAACGAGTTTAACATTCTAAAATGTATCAAACGTTAAACTGCAAAGTATGTAAATCCAGCGCTGGATAGCCTACCTAATATAGTGTAACGAGTAACGGCCTGGATCGTTGTGTGTGTGTTCAGTGTTGTGTACGTGCGTGTGTGTGTGTGTGTTCTGCCTGCGCCTTGCTCCCTGTCTGTAGTTGCGTGCGTTGCCTCTGTCTTGCACTGCGGTGGTTCCCACGGTAGCCGGGGGGGGGGAGTGAAAAAGTTAAATTTTTTTTGCCGTTCTGCCATGCTAGTGTGTTTTACCGGGACATGAGATTTCAGCATTTTTATTCTTCTTGGTCTGTAGCTTGAATAAGTTTAGGCTACTGAATAACACTTTCAGTTAAAGTTGAGTCTGGTGCTTTTGTGCTGACACTACAATAGCCTACTATCACAAGAAATATCCCCCATAACATTTCCCGTTTTCTACTCATCTTTCTGTGATTGCCCCTCTTTCCCACGGTTGTATGTTGTGGGTGTGGCATTAGGTGGGAAAAGTGCTTTTTAGGGATTCATCAGATCATTCAACTGAGAGATAACCGAGAGCTGGTTCGGACCGAGCTGAGAAATATATTCGCTATGCAGAGAATAATGGCGTTTTTTTAAAAGCAGTGATGGTGGAAACAAGAATAAAAGAACGGACGAGGAAGAAAGTGTAGTGAAGAAAGCTAGAACGACGGGAGAAGGTGCGGGAAAATTATATAATGAGATGGAAAGCACACACCCCAGTGCAAACATTTAGATGGGAACATACAACACAGCAGAAAAACAAATAGTAATATACAGTATATACAAATGGTGCATGTCACAACACAGCAGAAAAACAAAGAATATATATACAACTGGGCGTGTTGAGTTGCAGATGTTAATTGCACATTAGTTATAGAAACTCAGTTCAGCTACAAAACTCAGTATATTGCATTGTATTTGGTATTGCATTGTATTGGGTATGGATGTAAAAGTGTAGAAATATAAATATAAAATATACAAAAGCTATAAAAACTAAAAAGTTGCTCTGTGAGGTTGCACTGTAATAAGTATTGCACTGTATCAGGTAAGTGTGAGAATATTGTCCTTTTAGGTCCTTGTTGGTACATTGTTGTACCTGCCAGAAGTGGCATCAGTCAGTGCATGTAATTAGCCTTTTTCACATTATGTCACTTGCAGAAGAACCTCACATCTGTTTTCAGCCTTTTGAATGGAAGAAGAGGCAGCATGCTAATCTGCTGGCTAACAAGTAGCAACCATAGAAAGTCAGTAAACTTCCTTTCCAAAACAAGGCAGATAGGTGACTGGAATGGTCGCTAACAATACGTAATGATAAACAACAATGCACAATATTATTATCAATCTTATCTGTGAATGACACAGTTTTGTTAACATATGTTGCCGCCGTATACCTCTTCTTCCATTCAAAAGGCTGAAAACGGATATGAGTTCCTCTGCAAGTGACGTAATGTGAAAAAGGCTAATTGTTCAAGGTGGTTATGGCCTGTGGGAAAAAAACTGTTTTTGAGTCTGTTGGTCCTTGCTTTGATGCACCTGTAATGCCTGCCTGAGGGCAGCAAGTCAAAGAACTCAGAGCCAGGGTGGGAGCTGTCCTTGATGATGTTGTTAGCTCTGCTGAGCTCTGCTCTCTGTTTAGCTACTGTTTGTTCATTCATTCAGTTGTTCGTTATTCATTTGTTTGTTCATTCATTCATTCATTCATTCATTCTCAATTGAATTTTGCATTTTATGTGTTGGTGTGTCTAAGGTTTGCGCTGCAATAAACCTTTAAAATGAAAACCTACTTGTCCTTGTGCCCCCATTTTTTTCCCTGTGCTCCTAAAATTTTTAACTTAGGAGCACGTGTGCTCCTGAAAAAAAAAGTTAGTGTAGAGCCCTGACCCCAGGGTAACTTCTAAGCAACTGAAAGCCTCTCTCACATTGGCTAATGTTAATGTTCATGAGTCCACCATCAGGAGAACACTGAACAACAATGGTGTGCATGGCAGGGTTGCAAGGAGAAAGCCACTGCTCTCCAAAAAGAACATTGCTGCTCATCTGCAGTTTGCTAAAGATCACGTGGACAAGCCTGAAGGCTATTGGAAAAATGTTTTGTGGATGGATGAGACCAAAATAGAACTTTTTGGTTTAAATAATAAGTGCTATGTTTGGAGAAAGAAAAACACTGCATTCCAGCATAAGAACCTTATCCCATCTGTGAAACATGGTGGTGGTAGTATCATGGTTTGGGCCTGTTTTGCTGCATCTGGGCCAGGATGGCTTGCCATCATTGATGGAACAATGAATTCTGAATTATACCAGCGAATTCTAAAGGAAAATGTCAGGACATCTGTCCATGAACTGAATCTCAAGAGAAGGTGAGTCATGCAGCAAGACAACGACCCTAAGCACACAAGTCGTTCTACCAAAGAATGGTTAAAGAAGAATAAAGTTAATGTTTTGGAATGGCCAAGTCAAAGTCCTGAACTTAATCCAATGGAAATGTTGTGGAAGAACCTGAAGCGAGCAGTTCATGTGAGGAAACCCACCAACATCCCAGAGATGAAGCTGTTCTGTACGGAGGAATGGGCTAAAATTCCTCCAAGCCGGTGTGCAGGACTGATCAACAGTTAGTGGCAGTTATTGCTGCACAAGGGGATCACACCAGATACTGAAAGCAAAGGTTCACATACTTGTGCCACTCACAGATATGTAATATTGGATCATTTTCCTCAATAAATAAATGACCAAGTATAATATTTTTGTCTAATTTGTTTAACTGGGTTCTCTTTATCTACTTTTAGGACTTGTGTGAAAATCTGATGATGTTTTAGGCCATATTTATGCAGAAATATAGAAAATTCTAAAGGGTTCACAAATTTCAAGCACGACTGTACTTACTGACTGATTGACTGACTGGCTGACCTACTGACTACATTACTTACTGACTGACTTACTTACTTACTTATTTACTTACTGATTTACGGACTGACCTACTGATCTACTGACTAACTTACTTACTTACTTACTGACTGACTTACTGACCTCCTGACTCACTGACTGACATGTATTTACTGACTTACTCACATTTGCTTATTAACTGACTTATTGACACTCACTCACTCAGTCCCCATTATGCCTCCTGGCATATAGGGCACTAGTGAAGGTCCTCCACTCCTGGACCAGCTTCTGGACAGGACCCCAGACCAGGTCCATAGTCTTCATTTCCTCCTCCACAGTTTGACACCAGGTGGGTTTGGGTTTTCTCATGACACTGGTGTCCATGCTCTCTTGTTGGCATTGAGCAAAGAGTTCTCAGTTGGATATGATGTTGGGCCAAAATAATTTCTTCATGTCATCTTTATTCCTTAAAAAATAGAAAAAAATATTCAAGTATTATGGATTACATGAATGGAATTATCACTAGAAATTTGGACTCGCTGTTGTGAGAATATAATCCCAAAACTCGGAACTTGGATCAATGTCTTGGGACTCATACAGTATTTAAATCAGACGTAGACCTGTTTATTTTCTAAATAGTAAACAATTAAACAAACAGTGATTTTAATTAACATGTATGTTGTATGTATGTAAATATTGTTGATTTAAATATAGATTGTTTGTGCTGTTAATGATGGACTTGATATGCACTTCGATAAATAGCTAACAGACTTGTTACAGTATTATTTTAGCTATAATTTAAATATCAGATGCGGTCAATGTCATAATTATCATATTGTGATAATTCGTCAGTACTTTTTTAGTTTTATAGAAATAAAACTGTAAAATGTATCTGTGTGTGTGTGTGTGTGTAGGACAGGCAGCACACATCGCCTCTCCACTTTACCAGGCGAGGAGTGTGTTTTGAGAAGCCGAGAGGAATTTTTACGCAGTGGGAGGAGGTTTTTAAATAAGCTGAGGAATTCCCTGAGAGAGGCAGAAAACCCACAGAGGAGTGTGGAGTCTTTAAAATGAAAAGCAAACACAATCACACTGTGGAGAGAGAGAGAGAGAGAGAGAGAGAGAGACTAATCTGCACTTTAGTCACCACTTCATGTCACTTAGTTTAATTTACACAAAGAAAATATTTGCATGTTTGTCCTGTCTGCATTCCTCCATTATAGGAATTTATATCAGTTAACCTAGCTTGTGCACACATAATTCACATAATTCTGTTCAGAGAGAGAGAGAGAGAGAGACAGACTAGGGACAAGTGACGTCCACACTTATCTATACAAACAATAGAGTTAGTTTACAAATAGCAGCAAAGGACAGAGATGACATTTTTGCCTGTGTGGCATTTTCTCTGCATTCAGATACTCACACCAGGAATGAAGATAGAATAGAATAGAGGGTGTGATGGTGGTACAAAGCGTAGTGTCGTCTCCTCACAGCTCCAGAGTTCATGTATCGTATGGAGTTCTGCGTCTTCTCCCAGTTTCCATGTGGGGTTCCTCTGGGTTCTCCAGTTTCCTCCCACCTCCCAAAAACAAGCCAATAGGTGAAAGAGTGTGTGTGTGTTCGTGTGTGTGCAGATACACTGGCGTTCCATTCAGGCTCAGGATCCTCCACTGTCCATTCCTGATCAGAATAAAGCGATTACTGAAACATGAGTAAGAGCAAGAATAGAATTAAAACAGGGACAGATTGAAAGAGTTCAAAATAGATACATAGAATAGATATACAAAAGTTTAAATATATATATCTATAATATAGACAAGAAAATAGGACTGAGTAGAATAGAATGGTGAAGAATATAAGGAATCGAACTGGATAGAACAGAATTGACTATAAAAAGAAATAAATACAAAGCATTATTGGAACAATAGAATAGAATACAATAGAGATAATGGAATTTAATAATGGGTAGAATAGGATACAGTATAATGCAACAGAATTGAATAAAATAGAACACAAAAAAAATAGCCAAACAACAAAATATAAAGAATAGAACTGGAGAGAACAGACAACAATCAAATAGAAAACAAGGATAATGAAAAAATAATAGAATACAATAGAGGGTAATGGAATATAATAGAACAAAAGAGAACATAAAATATTTTAAAAATAGAAGACAGTAATGGAAAGAATAGAATAAAATGCATTATTCTCTCTACATTCACTGGATATGAGCAATTGTGTGCTCTGATTGGCTACTCTACTACTAGGATATCAGCTCGTATACCGTGAGTAGAGAAAAACAAAATGGTGGAGCGTGTTACTGATCCAACCGAGGACGAAATAAAAACTCTACTCAAAAACAAAACCCCCCAAAATACAAAAAAAAGCAACAAAATGTGGAATAAAAGTATTTGACGGTAAGAACGTACTTTTTTATTTTTCAAGAATTATTATTACAATTATTAAAAAAAAAATGCTCCTGTCATTTCACCGGTTTGTTTACATTCTAAGCGGAAATGATTTTGTCAGACATTGTGTATAAAGTTTTTAATTTATCGAATTTGCAAAAAATAAAAATAAAAATGCTCAGTTTCTCAAAATCCAGTGAATGTGGATAGAATAAAACAGTTATTCCACTCAATCTCGGTGCTACGCGCCTCGTCGGATATCAGCTCATGTACGACTCGATTTTGGGGAATAACTGATAAATAGAACAAAATAGAGTGGAATAAAAAAAGAATAGACTGAAATGGAATGGAATAGAATAATGCAGCATATAAAAATGGAAAAAAAAATTAAATAGAAAAAAATAATGGAAAGAAAAGGATAAAGTAGAATAGAGCAGAATAGAATGGAATGAAATACAACTGAATGGAAGGGGATAAAACAAAAGATTTGAAAAGAAAGTATAGTGGGTGGCACGGTGGTGTAGTGGTTAGCGCTGTCACCTCACAGCAAGAAGGTCCTGGGTTCGAGCCCCGTTGCCAGTGAGGGCCTTTCTGTGCGGAGTTTGCATGTTCTCCCCGTGTCCGCGTGGGTTTCCTCCGGGTGCTCCGGTTTCCCCCACAGTCCAAAGACATGCAGGTTAGGTTAACTGGTGACTCTAAATTGAGCGTAGGTGTGAATGTGAGTGTGAATGGTTGTCTGTGTCTATGTGTCAGCCCTGTGATGACCTGGCGACTTGTCCAGGGTGTACCCCGCCTTTCGCCCGTAGTCAGCTGGGATAGGCTCCAGCTTGCCTGCGACCCTGTAGAACAGGATAAAGCGGCTACAGATAATGAGATGAGATGAGATGAGAAATTATAGCACTGGGACCGAACAGAATAGAATCTATATAACTGATGAGACCCCGAGGAGACCCAGGACTGACAGTGATGTTGCCATGGTGACAGAGGAGCGAATCGCTAGGCAACATGATGTGTGTGTGATGTGTGATGGTCTCAGTGATGTTCCTACAGCAGAGCGACTCGAATACAAGAAATTAATCATCCTTAAGTATGTGAACAACTCAATCTGTCTCTCATTCACTGAACACACACACACAAAATGTGTCTTCTGATAAAGTGATAAAGTGGAGGAGTGAGAGTGAGAATGAGAGCGTTTGTCACGGCTCAGCGGTGGAGTAAAGAGACGCAGCCGTGATGTGTAGTGCGTTCACTGTGTTTACTTTTCCACCAGATGCTCCGCTATTAGTGGGAGACACCATGCAATCACACACACACACACAGGGTGGGCATTACTCAAATCACACACTCTCACTCTGTCTGTCTATCCATCTGTGTGTGTGTTCAAATTTAGGTTCCTTGACAAAGACATTCTGATAGTTTTAATAAAGTTTGTTGCACCATTTATTGATTGTTTGTTTATACATTTGGATTTGGATTAAATATTGAACTTTAATGGTTTCTCCTTTATCGTAATTACTAATTAATTTAATGAGCACTTATTATAATATTATTAATGACCTATTTTATCGATATTTTCAATAATATTTTTCCCAACTGTTTTTTTCTAATGCAGTTTGTGCTGCATTTTTAAAAATTATTATTATTATTATTAGGGCGGCACGGTGGTGTAGTGGTTAGCGCTGTCGCCTCACAGCAAGAAGGTCCGGGTTCGAGGCCCGGGGCCTGCGAGGGCCTTTCTGTGTGGAGTTTGCATGTTCTCCCCGTGTCTGCGTGGGTTTCCTCCGGGTGCTCCGGTTTCCTCCACAGTCCAAAGACATGCAGGTTAGGTTAACTGGTGACTTTTTTTTTTTTTAGATATTTTTTTGGGCTTTTTTGCACCTTTATTGGATAGGACAGTGTAGAGACAGGAAATGAGCAGGAGAGAGAGACGGGGAGGGATCAGGAAATGACCTCGGGTCGGAATCGAACCCGGGTCCCCGGATTTATGGTATGGCGCCTTATCCACCTGAGCCACCACGCCCCCGTTAACTGGTGACTCTAAATTGACCGTAGGTGTGAATGTGAGTGTGAATGGTTGTCTGTGTCTATGTGTCAGCCCTGTGATGACCTGGCGACTTGTCCAGGGTGTACCCCGCCTTTCGCCCGTAGTCAGCTGGGATAGGCTCCAGCTTGCCTGCGACCCTGTAGAACAGGATAAAGTGGCTACAGATAATGAGATGAGATGAGATTATTATTATTATTATTATTATTATTATATGGCAAGAGAAACTTTTAAGGCCATGAGTTCATGAGAAAAGGTGGGAAAAATCTCTGTAATAATGCTGTAATAATAAATCATTATGAGACATTCAATTTTACTGATAAAAAGACCAAAAGTAAATAAATGATCCTGATTAGCATTAGCATTAGCATTCTAATTAAAGGAACGGTTCAGTTAAAACTCAAACGCCGTGATGAATCGATTACATTTGGAGTCAAAGTGAGATGATGGACCTTAATGTCTTTGCCCCAAACACACACTTCTTTTCCCTCGCGTTTCTCTGTCGGCTGCCAGAAGGCTCGCGTCTCTGACGATGACGTGCGTGTCGTTAATAGCAGGCCTTTAATTCCAGCTCTTGATCTGAGTGCTGTTTTTCACCATCTAGCCCACACACTACGCTAAAAGACCTCAGACCAACTCCATAAATATTTTCCCTGGCCACCGAGATGAGATTTCACATGACCCAGATACTCCATCACATTTTCCTTTCCTTCCACGTCTGGGTTTTTCTCACTTTCTCTGCTGGAGTGACGAGGTCGGGCTTTGGCTCCACTGAACTTTAACGGGATCATCAGCTACTTTCATTGTTTAATAAACACGCATCAACATTACAGAGGATCGTAACTCACGTAGCTACACGTATGTACAGTCTGAGACGTGAGTCCAAAAGTTACATCAATATTTACGTGAGGAAATTCCGGGTCGTGTTACACACCAGAGCTCCACATTCACATTATTAAACTCACCTGCATGGAGTTCACACCTCTGAGCGTTCTCGAGTTTCTACACCAACGTCTTGAAACACAAACACTCAGCTTTAAACCCATGATGTGTAAATATAAACATAGATGATGGTGAGTATTAACATAAATCGAACAGGAGTCTCGTATATCGCTAATACAAGACACTACTGCGTGAATAATCCCAGAGGTAATGATCACATTAATCACTGGGTTAATTAAACAAAATGGCTTCCACACTCATTACTCAGCAGCTCATCCTGTAGAATAGACTTGATCCAGCACACACTGTAATTTTACATTTTATATATTGTTGTTGGTTTTTTTTGTGTGAGTTCATGAAGCCCAGCCCTGTGATGACCTGGCGACTTGTCCAGGGTGAACCCCGCCTCTCGCCCATAGTCAGCTGGGATAGACTCCAGCTCGCCTGAGACCCTGTAGGACAGGATAAGCAGCTAGAGATAATGGATGGATGGATGGATGGATGGACTTCATGAAGCCATTAGACACTGAATCGAGGTGATAAAAGCGTAATGTGTGCAGGATGTAGGAGATTTTATCGCTCTTCATTCTGAAAAGTCTGTTGATACATCTGAGTTCTGAATCGTGATATTTCAGTAATAAATCCACACTGCTCTGAACACAGGGGGGGGGGGGGGCAGAGGGAGAGAGAGAGAGAGAGAGATGTTAATGTTCATTCATTATATTTTGACATTACATGTAAATTTTGCTTGGTGTTGTGTTTACTGAGGGCAAAGACGGACAGATGAAGATACATTGTGTAGTCTTACCTGGGTTTACTCTCCCCTGTGTTTAGTCTCACCTGTATTTACTCTTATCTATGTTTAGTCTCACCAGGGTTTAATACCTGGATTTAATCTCACTCGTGTTTAGTCTTAGCTGTGTTTACTCTCCCCTGGGTTTAATCTCAACTGTGTTTACTCTCCTGGGTTTAATGCTTATGTTTACTCCCCCTGGGTTTCGTCTCAACTGTGTCTCTACTCAACTGTGTTCACGCTCCCCTGGGTTTAATACCTGTGTTTACTGTCCCCTGTGTCTAGTCTTACTGTGTTTACTTTCCCCTGGGTTGTGTTTACTGTCCCCCTTGTCTAGTCTCAATGTGTTTACTCTCCCATTGGTTTAATACCTGTGTTTACTGTCCCGTGTCTAGTCTTACTATTTTTACTCTCCCCTGGGTTTAATACCTGAGTTTACTCTCCCCTGGGTTTAGTCTAAAATGTGTTTACTCTCCCCTGAGTTTAATACCTGTATGTACTCTCTCCTGGGTTTAATACCCGTGTTAACTATCCTCTGTGTTTAGTCTAAACTGTGTTTACTCTCCTCTGAGTTTAATACTTGTGTATACACTCCCCTGGGTTTAATACCCGTGTTTACTCTCCCCTGTGTCTAGTCTCACTGTGATTACTCCCCTCTGAGTTTAATACCTGTGTTTACTCTCCCCTGAGTATAATACCTGTGTTTACTCTCCCCTGGGTATAGTACTTGTATTTACTCTCCCCTGTGTTTAGTCTCAACTGTGTTTACTCTCCCCTGTGTTTAGTCTCAACTGTGTTTACGCTCCCCTGTGTCTAGTTTCAATATGTGTATAGTCTCACTGTGTTTACTATCCCTTGGATTTAATACCTGTGTTTACTCTCCCCTGGGTTTAATACCTGTGTTTACTCTCCCCGTGTCTAGTCTAAACTGTGTTTACTCTCCCATGTGTTTACTCTGCCCTGTGTTTAGTCTAAACTGTGTTTACTCTCCCCTGGGTTTAATATTTGTGTTTACTCTCCTCTGAGTTTAATAGTTGTGTTTACTCTCCCCTGTGTTTAGTCTCAACTGGGTTTACTCTCCCCTGTGTCTAGTCTCACTGTGTTTACTCTCCACTGGGTTTAATACCTGTGTTTGCTCTCCCCTGGGTTTAGTCTCAAATGTTTTACTGCCTCTGGGTTTAATACCTATGTTTATTTTCCCCTGGGTTTAGTCTCAACCGTGTTTACTCTCCCCAGGGTTTAACACCTGTGTTTACTCTCCCCTGTGTTTAGTCTAAACTATGTTTACTCTCCTCTGAGTTTAATATTTCTGTTTACTCTCTCCTGGGTTTAATATCTGTGTTTACTCTCCCTTGTGTTTAGTCTCAACTGTGTTTACTCTCCCCTGGGTTTAACATCTGTGTTTACTCTCCCCTGTGTTTATTCCCACTGTGTTTAGTCTCACTGTGTTTACTCTCTCCTGGGCTTAATACCTGTGTTTACTCTCCCCTGTTTTATTCCCACTGTGTTTAGTCTCACTGTGTTTACTCTACCCTGGGCTTAATACCTGTATTTACTCTCCCCTGTTTTATTCTCACTGTGTTTACTCTCCCCTGGGCTTAATACCTGTGTTTACTCTCCCCTGTTTTATTCCCACTGTGCTTAGTCTCACTGTGTTTACTCTCCCATGGGCTTAATACCTGTGTTTACTCTCTCCCATGTGTTTAGTCTCAACTGTGTTTACTCTCCTCTGGGTTTAATATTTGTGTTTACTCTCCCCTGGGTTTAATATCTGTGTTTACTCTCTCCTGTGTTTAGTCTCAACTGTGTTTACTCTCCCCTGGGTTTAACACCTGTGTTTACTCTCCCCTGTGTTTATCCCCACTGTGTTTAGTCTCACTGTGTTTACTCTCCCCTGGGCTTAATACCTGTGTTTACTCTCCTCTGTTTTATTCCCACTGTGTTTAGTCTCACTGTTTTTACTCTCCCCTGGGCTTAATACCTGTGTTTACTCTGTCCCACGTGTTTAGTCTCAACTGTGTTTACTATCCCCTGGGTTTAGTTTAAACTGTGTTTACTCTCCCCGGGGTTTACCACCTGTGTTCACTCTGAGTTTAATACTTGTGTTTACTCTCCCCTATGTTTAACACCTGTGTTTATGCTCCCCTGTGTTTAGTCTCAACTGTGTTTAGTCTCCCCTGTGTTTAGTCTCAACTGTGTTTACTCTCCCCTGGGTTTAGTCTAAACTGTGTTTACACTCCTCTGGGTTTAATACCTGGGTTTATTCTCCCCTGGGTTTAGTCTAAACTGTTTTTATTCTCCCCTGTGTTTAGTCTCAACTGTGTTTACTCTCCCATGTGTTTAGTCTCAACTTGGTTTACTATCCCACATGTTTAGCCTCACTGTGTTTACTCTCCCCTGGGTTTAATAACTGTGTTTACTCTCTCCCGGGTTTACTCTCCCCTGTGTCTAGTCTCAACTGGGTTTACTCTCCCCTGTGTCTAGTCTGATTGTGTTTACTCTACCCTGGGTTTAATACCTGTGTCTACTCTCATCTGGGTTTAATACCTATGTTTACTCTTCCCCTGGGTTTAATACTTGTGTTTACTCTCCACTGGGTTTAATACCTGTGTTTACTCCCCCTGTCTCTAGTCTCACTGTGTTTACTCTCCCCTGAGTTTAATACCTGTGTATACTCTCCCCTGGGTTTAATACCTGTGTATACTCTCCCTGGGTTAAATACCTATGTTTACTCTTCCCCTGTGTTTATGGCAATACCTGTGTTTACTCTCCCCTGGGTCTAATACCTTTGTTTACTCTCCCCCGGGTTTAATACTTGTGTTTACTCTCCCCTGTGTCTAGTCTCACTGTGTTTACTGTCCCCTATGATTAGTCTCACTTGTTATTACTCTCACCTGTAATTAGTCTCACATGCTACATGCTGTGGTCTCACTATGATTAGTCTCGATGAGATTAGTCTCACCTGCATTTGGGTTTATTACCGATTAGACTCATGTGTGTTTACAGTAATCTGTTTTAGTCCTCATTTGTCTTCACCCTCACCAGTGTCGATTGAAATTGCATGAAGGCCTTGTGTAGAGTTAATTCGATTATTCAATCATGCTCATAGAGCTTTAATAACCTTTCCTAGGTAACTCATGTTCATAAGGGGGTTATGAACTCACTGGAACAGTTTTCTGCGGTTTTGCTTCTTATTTATGGACCTTCTCTACAAAACACCTCACGAGGGAAACAGATGACAGCTCCAGTTCCTTTAACCAGTAAGCTGCAGTTGGACTACCCTAAACTGCCCCCGTGGCCTGATCTGCAGCATCTTGCTTGCAGTGCGCTTCAGTGTGGACGTATTATTCCTCTCCTGCACTCCAGCGCTTTAGCAGGTGAAACTGTTGAATATAAATGAATCCTAAAGAGCAGCATCTCTGCACCACCGCATACATATTTGTGAACATCTCCATGCCCAGGCTGGACCTCCATTCCCTTCTTCTCCAAAAACATCACATCACATCTCAGAATACCAATCAGACCTCTAAACAGGGCGAGACACAGCCATGGTTTAGAGGGCAAATCACTGCAGCCGGGGTGTGAGAGAAACGAAACAGCCTGGAGGGAAAATATCTAATCGTGTGTGTGGGTGTCTTTACATTTACTCTCTTAGTTAGGGGGCATCTGATAATTTCACAAATAATCTCTCTCTCTCTCTCACACACACACACACACACACTCTCTTCTTTCTCTCTCTCTCTTCTCTCTCCTCTCTCTCTCTCTCCTGAATCTCATATCTGAAGGTCACATAATCCATTTTAGCAGCATGAACAGAAATGTCAGAAAATGAGACACATCACAAATAGAGCTGTGAACACACACATACACAGAGAGAGAGAGAGAGAGAGAGAGAGAGAGAGAGAGAGAAGTACACCTGATTGTAAATGTTTGTACACCCTCACTTGAAAAGTGAACCCACCAATACAATAATGAGTTTTGGATTTTCTTTCCTCTTTATCCGGGTCAGGATGGTCATGGATCCAGAGCCATTCCCAGGAATTCACCCCAGAATTCTCACTCATTCACACCTCGGGGCAATTAATCATAATCAGTTTGGACCTGTTTTTGGAAAGTGGTCAGAACCGACAGACACAGATATCCTGTGATCAGTTTTCCTCCAATCTCAGATCCAAGTCGATTTTCCAAACGTTCCAAAGCTTCAGCTTGGGGAAAAACACACACGGATATCCAGAGCGAGGTCATATTTGCATGACTAGTCTCTGAATTTGATTAACATAAAGTATTAAGAAGATCTACGTTGGATTATTTCTGCATGATTAATGATGAGAAATAGTGTATAAGATCAACTAATCATATTCATCTTCACTCATTAATATGAGCCGTCACGATGGAAACATGGAATTACGCCATAAATCGAGACTTAAAACACTGTTTCATATCACAAAAGCTCCATGTAAAGTAAAAACCAGGTCTTTCGATTAGAACATGATGCGAAGGGAAACCTGCATCCTGCTGACTGTGTGAGAGAGAGAAACGCCATCTTGTGACATCAGGTGTGTTTATGGAGAACTCAGGCGAGGTGGATGTTCAGCTCCCGAGGTGAACGACTGTTCTGCTGCACTTTTCCGTGTAGGACATCGGATTTTTCCGAGTTAGTGTTACAGTGGATTCACCGGAAGCTCAGGAACGTTGGATGTTAAAATCAAGCTGAAACAATCAGAACTGTAAAGTGTGATGTACAGAACAGCGCAGCGAGAAACGATCCAGAGTTCTGCATTTTTGGTCGTTTAATTTTCTCTGAAATGGACTGAATTCATTTTTCAATTAAAAAAAACAGATTTAACTCAATATTTCCATCTACATTTCAATCTATCAATCTGTTCATCTGTTTCTCTCTCTCTCTCTGTCTCTCTCTCTGTTTTACTGTGTGTGTGTGTTTCTCTCTCCATATTTCAGCACCAGTGTGTGCCATGACAAATGACACTTCATTACTCATGTCTCACACACACACACACACACACACACACACACACACACACACACACACACACAGATTACCAAATGTGAAGTTATGTGAAGGATAAGAAGTAGTGACTGTCAGGATTACGGACAGGAGCGATGTGTGTGTGTCTGATGCCAAATATTCCTGCCCGCCCCCCCCCCCCCCCCCCCACACACACACACACACACACCATTCTGTTTGTAGTCGAAGTGCAATCCAGAATATAACCATGTTCTCTTCAGCAGTGTGTGAGATCAACAAACTGTGACAGAAATCTCTCCGCTCTCTCAGAGGAGGAAAAAAATGTCCCGGAAGTTCATCAGCATTTTCCAATCAACATTCCTTTGCTGTCACAGAACACGACAGCGGAAGATTCTGGACTGATCTTTATCACCAAACAAACAAACAAACAAGCAAACAAACAAACAAAGGAAGAAAAACAGTGAAGTGTGTTGCATCACAAACAGGGCAGTGATCACAGAGAGCTCTGCTGCCACCAAGAGGTGTAAATTACACAAACAAGCAAATTAAATGGAAAAAAAGATACAACTACACCTGATTTATTAACACACGTGTGTGTGTGAACACTCAAATCATCAGATGAATATAACACATGAATCATTTTAAAACCACGAATGGAATGGTGTTTGAAGGTGAATGAAATGGTCTTGATGGTGAATGTCGGTGTTTGAAGGTGAATGTCGGTGTGTGATGGTGAATGTCAGTGTTTGATGGTGATCATTGGTGTTTGAAGGTGTATGTTGGTGTTTGTCAGTGTTTGAAGGTGAACGTTGGTGTTTGATGGTGAATGTCAGTGTTTGAAGGTGGATGGTAGTGTGTAATGGTGAATGGTCGTGTTTGATGGTGAATGTCAGTGTTTGAAGGTGGATGGTAGTGTGTAATGGTGAATGGTCGTGTTTGATGGTGAATGTCAGTGTTTGAAGGTGGATGGTAGTGTGTAATGGTGAATGGTTGTGTTTGATGGTGAATGTCAGTGTTTGAAGGTGGATGTCGGTGTTTGATGGTGAATGTCAGTGTTTGATGGTGAATGTTGGTGTTTGAAAGTTAATGTTGGTGTTTGAAAGTGAATGTTGGTTTCTGAAGATGAATGTCATTGATGGTGAAAGTTGGTGTTTGATGGTCAATGTCAGTGTCTGAAGGTGAACGTCATTGTTTGATAGTGAATGTCAGTGTTTGGTGGTGAATGTCAATGTTTGAAGGTGAATGTTGTTGTTTGAAAGTGAATGTTGGTGTCTAAAGGTGAATGCCATTGTTTGATGGTGAATGTTGGTGTTTGGCGGTCAATGTCATTATTTGAAGGTGAATGTCAGTGTTGGATAGTGAATGTCGGTGTTTGAAGGTGGATGGTAGTGTGTAATGGTGAATGGTCGTGTTTGATGGGGAATGTTGGTGTTTGATGGTGAATGGTAGTGTGTGATGGTGAATGTTGGTGTTTGAAGGTGGATGGTAGTGTGTAATGGTGAATGGTCGTGTTTGATGGGGAATGTTGGTGTTTGATGGTGAATGGTAGTGTGTGATGGTGAATGTCAGTGTTTGATGGTGAATGTCGGTGTTTGAAGGTGGATGGTAGTGTGTAATGGTGAATGGTCATGTTTGATGGGGAATGTTGGTGTTTGATGGTGAATGGTAGTGTGTGATGGTGAATGTTGGTGTTTGAAGGTGGATGGTAGTGTGTAATGGTGAATGGTCGTGTTTGATGGGGGATGTTGGCGTTTGATGGTGAATGGTAGTGTGTGATGGTGAATGTTGGTGTTTGAAGGTGGATGGTAGTGTGTAATGGTGAATGGTCGTGTTTGATGGGGGATGTTGGTGTTTGATGGTGAATGGTAGTGTGTGATGGTGAATGTTGGTGTTTGAAGTTGAACGTTGGTGTTTGAAAGTGAATGTTGGTGTCTGAAGGTGAACATCATTGATGGTGAATGTCAGTGTTTGAAGGTGAATGGCGGTGTTTGAAAGTGAATGTTGGTGTTTGAAGGTGAATGGTAGTGTGTGATGGTGAATGTGTTTGAAGGTGAATGGCAGTGTGTGATGGTGAATGGTCATGTTTGATGGTGAATGTTGGTGTCTGAAGGTGAATGTTGGTGTTTGAAGGTGAATGTCAGTGGTTGAAGATGAATGTCAGTGGTTGATGGTGAACGTTCATGTTTGAAGGTGAATATCGGTGTTTGAAAGTTAATGTTGGTGTTTGAAAGTGAATGTTGGTTTCTGAAGATGAACGTCATTGATGGTGAAAGTTGGTGTTTGATGGTCAATGTCAGTGTCTGAAGGTGAACGTCATTGTTTGATAGTGAATGTCAGTGTTTGGTGGTGAATGTCAATGTTTGAAGGTGAATGTTGTTGTTTGAAAGTGAATGTTGGTGTCTAAAGGTGAATGCCATTTTTTGGTGGTGAATGTTGGTGTTTGGCGGTCAATGTTATTGTTTGAAGGTGAATGTCAGTGTTGTATAGTGAATGTTGGTGTTTGAAGGTGGATGGTAGTGTGTAATGGTGAATGGTCATGTTTGATGGTGAATGTTGGTGTTTGATGGTGAATGGTAGTGTGTGATGGTGAATGTCAGTGTTTGATGGTGAATGTTGGTGTTTGAAGGTGGATGGTAGTGTGTAATGGTGAATGGTCGTGTTTGATGGGGGATGTTGGTGTTTGATGGTGAATGGTAGTGTGGGATGGTGAATGTTGGTGTTTGAAGTTGAACATTGGTGTTTGAAAGTGAATGTTGGTGTCTGAAGGTGAACATCATTGATGGTGAATGTCAGTGTTTGAAGGTGAATGGCGGTGTTTGAAAGTGAATGTTGGTTTTTGAAAGTGAATGTTGGTGTCTGAAGGTGAACGTCATTGATGGTGAATGTTGGTGTTTGATGGTGAATGTCGGTGTTTGAAAGTTAATGTTGGTGTTTGATACTGAATGTCAGTGTTTGAAGGTGAATGGTAGTGTGTGATGGTGAATGTCAGTGTTTGATGGTGAATGTCAGTGGTTGATGGTGAACGTTCATGTTTGAACATTAACTTAATGTAATGGTGAATGATCGTGTTTGATGGGGGATGTTGGTGTTTGATGGTGAATGGTAGTGTATGATGGTGAATGTTGGTGTTTGAAGTTGAACGTTGGTGTTTGAAAGTGAATGTTGGTGTCTGAAGGTGAACATCATTGATGGTGAATGTCAGTGTTTGAAGGTGAATGGCGGTGTTTGAAAGTGAATGTTGGTGTTTGAAAGTGAATGTTGGTGTCTGAAGGTGAACGTCATTGATGGTGAATGTTGGTGTTTGATGGTGAATGTCGGTGTTTGAAAGTTAATGTTGGTGTTAGATACTGAATGTCAGTGTTTGAAGGTGAATGGTAGTGTGTGATGGTGAATGTCAGTGTTTGATAGTGAATGTCGGTGTTTGAAGGTGAATGGCAGTGTGTGATGGTGAATGGTCATGTTTGATGGTGAATGTTGGTGTCTGAAGGTGAATGTGTGATGGTGAATGTCGGGGTTTGATGTGAACTTTGGTGTTTGATGGTGATTGTCAGTGTTTGAAGGTGAATGCTGGTGTTTGAAGGTGAATGTCGATGTGTGTGATGGTGAATGTCGGTATTTGAAGGTGAAAGTGAGTGTTTGATGGTGAATGTTGATGTGTGATGGTGAATCTTGGTGTTTGAAGGTGAATGTCAGTGTTTGAAGATGAATGTCAGTGGTTGATGGTGAACGTTCATGTTTGAAGGTGAATATCAGTGTTTGAAAGTTAATGTTGGTGTTTGAAAGTGAATGTTGGTGTCTGAAGGTGAACGTCATTGATGGTGAATGTTGGTGTTTGATGGTCAATGTCAGTGTTTGAAGGTGAACATCGGTGTTTGGAGGTGAATGTGTGATGGTGAATGTTGGTGTCTGAAGGTGAAAGTCAGTGTTTGAAGGTGAATGGTAGTATATGATGGTGAATGTTGGTGTTTGAAGTTGAACATTGGTGTTTGATGGTGAATGGTAGTGTGAGATGGTGAATGGTCGTGTTTGATGGTGAATGTCGGTGTTTGAAAGTTAATGTTGGTGTTTGATACTGAATGTCAGTGTTTGAAGGTGAATGGTAGTGTTTGACGGTGAATGTTGATGTTTGATGGTGAATGTCAGTGTTTGAAGGTGAACGTTGGTGTTTGATAGTGAATGTCAGTGTTTGAAGGTGAACGTTGGTGTTTGATGGTGAATGTCGGTGTTTGATGGTCAATGTCAGTGTTTGAAGGTGAACATCGGTGTTTGGAGGTGAATGTGTGATGGTGAATGTTGGTGTCTGAAGGTGAAAGTCAGTGTTTGAAGGTGAATGTCAGTGGTTGATGGTGAACGTTCATGTTTGAAGGTGAATATCAGTGTTTGAAAGTTAATGTTGGTGTTTGAAAGTGAATGTTGGTGTCTGAAGGTGAACGTCATTGATGGTGAATGTTGGTGTTTGATGGTCAATGTCAGTGTTTGAAGGTGAACATCGGTGTTTGGAGGTGAATGTGTGATGGTGAATGTTGGTGTCTGAAGGTGAAAGTCAGTGTTTGAAGGTGAATGGTAGTATATGATGGTGAATGTTGGTGTTTGAAGTTGAACATTGGTGTTTGATGGTGAATGGTAGTGTGAGATGGTGAATGGTCGTGTTTGATGGTGAATGTCGGTGTTTGAAAGTTAATGTTGGTGTTTGATACTGAATGTCAGTGTTTGAAGGTGAATGGTAGTGTTTGACGGTGAATGTTGATGTTTGATGGTGAATGTCAGTGTTTGAAGGTGAACGTTGGTGTTTGATAGTGAATGTCAGTGTTTGAAGGTGAACGTTGGTGTTTGATGGTGAATGTCGGTGTTTGATGGTGAATGTCGGTGTTTGATGGTGAACATTGGTGTTTGATAGTGAATGTTGATGTTTGATGGTAAATGACGGTGTTTGAAGGTGAATGCCGGTGTTTGATGGTGAACGTTGGTATTTGATGGTAAATGTCGGTGTTTGATGGTGAATGTCGGTGTTTGAAGGTGAATGTCAGTGTTTCAAGGTGAATGTCGTTGTATGTGATGGTAAATGTTGGTGTTTGAAGGTGAATGTCAAAGTGTGTGATGGCAAATGTCAATGCGTGATGGTGAATGTCGGGGTTTGATGGTGAACTTTGGTGTTTGATGGTGATTGTCAGTGTTTGAAGGTGAATGCTGGTGTTTGAAGGTGAATGTCGATGTGTGTGATGGTGAATGTCGGTATTTGAAGGTGAAAGTGAGTGTTTGATGGTGAATGTTGATGTGTGATGGTGAATCTTGGTGTTTGAAGGTGAATGTCAGTGTTTGATGGTGAATGTCCATGTTTAGTGGTGAATGTCCGTGTTTGATGGTGAATGTCCGTGTTTGATGGTGATTGTCAGTGTTTGGTGGTGAATGTCCATGTTTGGTGGTGATTGTCAGTGTTTGGTGGTGAATGTCCATGTTTGATGGTGAATGTCCGTGTTTGGTGGTGAATGTCCATGTTTGATGGTGATTGTCAGTGTTTGATGGTGACTGTCAGTGTTTGATGGTGAACGTCCGTGTTTGATGGTGAATGTCCGTGTTTGATGGTGATTGTCCGTGTTTGATGGTGAATGTCCATGCTTGATGGTGAATGTCCGTGCTTGATGGTGAATGTCCGTGTTTGGTGGTGAATGTCCATGTTTGGTGGTGAATGTCCATGTTTGATGGTGAATGTCGGGGTTTTAAAGTTAATGATGGGGTCTGAAGGTGAATGGTGGTGTTTGGTGCCATAGATCATATTTCTGACTTTTGTTTACTCATTGTGTTTTTACAGCAAGTCATCCTACGTGAATAATTGATCGAGTTAAATCCAAAGCTGAGTGGTGAAATGAATGTGTGGTGAATTGGTGTAATTTCTTTTGTCCCCATTCAGCTCTGTTTGATAAAGAGACCTGCTCATAAAAGAGCCATTATCTCTCAGATGAATCCCTCACTCTCTTTCTCCTTAGTAACCAGTCTCTCTGGGGAACAGGGATCTGTGCCCAAGTCTGCAGAGGTGATAAATAATAGTTTATAAATTTGAAGAGGTACTGGACAATCACACAAGCTAATCAATACTGAATCAAAGTGAGTTAAATAGAAGGATAAAAATATAGTATAAAATTCATTTTAAAAAAAGATGGAAACATTTAAGAAATAATATTTAAAAATAGATCCATAAAGAGAACAGAGAACTACACTACCGTTCAAAAGTTTGGGGTCACTTTGAAATGTCCTTATTTTTGAAAGAAAAGCACTGTTCTTTTCAATGAAGATCACTTTAAACTAATCAGAAATCCACTCTATACATTGCTAATGTGGTAAATGACTATTCTAGCTGCAAATGTCTGGTTTTTGGTGCAATATCTCCATAGGTGTATAGAGGCCCATTTCCAGCAACTCTCACTCCAGTGTTCTAATGGTACAATGTGTTTGCTCATTGCCTCAGAAGGCTAATGGATGATTAGAAAACCCTTGTACAATCATGTTAGCACAGCTGAAAACAGTTGAGCTCTTTAGAGAAGCTATAAAACTGACCTTCCTTTGAGCAGATTGAGTTTCTGGAGTATCACATTTGTGGGGTCGATTAAATGCTCAAAATGGCCAGAAAAATGTCTCGACTATATTTTCTATTCATTTTACAACTTATGGTGGTAAATAAAAGTGTGACTTTTCATGGAAAACACAAAATTGTCTGGGTGACCCCAAACTTTTGAACGGTAGTGTACATCCCACTACATTTCAGAATAGAACAATGTCCAAAAAATATGCATTTAAACCACAAAATGATGTGAAATAAACACTGCAGTGTGACACTAAACAGAAACAAGAGAGCGTAAGTGTAAAATGGGATAAAAAGTCACGGAACGAAGGAACCCAAAGAAAGAAACTCAAACCAGTTCAGAACAATGTGTCGATGTTTGCACACAGAACATTTTTTTCTAATGAGTTTCAGATAATAATAATAATAATAATAATAATAATAATAGCAGCCCTTCTACTACACCAGGCTAAAAAAAACTGTGTGTGTTCAGTTAAGCAGTAAACCATCACCTTCCTCTGCTGTTGGAACATCAGCACAACACGACATGACAACAATCAGCGCGTTCGGTCTCCGTGAAGAAAAAGAAACGCTCAAACTCGGCATGTTGTTTTGTTAACAAACATCTTCGTCTCTCACAAAATGGGTTTGGGATGACAACACAATTACTGTTCAGTAAACATCAGGATGGAATAAGAGATGAGGAGTGTGTGTGTGTGTGTGTGTGTGTGTGTGTGTGTGTGTGGGCAGGAATATTTGGCATCAGAATGCTGTGTACCAAACATTCCACATGGATGGTTTTCGATTTTCCTGTGGGTGGAGCTAGCAAGTGTTCATTCTTGATTGGTTACATTAATATTTATGTTCACACACATCATCCCTTTATTTTATTTCTTATGGAATGAAATCAGCAGCAATCAGCAGAACCAGAAACTGAATCTGTAATGATTTGAGCATGTTAAAAAAAAAATAAATCAAGCAGTTGAAAAATATTTTTTGAATCAGAATTTTTTTTTAACAGCTTGAATTTTTTTAAACAATTTTTGTACATTGTTCACATTTGCACTCATGCTCTTTAAATATCTTTATTTCTTTTCTAACTGTATATTTTAGATTCCATCGTATTTTTAATTTCTATAAATGTCTACTTGGGCAGCATGGTGGTGTAGTGGTTAGCGCTGTCGCCTCACAGCAAGAAGGTCCAGGTTCGAGCCCCGTGGCCGGCGAGGGCCTTTCTGTGTGGAGTTTGCATGTTCTCCCCGTGTCCGCGTGGGTTTCCTCCGGGTGCTCCGGTTTCCCCCACAGTCCAAAGACATGCAGGTTAGGTTAACTGGTGACTCTAAATTGACCGTAGGTGTGAATGGTTGTCTGTGTCTATGTGTCAGCCCTGTGATGACCTGGCGACTTGTCCAGGGTGTACCCCGCCTTTCGCCCATAGTCAGCTGGGATAGGCTCCAGCTTGCCTGCGACCCTGTAGAACAGGATAAAGCGGCTAGAGATAATGAGATGAGATATGTCTACTTTTGTCTCTTTGCTTAATTTTTTTATCTTAATTGTCACGCACCAAACACCAAAGCAAACTCCTTGTATGTGAAAATGTACTTCGCAATAAAGTCGATTCTGATCATCAGAATTTCTCATCTCATCTCATTATCTCTAGCCGCTTTATCCTGTTCTACAGGGTCGCAGGCAAGCTGGAGCCTATCCCAGCTGACTACGGGCGAAAGGCGGGGTACACCCTGGACAAGTTGCCAGGTCATCACAGGGCTGACACATAGACACAGACAACCATTCACACTCACACCTACGGTCAATTTAGTCACCAGTTAACCTAACCTGCATGTCTTTGGACTGTGGGGGAAACCGGAGCACCCGGAGGAAACCCACGCGGACACGGGGAGAACATGCAAACTCCGCACAGAAAGGCCCTCGCCGGCCATGGGGCTCGAACCCGGACCTTCTTGCTGTGAGGCGACAGCGCTAACCACTACACCACCGTGCCGCCCATCATCAGAATTTTTAACCTTTAATTTTCTAAAACATCAAATATGCACATTTTTAAACCATTATACATTTTGACATTTGTTCCAAAGGAGTAAACATTGACTCGGATTTTATGACATAGGTTTTGCCCAGTTATTGTCTGATGATGTTATTTTTGGTCCACTGTTTTTGTCGCCCTGTCATACGACACTCACCAATCAGCTTCCTGTTCTCACTTGCCTTATAGCAGCTATAAACAGTCTTTCCTTCACCAGGCTCTGTTTCTTCTCTCGTAAAGTATAAACCCATCTGGCCTGAAGATGTCGGAAAGTTCCAGCTTCACCTCTGACTGTTACAGAGCGCTGACACTGGAGACTCCTTCCACAAACATCCCCTTATTTTTTGGAAAACTTCCCCATATGGACGCTTTATGTGGCGCGTCTGTCGTACAAGTCCCTGTGAATGAGCTGTTGCTATAGAAACAATAACATATCAGAATGAGTGCATTCATATAAACCTAAACCTGCACTACTGTCCGAGCTGCTGTTATAGAGAACGAATCAACACCTTCTTCTGACCAGAGTCCAGGATTCAGCAGCGCGATGGTGTAAATTCATTTAATATGTGATTTAAGTCTTTAGCGAATGACTGTGGGGCTTCATGAGTTCACTGTGTGGTGGAATAGATAAAGGAAAACAAGAAAGAAGAAAGCCAAGGTGAATCTAACAACCTGCACATCTCTGTCTCAGCACAGTGGGTCCTCCAGGTGGTGCTGTGATCCAGTACATGTGCTCAGAAGATAAATACAGAACATCACTAGGGTTTAATACATGGCTCTAATTTAAGTAGAAGATTGTAGGCGTGTATAATTACTCACTGGTCACGTCTGAGTCACCCATAGAACTGAAAGCGTCTCGGTTATTGCATCTCAGAAATGGAAAAAAAAAACCCCGACCATTTCTTTATAACTTAATAAATGTATAATTATGCCATAATTAATACATTATTGATAATTAAATAATTGATTTACTTTATTTTTAAAATTTTATTTCAATTTAATAAACGATGCTGATAAATGATCGTATACAACACCGCTGATATTATTTGGACCCATTTTATATTCAGTACTGCACAAAAGTCTTAGGTACATGTAAAGAAATGCTGTCGACCAAAAATGGTTTAAAAAAATAATGAAATGAAATGTTTCAACATTAAAAAAATACTATAAACAAAACAAAAATAGTAGTCTGAGGTCCAGTGAGTGCAGTTTTATGCGGAAATGAGCTGTAGGTTTTACTGAGTATCTTACAGAACCAGCCACAGTTCTTCTGGACACTCTGACTGTCACACTCACTTCTTCATTTTGCACCAAAACCCAGTTTCTAATCTGAAAAGTGCTCTTTTATGGAATATACGGCTCAGATACAAAAATTTATTTTTCCTGTAACATTTAATTTTGTGCTGGAAAATGAATGTTTGGACTCTAAAACGTTTTCGTAATGTTTTGACTTGATAACGTAGAAGTCATAAAATAGAAATCTATAACAAAGTTTGTATGAAATAAGAAATGGGGGCTAAGACTTTTGCACAGTACTGTATATTTGTGGAGAACTGTTGCTCACTTGATATTTTTTGTTTTTCACACCATTCTGTGTAAACTCTAGAGACTGTTGTGTTATTTTATTTATTTTTTTATTTTACCAACTTTATTGGACTGTTACAAAATAAACATAAAAAAAGAAATAAACATAAAAAAACGGGCGAACGGGCGACCCATGCAAGGCGTTTCCCCGAAGGTATAAAAGAGAAAAATCATACAATTAAAATTAGACTAAATTGATCTGTGGCAGGGGCGGCACGGTGGTGTAGTGGTTAGCGCTGTTGCCTCACAGCAAGAAGGTCCTGGGTTCGAGCCCCGGGGCCGGCGAGGGCCTTTCTGTGCGGAGTTTGCATGTTCTCCCCGTGTCCGCGTGGGTTTCCTCCGGGTGCTCCGGTTTCCCCCACAGTCCAAAGACATGCAGGTTAGGTTAACTGGTGACTCTAAATTGAGCGTAGGTGTGAATGTGAGTGTGAATGGTTGTCTGTGTCTATGTGTCAGCCCTGTGATGACCTGGCGACTTGTCCAGGGTGTACCCCGCCTTTCGCCCGTAGTCAGCTGGGATAGGCTCCAGCTTGCCTGCGACCCTGTAGAAGGATAAAGCGGCTAGAGATAATGAGATGAGATGATCTGTGGCAACCACAGTCACGGTACACAGACCAAGTACATGAAAAGTCCGTATTATAGGTGGAGGTCAGTAATTCAAAGTACAGCTCTAACAGCTCGAACAGGGATGATTTGAAAACAGGTAGGCTACGGAATTTATCTGGGGAAAAATATTTACATCCATAGTTCCATGGTTTAACAATCCTATTGAAGAATGAGGCCTGATAAGTTGAAGTTCTGCAGTGTGCAGGTTTTAAAATTAATTTCGGATTTTGGGCCCTAGACTGGTCATGAGTTACAAAAGACACGTAGTGGTTTATGTTCAAATCTGTTTGGCCATTAATGCATTTATCCTCCTAAGACCCAAGCTGTTTTTTTTACATGCATTTTTTTATTTCTTTTTGCTATTTGGGCTTATTAGAACCTGATTAGAATAAAAAACTAAGCATCATCTTTGATAAGATGTACTTTTTGAGAAAAAGTATGTCCACATATGTGGATTCTTGTTCTGAATTTCTAAAAAGTGCTGTCCACGTATGTGACCGCTAGGCCCTAGGAGGTTAAATACAAAGACTAAGTCTCTAATCTCCCTATCATAAGTCAGAGGAAGCAAGTGCAGGCTTCTGAGTCTGTCTGAGTAAGTAGCATCCCCAATACGCTGTTGTAGTATCCAGCGCGTTGCACGTCATTGGACTCTCTCTAACAGGCTTCTAAGGTTGACACTAGCAGGGGACCGTACTTCAGACGCGTAACAGAGCTGTGACTTGACGAGCGACAAATATAAAGTCCTCCTCACTTGAATTTCCATCAGCAAGGGACAGGATCTTTTTAGAAAGCCAAGCATCCGGTTAGCCTTGTTGACTATTGAGCAGACGTGCGAATCCCATTTTAAATTACTTGAAATAACCACGCCCAGGTCTTTTTCTTCGTCAACTCGTTGAAGGCACGTGCTGCCCAGGTGGTAGTCGTGAATGATTGGAGTTTTTTCTGCGTGACGGTCAATGTTTTGCACTTGTTGGCATTATACTGCATGTTCGATTCACAACTCCACCCCTCGGCATTGGCTAGATCGCGCTGTAATTGCTCGCTGTCTTCGGATGTCAGGATAGTGCGAAAAAGTTATTAGGAACACCCACATCTCCACCTGCTGTTTGATGCGGTTCTCTAATCAGCCGATCCCTTCAATGCATCAATTCATGCAGATACAAATCAAGACCTTCAGTTAATGTTCAAACATCAGAATGGGGAAAAATTGTGATCTCAAAGTGTGACTTTCTTTCACTGTGGCATGGGAGTTGGTTTGAGCCAGATGGAGCTTGAAGGTTTGAGTATTTCAGAACCTGCTGAACTCTTGGGGTTTTCACACACAACAGTCTCTAGAGTTTACACAGAATGGTGCGAAAAACAAAAAACACTGATTGAGTGAGAGACCGTTCTGTGGGTGGAAACAAACACCTTGTTGATGAAAGAGGTCGGGGGAAAATGGACAGATTGGTTAGAGCTTTTTTGCCAGGCAGGATCATAGTAACTCATATTATCACTCTTTATAACCGTGGTGAGCAGAAAAGCATCTCAGCAGAAAAGCAACAGCAGAAGAACACATTGGGTTCCACTCCTGCAGCCAAGAACAGGAATCTTAGAATCAAGAACAAGTCGGATTAAAGTGGCCAGTGAGTCTATGTTTAACTTGTGCTCAAATTTAAGATTTATTTTCAAATCGACACCAAGGTTAAGATTTATGAGAAAAATTATATTAAAATTTATCAATCATAAGTGTATTAGAGGGGCGGCACGGTGGTGTAGTGGTTAGCGCTGTCGCCTCACAGCAAGAAGGTCCTGGGTTTGAGCCCCGGGGCCGGCGAGGGCCTTTCTGTGTGGAGTTTGCATGTTCTCCCCGTGTCCGCGTGGGTTTCCTCCGGGTGCTCCGGTTTCCCCCACAGTCCAAAGACATGCAGGTTAGGTTAACTGGTGACTCTAAATTGAGCGTAGGTGTGAATGTGAGTGTGAATGGTTGTCTGTGTCTATGTGTCAGCCCTGTGATGACCTGGTGAATTGTCCAGGGTGTACCCCGCCTTTCGCCCGTAGTCAGCTGGGATAGGCTCCAGCTTGCCTGCGACCCTGTAGAAGGATAAAGCGGCTAGAGATAATGAGATGAGATGAAGTGTATTAGAAGACCTGATTTATCAGTGCTGTTCTTCATAATCACTTCATTTGCATTTAGCTAGCAAAAACACAGATCTAGTCGCTATCTACCTAGCTAGAGTGAGTTTGCTAACTGGTTCGCACAACTGAATTGAACTGAATGAAACTAGAAATGCATGTTAATTTCATGACAAAGTATGAACACGATGTTTACATTGCTCTGAACTTGCACTACCGTTCCTGCTTGTCTGCAAAGTCATGCTAATAATTAGCTAGCTACAAATGCTAAGTAATCTATAAATGGTGATATTGTGCTGCATGTTTATCCTACTATAAACGTGGCATATTAAACAATGTAAAGCTCATTCATTTAATTTACCCTTAATACATAAAACATTTTTACTGCATCCTATATCCAGTGCAAAATATCACAAAACAAGACAATTTAAATATTCAGCAGCCCTGTATGAACTACTGTGTATGTGGACATTGATCTAGTGTTTAATTCTATTGGAAATAGAAATAGTACAATACTATACATACTGTAATAAGAGAGTTTATGTTTAAAGGGCTGCTGAAGGTTAAAGGAGAAATTCAGGCACTGCGGAGAACCTGAAGGTGGTTTTGGTTGATCATTAACCAAACCAGCAAGACAGAAATAATCTCTACGCACCTCTGCTGGATAAAACTTTCCTGATATCTGCAGCTCCCAGGAACAGGAACACGATCCAGGCCATGAGTCTAAATTGACCAAGTTAGCATGTTTACTTCATTACATATTTTTGTGAAATAGGGCCTCATTTATTTATTTTTATATAGAATTGCCTTTTGTAACAAAACCTAAAATTTCCAGCCAGATTTATAAAAGTTTCGCGGATTTATTTCATACCTGTGTGCATATTTTGATAAACACCAATCAGCCATCACCTAACATGTTCACAACACGTTTTTATTTATCCACACCCATAAACAGCTAAAAATAAATACATCTTTAAAAAATGAGTCTTCTTATATGTAAGTACACACAATTTCATGAGCAATACCAGAAACTGAAACTTTCTATACTACAGCTTTATGCTAGCTTTTGTGTTTTGTTCGTTTTCAGCTCAGTGCTAGCTTTGAACTTTGTGTAGTCCAGCTTTGTGCAAGTGTTTGTATCGTTCTGGATTTGTAACTCGATGCTAGCTTTTGTATCTCCTCAATTTTTAGCTTTATGCTAGCTTTTGTACTTTGTATGCTACAACTTTATGTTAGCTTTTGTATCTTTCTGGATTTTTAACTCGATGCTAGCTTTTTTGTCTCCTCAATTTTTAGCTTTATGCTAGCTTTTGTACTTTGTACGCAACAACTTTATGCTAGCTTTTGTATCTTTCTGGATTTTTAACTCGATGCTAGCTTTTGTATCACCTCAATTTTCACTTTTATGCTAGCCTTTGTACTTTGTACGCTACAATTTTATGCTAGCTTTTGTATCTTTCTGGATTTTTAACTCGATGCTAGCTTTTGTATCACCTCGATTTTCACCTTTATGCTAGCCTTTATACTTTGTACACTACAATTTTATGCTAACTTTTGTATATTGAGGGTTTTAGCTCTGTGCTCACCTTTTATATCTTTCTGGTTTTCAACTCAATGTTAGGTTTTGTATCTCCTCACTTTTCACCTCTATGCGAGCCTTTGTACATTGTACACTACAACTTTATGCTAGCTTTTGTATTTTGTTAGTTTTCAGCTCTATGCGAGCCTTTGAACTTTGTATATAACAGATTCTTCCTCGCTTTATCTTGGATTTTGCTGACTGTAATCATGGTGCTAGCTTTTTTTATACTTCTTTTTTTTCTTCTAGCCTTTTATATAAACTGTCCATAAGACAGTTTAACACGGTCATGCTCTGCCCCGGACATCCGCTCCAGAGCTTGCGTATCTCCCGCGTCTATGCCGATCCGGGACGGGAATTCCATCCTGCCTGCTTCCCCGTTCAGCGAGTGCTCACCTGAATTCACTTCCTGGTTTTCACTGCTGCCTTTATAAATGCCGTTCTCAGAAACAGACTTTGCCAGAACATCTCGTTTGTTTACTCTAGCCATTTCTGTGCCTCGTATGCTTTTCATGTTTTTTCTCTCTAGCGTTTTTCTTGTTCATGGTTTTTTACACTAACGTTTTTCTTGTTCATGGTTTTTTGCACTAGCGTTTTTCTTGTCCTTGCCTGCCTCGTTTTTTTGTCGTTTTTGCCTCCTTTTTTACCTGGACTATTTTTGCTATTGTTTCATTGTCTAGCTTGTTTACCTTTTTGCCACACCCTTTCCCTGGATTAAACCCACCTTATTTATTGGATTACTGTCTGTGTATGTGTTCTGCTTCTGGATCCAAACTTCACCACACCTCCAGCATCCCTAACAGTACGTTCTGGCCAGCATGGATCCAGCGGAACTCGCCCATCTGAGAATGGTCGTCCAGCAACAAGGGACTCTCCTCGGGACCCACCAACAAGACCTACAACAAATTACTCAGAACCTCGCCACCCTGTCCAACTCGCTCAACCTCCTCACCATGCAGATGCAGCACTATCAAGCCGTGCATGCCCCTGCCCAGTCATCTCCTACTTCAGCTCCTGCCACCGCCTTTCTCCACGAGCTGAGACTCCCAGCGCCTCAGCCCTACGATGGAGAACCAGGTACTTGCAGATCGTTTTTGTCTCAATGCTCATTGATCCTAGAGCTGCAACCTCTGGCCTTCCCCACAGAACGCTCCCAGGTAGCATATACCATCACACTCCTCACTGGCAAGGCCAGGGAGTGGGGAACAGCGGTCTGGGACGCCAATGCACCCTTTTGCTCCAATTTTAAAGATTTCTCCGAGGAGATGAGGCGAACATTTGATTGTTCTCTGTCCGGCCAGGAGGCGGCTAGAGAACTCATGGAGCTGCGGCAGGGGTCCCGGTCTACCTCAGACTACGCCATCGAGTTCCAGACGTTGGCGGCATCGTGCGGTTGGAACGAGAGTGCCCAGGTCGACGCATTCCTGCACGGCTTGTCCGACACCAATAAGGATGAATTGATATCGCGGGAACTGCCATCGGACCTCTCCAGCTTCATGAACCTCGCCAACCGTATCCAGCAATAGAGGAGAGAAAAGACCCACTCCAGCTTCACCACCTCGTCCGTCGAACCCATGCAGGTAGACCAGGTTTGGGTGTCAGTGGAGGAACGACAGCGCCGGCAGACCACGGGGCCTGCTTCTACTGCAGTCAGCTAGGACACATCTGCTGAGCCTGCCCGCTAAAAGGACGAGCCCACCAGTGAATCGAGGGGCCCTGGTGGGCAACGCTTGGAACCAGCCCCCCGCTGATCGACCATTACTCCCTGTCATCATCATCCATGACAACCAACATCACCACCTCCAGGCCCTCGTTGACTCAGGGGTGGACAGGAACCTGATCTGCCAAGCATCTGGGAATCCCGTTACTCGCTCTCAACGTTCCTCTCACTGTCCTGACACTCAGTGGCACTGGCTTGGCCACCATCACCCACCTTACTGCTCTGCTCACCCTGAGGATTTCTGGTAACCACTCAGAAACCATCCAACTTCACGTCATGAACGACCCCCACGTACCCATCGTCCTAGGATTACCCTGGTTAACGCAGCACAACCCTCACCTAAACTGGGCTGACAACACCATCCTAGGCTGGAGCCAGTCCTGCCTAGCTTCCTGCCTGAACTCCGCTCTGCCTCCCGCCAAACCATCGCAGCCTTCAGCCAGCGAGTTTCCCGACCTCTCTCACATGCCTCCGGAATACCTGGACTTAAAACTCATTTTCAGCAAGACCCGAGCAGTGTCCCTCCCTCCTCACAGACCCTATGACTATGGAATCGGCCTCCTGCCCGGAACGGCACCACCCAAAGGACGACTCTACTCTCTGTCTTGTCAAAAGGCGAGCCATGGAGAAGTACATCTCAGAATCTTTGGCAGCTGGGATCATCCGCCCTTCCTCCTCCCCAGCAGGGGTGGGATTCTTCTTCATGTAAAAGAAGGACAAGTCACTACGCCCCTGCATTGACTATCGAGGTCTCAACACCATCACGGTCAAGAACTGCTACCCACTACCGCTCATGACCACAGCCTTTGAACTACTCCAGGAAGCCAAAGTATTTACCAAGCTGGATCTACGCAATGCCTACCATCTTGTCAGGATCAGGGAGGGGAACGAGTGGAAGATGGCCTTTAACACCACCACTGGTCACTATGAGTATCTAGTGGCCCCTTTCGGCCTGACCAACGTGCCCGCAGTCTTCCAGGCACTCGTTAACGATGTCTTAAGGGACTTCCTCAACATCTTCATTTTTGTGTACCTGGATGACATCCTGATCTTCTCCCACTCCCTGGAGGAACATTGGGGTCACATCCGGCAGCGCCTGCTAGAAAACAAGCTGTTTGTCAAGGCGGAAAAAAGCGAATTTCACCAGAGCTCTTTCTCGTTTCTGGGGTTCATCATCTCCCCAGCGAGGATCCAGATGGATCCCCTCAAGCTTGAGGCAGTCGCTGACTGGCTCACCCCATCCTCACGATGAGAGCTCCAGCGTTTCCTGGGGTTCGCTAATTTCTACAGGTGCTTCATCCACGACTTCAGCATGGTGGCTGGACCTCTCACGGCATTGACCTCTATCAAGAGCCCGTTCAAGTGGGGGGAGGAAGCAGAGAGAGCCTTCTCCATGCTTAAACGCAAATTCACCACGGCACCCATTCTCACCATACCTGATCCGGCCAAACAGTTCATTGTGGAGGTTGACGTTTCTGAGTCAGGGGTTGGAGCCATTCTTTCCCAGAGGGCCAGTGATGACAAGGTCCACCTCTGCTCCTTCTTCTCTCGCCGGCTGTCCCCTGCCGAACAAAACTATGATATCGGCAACAGAGAGCTGTTGGCCATCAAGCTGGCCTTGGAGGAGTGGAGGCACTGGCTCGAGGGGTCAGATCTCCCCTTCCTTGTCTGGACCAACCACAAAAATTTAGAATACCTCAAGTCTGCCAAACATCTCAATTCACGGCAAGCCCGATGGTCTCTCTTCTCCCGGTTCCATTTCACTCTCTCCTACCACCCAGGCTCCAAGAACAGCAAACCCAACGCCCTGTCCAGGATATTCTCTTCCTGCCAGGAGGAGTCTAGAATGCCCGAAACCATCCTCCCTCCATGCTGTCTGGTGGGGGCTGCCCTACTTGAGGTAGAGACGTTAGTGCAGAAGGCCCTGGAGCAGGACCCCAGAGAAGGTAACTCAAGCAACATACCATGTAACCATCTGTTTGTTCCTTGTTCTGTGCGAACCCAGGTGCTGCAGTGGGGTCATGGCTCCAAGTTGACTTGTCACCCGGGAGCTGCCCAGACCCTGGCACTCATCCAACAGCGCTTCTGGTGGCCATCGATCAAGGAAGATGTCCAGGAGTTCGTGGCAGGTTGTGACATGTGTGCCCAGAACAAGACAGCCAATCAACCCCCTGCCGGTTTGCTAAGACCCCTCCTGACTCCTCATCAACCCTGGTCACACATTGCCCTGGACTTCGCCACAGGACTCCCCAACTCAGGTGGCAACACATGCATTCTTACAGTCATTGACTGTTTCTCCAAATCAGTCCACTTCATTACTCTGCCCAAGCTTCCCACAGCTAAAGAAACCGCCGAATTATTCGTCCTCCACATTTTCCGCATACGCGGACTCCCCACTGACATCGTCTCCAACCGGGGTCCTCAGTTCACTGCGCAGTTCTGGAGGGCCTTCTGCAAACTCATTGGGGCCTCCTGTAGTCTCTCCTCAGGTTTCCATCCCCAAACCAACGGCCAGGTGGAATGGGCGAATCAAGATTTGGAGGTGGCACTCAGGTGCATGGCATCCAGGGATGCCAGTTCTTGGAGTAAGTACCTACCTTGGGTCGAATACGCTCACAACACTCTGCCTTCATCTGCCACAGGTCTCTCGCCCTCCAAGTGCTCCCTAGGTTACCAAACCACAACTCTTCCCCAACCAAGAGGAGGAGGTTGCCGTACCCTCAGCCCAGACATTCATACGCCATTGCAGGAGGACATGGGCATTGGCCCGGAGAAGACTCCTACACTCCACCCTAGCATCCAAGAGGCAGGCTGACAAACACCACTCTAAGGCACCCACCTACTGGGTGGGGCAGCGAGTCATGCTCTCCACGCGCCATCTGCCCCTCAGAACCGTCTCCTGCAAGCTGGCTCCCAGATACGTGGGACCCTTCCTCATCAGTAAGGTAATCAATCCATGTTCCATCAGACTGGCACTACCACTCACCATGAGACGCATTCACCCCACGTTCCATGTATCACAGCTAAAACCTCTGGTCTCCAGTTTTTGCACTAATGTTTTTCTTGTTCATGGTTTTTTGCACTAGCATTTTTCTTGTCCTTGCCTGCCTCATTTTTTGTCAAGTTTTTGCTTTACCTGGACTATTTTTGCTATCGTTTCATTGTCTAGTTTGTTTACCTTTTTGCCACGCCCTTTCCCTGGATTAAACCCAGCTTATTTATTGGATTACTGTCTGTGTATGTGTTCTGCTTCTGGATCCAAACTTCACCACACCTCCAGCATCCCTAACAAACACTATCAGCTTGCGTAGTTTTATGTCAGTTATAAATGTCAGGTATCTGAAATTTGTACTCTGTAAATACCAGATAATTCTGTACTTTATAGCTGCATTTTATTTCTTCTTCTTTTCAAAACTGTCACATGAAAAGAAATCCAGTTGTCTGGTCACTTTATGTTCCTGCTGAATAGTGGTGGTGGTGGTGGTGGTTCAGATTAAAACACAGTGTATAATGACGTGTCTAGTCAGGAACATTGTTTTGGTATCCTGTGCTATTCAAATGTTGTTTGACCTTTCAGGCCATGAAAACACAGCTGACACCATCACACACCCAACCAGAAGCTTCATAAAGGACACACTTACATTTTCCATTTCTAATGCTTCCTATTACCACAGAAAAAAAAAAAACATCTGTACACTATGCCAGGCAATGATTTTCCATGGTTTCCCTTCATAACACCACAACCACTCCATAGCTTCCTGCACTTCTTTTCCCAGTTAAAATATGTATAGAAGAGCCAACTGGATCCCAGTAATTCCTTATGCGTTAATGTGAACTAGACTACATCACACCTACACCTCTAGTGAGCAGGATTAGAATCTCAGCCCTGTTTGCTGAATGCTCCCCAGCATGTCCTGGTAGAATGAATCAGCCGATTGTTCTGCAGCTGTGTGTAAATAGAGTCTTTGTTGTAATACGGTTTTGATTTGTAAATATAGGTCAGGCTGCAGATGTTTTCATTCAAACACACTTCGGCAGGACAGCAGATTCGTCGTACTGGTGCATTCAAATACAATCGTACTTCGATGTCTTAAAGCAAACACACGATGCGTTCCCTGTTCAAGTCGTCAAAGTCTTGAGACCACTGTTGCGAGGCAACTAGGCAATACAGACGCTATGTTGTTATTGTACTTTACTACTGAAAATGAGGCTGAGGATTGAGTTAGTTTGTGAAAAACAGGACATTAAAAGGTACAATGGCACTGGAAATGAGACAAAACTATCAGGAATATCAACATTTACCTCAGATGTGTTGGTAAATTACAAGAAAAAAGTCTCAGTATGGCTAAAATTATGACTTATCTAGCTTGCATGTACCAAATTTCTTTATACAGACTTTTTTGTATAAAGGCTCATTAATTATAGAAATAGACAGAACTATCAGGAACATTGGCTTTTTTTTTTTCTCAGATGTGCTGGTAAATGATTACCCTGACTAAGAAAAAGACTCCATATGGCTAAAATGATGATTTTTCTAGCTAGAATGAAGCTGCCAAGTCTTTTAAATGGACAAAATAAAGACACAGTGATGGTGGAAATGAGACAAAACTACCAGGAATATCAACATTTACTAAGAATATACATGTTGTGCCTAAAATTATGATTCCTCTCACTAGCATAAAGAGACAGTGATGATAAAATTGATTCAGAACCATCAGAAATGTCAACATTCCTCTCAGATGTTTTGATAAATCTCTAATTAATGACTTTATGGCTAGGCGTGAATTATCTAGCTCGAATTCATTTGCTAGATCTTTTAAATGGACTTGAAATCTGAAGACAGAGTGAAAGTGTAAATGAGACAGAACTATCTGGAACATCAACATTTCCCTCAAATGTGCTGAGGAAGTACCAGGAAACAGCTCTTTGTGACTCAGACTACACTGGAATTACATTTGACGTCTCACTCCAACTTTCAGGACAGTAACATCCATCCATCCATCCATCCATCCATCCATCCATCCATCCATCTGTAGCCGATTATCCTGTCCAACAGGGTTGCAGGCAAGCTGGAGCCTATCTCAGAGGACTATGGGTGAGAGGCAGGGTACACCCTGGACAAGTCGCCAGGTCATCACAGGGCTAACACATAGATACAGACAACCATTCACGCTCACATCTATGGTCAAGTTAGAGCCACCAATTAGCCTAACCTGCATGCCTTTGGACTGTGGGGGAAACTGGAGCATGGGGAGAGCATGCAAACTCCACACACTGGGCTCGAACCCAGGACCTTCTTACTGTGAGGCAACAGTGCTAACCACTACACCACCGTGCTGCCCAGGCAGTAATGTAAAAAAAAAAACAACAACAACAACAAAAAAAAACATCTTGCCATTTGGGAGCTCTAAGCTATCAGGAAGACACAAGACTCAAGAAACCCAAACTAAATGGGCAGAGCAGGATGAGGAGGAAAACAGGATCCAGGAAATGTGGAGATCCAGGAAGTAAAACAGATGGCAAATGGCAGTCCTTTTGTGAGACAGTCGTTTACCGAAGCGTTGAGAAACAGCTACTTCATAGATAATGCATATTATCCAAAGATATACAGTAAGATATTTATTTTAAAGAAAATTGGTGGTCTATGACTAAATAGTTGATGAGTCAATGTGGGCCATGTTATTCTGTTATAGAGTATAATCCATGCCAGGGTGGTGTGATACAGCCCTGATTACTGACTGTTATGGTTGTCCGTCGGCTCAGTGGTGACCTCTTCCATCTCGTCTCTTGTGCACTCTGTTATGACTCAGCAGTCCTGTTCTAGTTTGGAAGGACATCTGGCAGACGTTGCAGCTGTGGGGTGTCCTCATTGCTGGCACCATTGGTGTCTCGCTATTCGAATGCGATTCCTCCTGGCACGTCTCGCATTCTCGAGTTTCAGAACCCCTTGTTTGATGGTCTGTCGCCAAGTTAGCCGGTCTTCAGCAAGATCATCCAATTGGCAATGGATAATTTAAGGGTTGGTCTTTGTAGTGTTTTTTCTGTCCACCGGTTGATCAGATGCCTTCTCTGAGTTCGCTGAACAAAACTTTCTTGACGGAACGATCTCTCAGATGGGTGGGACATGTAATCAGGATTACTGACTTATTCCTCTTATAGCACAGCAGCTTGCACATGATTGCAGTTTTAAAACGTGTTAATGAACAAGATGTCAGATTTAATGTTTATAGTCACATTTAATATTGTAGAATGTTCAGGAAAAGTTGGTTCCTGTTCTCACTTGCATTATAGCAGCTATTAACAGTCTTTCCCTCACAAAAATAAATAAATAAATAAATAAATAAATAAATAAATAAAAACAAAAACCTCCACAGCTCATATTATATTAGCTAGAAATTATAAATTACAAACTCCTTTGTCCTAAAGACTTTCCATCCATCCATTATCTGTAGCCACTTATCCTGTCCTACAGGGTCGCAGGCAAGCAGGAGCCTATCCCAGCTGACTACGGGCGAAAGGCGGGGAACACCCTGGACAAGTCGCCAGGTCATCACAGGGCTGACACATAGACACAGACAACCATTCACACTCACATTCACACCTACGCTCAATTTAGAGTCACCAGTTGACCTAACCTGCATGTCTTTGGACTGTGGGGGAAACCGGAGCACCCGGAGGAAACCCACGCGGACACGGGGAGAACATGCAAACTCAGCACAGAAGGGCCTTTGCCAGCCGCGAACCCAGGACCTTCTTGCTGTGAGGCAACAGTGCTAACCACTACACCACCGTGCCGCCCCTTAAAGACTTTCCCACAGTGTAAAACATTTCTGTTACGAAGCACTGAAACTGGAGACTCCTTCCATAAATGTTAAAAAAAAAACTTCACCATATCAATGATTACACACATTCTTTTAATCTGTTCATGTCAAGCGTCCACCATACAAATTCCCATGAATGAGCTGTTACTACAGAAACGATAACGGATTAAAATGAGGGGATTAATAGAAACCTGTAATTTGTGTTACAGCTGGAACGACCGTAAATGAATCCACACACTCAGGGCTGTGACGCTCCTGAATCCATCGCCCCACCTCATCGTGTGTCCACACATAGAACGTCGTGTTTGTCATTTTAGTTTTATAACCTTTGGTTTATTTGATGTTTAGCTACATTTCGCCTCCTAAATGCTCAATGTGCAGCTCTAAATGTTGTTTTTGTCGCATTTGATGTAAAAGTTTATGACATGTTCTTGTCATCTACTGGGCTGGTGTGCTCATGTGAACATTTTCAAAATCTTTTTTTTTTTTTAAACAAAACAAAACACAATTGCTCTGAAGCAATTAGAAGGGACAGAGTTTCCTGAGACACTTTGTGGTGTTTTTAGTGCGAGTGGAAAATTGACCGAACACACACGCACTAATGGAGGAAAGCGGAGATGTCGACCCATTAACGTTGCTATTCTGAGTGCACGTGTCCACGTGAAGCTCGTTACCTTGATTTCTCTCCAGACAGTCCGACGTTACTGAGATACGCCAGAGGATAGGCATGCTATTTCAGAGTGTGTGTTAATGAGAACAGTGACAGAGGCTCACACTCACGGGCCCCCTGAATGAGGCTGCATTTAGATTGTTGATCAAACCCATACAGCTCTCACAGATCTCTGTCTCGGACACACACAGTTCCACACAGTATCTGACCAGTTTATGTCGCTGTCGATACTGTATATTTTCAGATATTTTACATCTTTCACAGATTTCATCTCTCGTTTATAAGATTGTTGGGATTTTGTAATAAACGCTAATAAAAAGCTGCATAAATTACATTTATAATAAAGAACTTGTGATGCACTGATTTAAAAATAAAACCAAATTTCAAGGCTGGACTGAAACTAAAACTTTTTTTTTTTTTAAAGTGCGTGTTTTTTCCTCGTCTTTTTGTATTCTTGAAAAAATGTATTTTCTTTTTTATTAAAACATCTCATCTCATCTCATCTCATTATCTCTAGCCGCTTTATCCTGTCCTACAGGGTCGCAGGCAAGCTGGAGCCTATCCCAGCTGACTACGGGCGAAAGGCGGGGTTCACCCTGGACAAGTCGCCAGGTCATCACAGGGCTGACACATAGACACAGACAACCATTCACACTCACATTCACACCTACGCTCAATTTAGAGTCACCAGTTAACCTAACCTGCATGTCTTTGGACTGTGGGGGAAACCGGAGCACCCGGAGGAAACCCACGCGGACACGGGGAGAACATGCAAACTCCACACAGAAAGGCCCTCGCCGGCCACGGGGCTCGAACCCGGACCTTCTTGCTGTGAGGCGACAGCGCTAACCACTACACCACCGTGCCGCCCTTATTAAAACATTTTCCTTTTTATTTCATTATTATTCTTAAAATAAATCTACAGAACTTGTTGAATGGGAAGTTAATTTGAAAGGAATTATAAGATAAGACGATAAAAATATTCAGCAGAATATTACAGGATTACACAAAACCGACCTGACGATAAAGAAAACAAAATATAAACCTATTAAACATGGACCAGGATGTTACACCTTCAAGAAACTTGTAGTGAGAAATTTCTAGGGCAAAATAGAGAAGGGAAACTTTTTCCTGGAGCTGCTTGTTACGTTTAGAAGTAAAAAGTAGACGCTAGCTGGCTAACATACGCAAACATGGGGGGAAAACCAACACTGTTGTGAGCTACGCTAGAATAAGTCCTTTAATATCCTGTATTAGTATTGTTCAGGTATTTGGTCAGTGTATGTGATTAGAGACACAGGTAAAGGTAGAAAGAACTGAAAATGACTCAAATTTGACTCATTGTGAAGATTGTGTGTGTGCGTGTGTGTGTGTGTGTGTGTGTGTGTGTTGTCGCAGCTTAGTGAAAATGATAAAACCCTACTTTGCTGTTAGATCTGGATGAATGGATAGCTTTCTAAATCGTATCATGACTATGAATGTGTGTCATTTGATCTACAGAGAGAGTATTTTCAGAAAATAGCAGTGTTTCGTGTGTGTGTGTGTGTGTGTGTGTACGCGCGCTCTATTGTCCGAATAGGAGCTGCTATTAATAACACACACTGCAGCCTGGGCAAGATAGTGACACGACATCACACTGTTACCATGGAGCTCAGGGATGATGATGACAACATCACAGTGCAGGGAGAGAGAGAAAGAGAGAGAGAGGGAGAAAGGGGGGAAAAACAGAGAAGGCCAAGAAGGAGAAAGAAGGAAAGGATGCCAGTCTGTCTGTATTTAATATTTACATTCCAGACAGAGTGAAACAGTTACAGACAGAGTGATTGAGACAGACAGCAAGAGTGAGACAGATACAGAGACCATGTGAGACAGAGTGAGAGAAAGATGATGAGAGTGAATGATATACATTTACCGTCTAAAAGTGAGGGAGAAAGATAAACAGACAGAACTTGCAAGAAAGACAGAGGATAAAAACCATGAGACAGAAGGTGGTGAACTAAAGAAAGCGCGATAAAATGGACAGAAAAGAAGAGAGAAGGGAGAGAGAGACAGACAAAGAAAGATGGAAAGCTGGAGAGACTAAGAAAAACAAGAAAGATACTGAGGCAGTGGCAGAAGAGAGAGCAAGACAGACAGAGGGTGAGACAGAGATAGTAGGATGGGAGAAAAACAAAGTAAAAATCGGGGAGGGGGACAGACAGACAGACAGAAAGTAGCTAGCTTTACCTTTCACTCATTAATTTAACCCTTCACTCACTAGATTAGCTTAGCTTTCACTCACGGGATTAGCCTTTTCCTCATTAGCTTAGCTTTCACTCACGGGATTAGCCTTTTCCTCACTAGCTTAGCTTTCACTCACGGGATTAGCCTTTTCCTCATTATTAGCTTAGCTTTCACTCACGGGATTAGCCTTTTCCTCACTAGCTTAGCTTTCACTCACGGGATTAGCCTTTTCCTCATTATTAGCTTAGCTTTCACTCACGGGATTAGCCTTTTCCTCATTATTAGCTTAGCTTTCACTCACGGGATTAGCCTTTTCCTCACTAGCTTAGCTTTCACTCACGGGATTAGCCTTTTCCTCACTAGCTTAGCTTTCACTCACGGGATCAGCCTTTTCCTCACTAGCTTAGCTTTCACTCACAGGATTAGCCTTTACCTCACTATCTTAGCTTTCACTCACGGGATTAGCCTTTTCCTCACTAGCTTAGCTTTCACTCACGGGGTTAGCCTTTTCCTCACTAGCTTAGCTTTCACTCATAGGATTAGCCTTTTCCTCACTAGCTCAGCTTTCACTCACAGGATTAGCCTTTTCCTCATTATTAGCTTAGCTTTTCCTCACTAGCTTAGCTTTCACTCACGGGATTAGCCTTTTCCTCACTATTATAGCTTTCACTCACGGGATTAGCCTTTTCCTCACTAGCTTAGCTTTCACTCACGGGATTAGCCGTTTCCTCACTAGCTTAGCTTTCACTTACGGGATTAGCCTTTTCCTCACTAGCTTAGCTTTCACTCACAGGATTAGCCTTTTCCTCACTATTTTAGCTTTCACTCACGGGATTAGCCTTTTCCTCACTAGCTTAGCTTTCACTCACGGGATTAGCCTTTTCCTCACTAGCTTAGCTTTCACTCACGGGATTAGCCTTTTCCTCACTAGTTTAGCCTTTTCCTCATTATTAGCTTAGCTTTCACTCACGGGATTAGCCTTTTCCACATTATTAGCTTAGCTTTCACTCACGGGATTAGCCTTTTCCTCATTATTAGCTTAGCTTTCACTCACGGGATTAGCCTTTTCCTCACTAGCTTAGCTTTCACTCACGGGATTAGCCGTTTCCTCACTAGCTTAGCTTTCACTCACGGGATTAGCCTTTTCCTCACTAGCTTAGCTTTCACTCACGGGATTAGCCTTTTCCTCGCTATTTTAGCTTTCACTCACGGGATTAGCCTTTTCCTCACTAGCTTAGCTTTCACTCACGGGATTAGCCTTTTCCTCACTAGCTTAGCCTTTTCCTCATTATTAGCTTAGCTTTCACTCACGGGATTAGCCTTTTCCTCATTATTAGCTTAGCTTTCACTCACGGGATTAGCCTTTTCCTCACTATTTTAGCTTTCACTCACGGGATTAGCCTTTTCCTCACTAGCTTAGCTTTCACTCACGGGATTAACCTTTTCCTCACTAGCTTAGCTTTCACTCACGGGATTAGCCTTTTCCTCATTATTAGCTTAGCTTTCACTCACAGGATTAGCCTTTTCCTCATTATTAGCTTAGCTTTCACTCACGGGATTAGCCTTTTCCTCACTAGCTTAGCTTTCACTCATGGGATTAGCCTTTTCCTCACTAGCTTAGCTTTCACTCACGGGATTAGCCTTTTCCTCACTAGCTTAGCTTTCACTCATGGGATTAGCCATTTCCTTACTAGCTTAGGTTTCACTCATAGGATTAGCCTATTCCTCACTAGCTTAGCCTTTTCCTCATTATTAGCTTAGCTGTCACTCACGGGATTAGCCTTTTCCTCATTATTAGCTTAGCTTTCACTCACGGGATTAGCCTTTTCCTCATTATTAGCTTTTACTCACAGGATTAGCATTTTCCTCATTATTAGCTTAGTTTTCACTCACTATCTTAGCTTTCACTCACAGGATTAGCCTTTTCCTCACTAGCTTAGCTTTCACTCATGGGATTAGCCTTTTCCTCACTAGCTTAGCTTTCACTCACGGGATTAGCCTTTTTCTCACTAGCTTAGCTTTCACTCACGGGATTAGCCTTTTCCTCATTATTAGCTTAGCTTTCACTCACGGGATTAGCCTTTTCCTCACTAGCTTAGCTTTCACTCACGGGATTAGCCTTTTCCTCACTAGCTTAGCTTTCACTCACGGGATTAGCCTTTTCCTCACTAGCTTAGCTTTCACTCACGGGATTAGCCTTTTCCTCACTAGCTTAGCTTTCACTCACGGGATTAGCCTTTACCTCACTATCTTAGCTTTCACTCACGGGATTAGCCTTTTCCTCACTAGCTCAGCTTTCACTCATGGGATTAGCCTTTTCCTCACTAGCTTAGCTTTCACTCACGGGATTAGCCTTTTCCTCACTAGCTCAGCTTTCACTCACGGGATTAGCCTTTTCCTCACTAGCTTAGCTTTCACTCACGGGATTAGCCTTTTCCTCATTATTAGCTTAGCTTTTCCTCACTAGCTTAGCTTTCACTCACGGGATTAGCCTTTTCCTCACTATTTTAGCTTTCACTCACGGGATTAGCCTTTTCCTCACTAGCTTAGCTTTCACTCACGGGATTAGCCATTTCCTCACTAGTTTAGCTTTCACTCACGGGATTAGCCTTTTCCTCACTAGCTTAGCTTTCACTCACGGGATTAGCCTTTTCCTCACTATTTTAGCTTTCACTCACGGGATTAGCCTTTTCCTCACTAGCTTAGCTTTCACTCACGGGATTAGCCTTTTCCTCACTAGCTTAGCTTTCACTCACGGGATTAGCCTTTTCCTCACTAGTTTAGCCTTTTCCTCATTATTAGCTTAGCTTTCACTCACGGGATTAGCCTTCTCCTCATTATTAGCTTAGCTTTCACTCACGGGATTAGCATTTTCCTCATTATTAGCTTAGCTTTCACTCACGGGATTAGCCTTTTCCTCACTAGCTTAGCTTTCACTCATGGGATTAGCCGTTTCCTCACTAGCTTAGCTTTCACTCACGGGATTAGCCTTTTCCTCACTAGCTTAGCTTTCACTCACGGGATTAGCCTTTTCCTCGCTATTTTAGCTTTCACTCACGGGATTAGCCTTTTCCTCACTAGCTTAGCTTTCACTCACGGGATTAGCCTTTTCCTCACTAGCTTAGCTTTCACTCACGGGATTAGCCTTTTCCTCACTAGTTTAGCCTTTTCCTCATTATTAGCTTAGCTTTCACTCATAGGATTAGTCTTCTCCTCATTATTAGCTTAGCTTTCACTCACGGGATTAGCCTTTTCCTCATTATTAGCTTAGCTTTCACTCACGGGATTAGCATTTTCCTCACTAGCTTAGCTTTCACTCACGGGATTAGCCTTTTCCTCACTAGCTTAGCTTTCACTCACGGGATTAGCCTTTTCCTCACTAGCTTAGCTTTCACTCACGGGATTAGCCTTTTCCTCACTAGTTTAGCCTTTTCCTCATTATTAGCTTAGCTTTCACTCACGGGATTAGTCTTCTCCTCATTATTAGCTTAGCTTTCACTCACGGGATTAGCCTTTTCCTCATTATTAGCTTAGCTTTCACTCACGAGATTAGCATTTTCCTCACTAGCTTAGCTTTCACTCACGGGATTAGCCTTTTCCTCACTAGCTTAGCTTTCACTCACGGGATTAGCCTTTTCCTCATTATTAGCTTAGCTTTCACTCACGGGATTAGCCTTTTCTTCATTATTAGCTTAGCTTTCACTCACGGGATTAGCCTTTTCCTCATTATTAGCTTAGCTTTCACTCACGGGATTAGCCTTTTCCTCACTAGCTTAGCTTTCACTCACGGGATTAGCCTTTTCCTCACTAGCTTAGCTTTCACTCACGGGATTAGCCTTTTCCTCACTAGCTTAGCTTTCACTCACTAGCTTAGCTTTCACTCACGGGATTAGCCTTTTCCTCATTATTAGCTTAGCTTTCACTCACGGGATTAGCCTTTTCCTCATTATTAGCTTAGCTTTCACTCATGGGATTAGCCTTTTCCTCACTAGCTTAGCTTTCACTCACGGGATTAGCCTTTTCCTCACTAGCTTAGCTTTCACTCACGGGATTAGCCTTTTCCTCACTAGCTTAGCTTTCACTCATGGGATTAGCCATTTCCTTACTAGCTTAGCTTTCACTCACAGGATTAGCCTTTTCCTCACTAGCTTAGCCTTTTCCTCATTATTAGCTTAGCTGTCACTCACGGGATTAGCCTTTTCCTCATTATTAGCTTAGCTTTCACTCATGGGATTAGCCTTTTCCTCATTATTAGCTTTTACTCACAGGATTAGCATTTTCCTCATTATTAGCTTAGTTTTCACTCACTATCTTAGCTTTCACTCACAGGATTAGCCTTTTCCTCACTAGCTTAGCTTTCACTCATGGGATTAGCCTTTTCCTCACTAGCTTAGCTTTCACTCACGGGATTAGCCTTTTCCTCACTAGCTTAGCTTTCACTCATGGGATTAGCCTTTTCCTCACTATCTTAGGTTTCACTCACAGGATTAGCCTTTTCCTCACTAGCTTAGCATCATTACAGACTTTATTAAAAGGACTTTAATACAATTTAGTACACACGACATTAAAAAAGGGGCTAATGCTATTGACTAATGCACAATATAAAGGCTAATACTATCCACTTATTACACTGTCTCCATGGTTATGTGCTAGGGGGCATGGCTTTGGCTATTCATTCTTAAACCAGCTAGTATTAGCTAAATTCTAAAGCCAGACGCTCAGTGTGTGAACCTTGTGTTAAATTAAGAGCAGCGTCTGGCAGGCCTGGTGTATTTTATGATAAACCGCCTGAGCAGCACCACATACAGCAGTGGCACAACACTGATAAGCCTGCTTATCTCTGCATCTGCCAACGATCTCTCTCTCACACACACCCTAATAATAGCCCTATTGTTCTGCGTCAGCGTCACTGGCTACATTTCTTCTACTCCATCACCACCACCTCTTCGTTTTCATCTTTGAAAATTATCCCTCCATCCTGTCCTTCACTCCCCCCTCATCTGTCAGGACTCGGACAAATCCCACGGGTCTGACTCCTGTAAACGCATGTCCACCCACAGAGAGATGCAGAAATACATAGCGCGCTCCTGACACGGATTGAATAATTTCTGGAGTGTTACATCATGACAATCCTCTGAGGAGGTCAGACACGTTACACTAAAAGTCCATGATTCTGCGGAGCTCGTCGACCTGAACACTGCCATAATTTCTCCTGGTGTATCATCTGGGTCTGACCTTTAACCTCTTGTCTTGGATGAGAAAAAAAAAAGAGCTTCCTCTACATATAACAAGATAGCATTACATTAAAATAACCGTGTGATAATATACAAAACATATTGCTTTAAAGGTCATAGGCAATGGTCGGAGGTGAAATGTAGAATATCTACTTTATTGTCTAGAAGAACGACCCAAAAAGCAAATTCAATCTTCCTGGTGTCTAATTTGCACCCTAAAATTGAATAAAACGGTTAAGATATACGGTTTTGCCCAGTTTCCGAAGGTTTGTTTACATCACACTTATGCGCACTTTCACCGCCAGGGGGCCGTCATCGTGACATCATTTAAGCCAAACAGACCGGGAGCAGTTCTGTGTTTACCTGTGAACCGAGCACACATGTACGGACTTTGGTCGTGAGAGGTTGTGTAAAATGTCTGAAAGTGATAGTGATTTTGAAGTAGGAACTCTCCAAATTAAATATCAAGAGGTGAAACCATATATGTATGAACCTATGGCTATTGTGAAGCAATCAGTGAATGTGGCTCACTGGTTTTGACCGTGCGGCCTCGGAATCGGACAGCGACTCTGATCGCGGTGACCCCAGACCTCAACAAGACTCGCACCCAAACGATTTATCCTGGTAGTTATGATAAATTCCTACTTTCATCGTAATACTAAATAAGAGCCCTTTTGAAGAATAATTAAACCGCCCTCCCTAGTGGATATAGATAACGATTACTTGACAGTGCGCCGGTCAGCCACATTAGCCAGCCATCCGCAGCATTATACTATTTATAGCCGACTCTAAGCGAGGAAATATCCCTTTGTCTCATTTCCACAATGATTGTACAGGATCCCTCAGGATTCTTGACTTGTCAATTACAAGCAAAAGTAAAAATGTTTAAGCGTTGCTGCTCCGTTTCTTCTTTGACTGCTTGATTTTGTTTCACTCGCACAATCCACCCTCTCCGCCTCGTCTCCTCTTACAGAAAAAAAAACAACCCTCTGGCTTCACGTGCACAATCCACTCTCTCTGCCTCGTCTCCTCTTACGGAAAAAAACAACCCTCTGACTTCACGCGCACAATCCACTCTCTCTGCCTCGTCTCCTCTTACGGAAAAAAACAACCCTCTGGCTTCACGCACACAATCCACTCTCTCTGCCTCGTCTCCTCTTCTGGGAAAAAAACAACCCTCTGGCTTCATGCACACAATCCACTCTCTCCGCCTCGTCTCCTCTTACGGAAAAAAACAACCCTCTGGCTTCACGCGCACAATCCACTCTCTCCGCCTCTTCTCCTCTTCCGGAAAAAAAACAACCCTCTGGCTTCATGCGCACAATCCACTCTCTCCGCCTCTTCCGGAAAAAAAAAACAACCCTCTGGCTTCAGCCTTGTGGGTGTATCTTCTCGAAGTTAGCCATGAACATGGTCCATCCGTGGGTGTGTTTTCCAGCTCACTAGTCCCTTTTCCAATGCAGAATGAATTAAGTTTTTGGAAGAGTGCCGAGCTTGTGTCAAAAATAACACCATAAATGTTTAAATCCACAGGATTATATCTTAGTTCTAATGATCTACAGCCGTGACAGAGCCTCACACTTTAGAGATTTACGTTAAACACTATCATGATGATAGATTTCTGATTTTCATAAAAAGGAGCAGCTGGAAAAGTGATGCGACGCAACTGACCGGCTGGACCAATCACAATGGCTGTGGTCTGCGTCGATACGAGATGTAGTTACATTTCTGGAGAAGTGCATGTCATCAGGATACGGTGTAGATCCAATGCATAAGTATCAACTGGCCTTCAATCAAGCCTGCTCATTAGGATCTTAGGCCACACCCATTAGGAAAGGAAATAGAAATGGCAATTGAGGACAGTATGGATTGCAAATGCTTTTTATTAGCAAAATAAGGGACATGAGTGTACAAATGTTCCCACAGACAGAAAGAGAGGAAAAAAGAAAAAGAGCAAGACAGACAAGGTGAGTTATCATCATCATCATCATCATCATGAATTACTCAATACAGGTGTGTTTGTTAAAACTTTAAAACAGATCCTCAACGTTGAGTGTGAGATGGCGGCTAGCTGAGGCTTCTCACGCAATCAAATCTTGTCGCCCAACAGCAGAGCCGCTCCATCTGAAGCATCCTCTTGTTGCCGTGGCGACTGAGCTTGGGACCAACATTCAGCTCTGATCAACGCACGCGTGCACACACACAGACACACACACGCGTCCAAGCATCAAAATGGGTGGAGCTTAAGTAAAATTTAACCCCCTAATCACCAACGTAATCATAAAACCTCCTCATCACAGCTAGCACAGTACCAAAAGCTACTAGCTCCTGCTGGAAAGGTTCCTTTAACGTTAGCCTAACTAGCTAAGCGGGTAACGTTAACCCAGCACTGTGTTAGCGAATGTACTGTTAAACTATTAAACTGCATCACTAAAACCAGTATTCTATACAATGCCCCTTTAGCTCGCTAGTAAGCTAATATTAGAGAACAACCATGACTAGTGGTGTAATGCTAATGTTAGCAAAGTGAAATGGGTTAGCACAGCGCACGGTTTAGATACGCGACTAGCTTATCTAATGCTGCTGAACTGTTATACTGCAGTTTTTTAGCGGACTAGCTCAAACAATAATGCTAAGCTCTTATACTCTAATGCTAATTACTCAAGATCAGATTGCAGTTGAGGAGGTAAAGTCAGCCAAGTTAAGCTAAGCCAGTTAGCATGTCTAGCTTAGCTCAACAATTATAGTCTGCAAGTAAAGTGATCAAAAAAAAGTGACAAACACGCAAGTCTGGGATCAAGTTTACCCTAAGCTCCGCCCCCTTTGACCCACTACAAGTTTTATTTACACAGTAGACGTTATGAGACAGGGTTGTTTTTTTTTTGGGGGGGGGGGGGGGGGGGGGCAAAAACACACCACACTACACATGAGCAAAAGACACAGCAAGGCACGAAAACCTGACAGCTGAAAAGTCCCTCTGCTGTAAAACTACCCATGAGGACACGGGAGAGAAATGATAAACATGTCCTTTATGGAAAATATTTCTAAAAACAAAAGAACGCTGGAGAGAAAACATGTTACGAGTTACATTTCCCTTTTCTGGTTAAAGACGCTAAAAAGGACAAAAGAGATGAAAAGCATAAATAAAGCAGAGGGACGAGACACAATGTACAGCACTGATCCAACACACACACACGCGTGCACACACACACACACACACACAGCCTCATGGGGAAACACGAAACGCAGTCATCTCCACCTACAGAGAGAGAAAAATGTGTCAGTAACAGTCTATCCAGAAACATTTACTCACTCATTGGCAAAAGAAAACAAGAAAGAAAAAATAAAAAAATTAAAATAAAACACGAGAGAGAGAGAGAGAGAGAGAGAGAGAGAGAGAGAGAGAGGACGAATGCTTCAGCAACTGTCTTTTTATTAAACGGCATTTCTGGATAAAAAGATATGCGACAGACAGAAAAGAAAAGCTAATAATTATGGAAGTAGAAATTATGTAATATAGATAAAAAAAATCTGAGGAGAAGAAATGAAACTAAACAGGACAGGAAAGATTAAAAAGAGGAAGAGGTTCTTGTCAGGAAATGAGAAAAATGAAGAATAGAGAAGTACAAAAAAGGTTGGAGAAGAAACAGAGGAAGAGGAAAAACAGACAAAGATAGAGCGAGATAAGAAAAAGAGGATTGGAAGTGAGGAAGGAGAAAGGGAAAGAACCAAAAAAAAGGGAAAAAAGAAGGGGAAATGAGAAAGGATTTGAGAAAATTTGTAATTAAATTAAAATGCAAATGTGAGGAGAGAGAGAGAGAGAGAGAGAGAGAGAGAGAGAGAGAGAGAGAGAGAAAGCTGTCTGGGTGACGTCCACATGGCTGACATTTTCACTGCCGTTCGGAACATAATGGAGATTTAATCAATCACCGTCTAAACCTTCGTTATTATTTGTCGGATTTGACGCTTTGCTGTTGGACGACTTCATCTTTTTCATTCATTCATTTTCCCCTCCACTGCTCCGAAATAAATACACACTCCCCGGCCACTTTAATAGGAACTTGCTCTTGATTCTAAGGTCCCTGTTCTTGGCTGCAGGAGTGGAACCCAAGGTGGTGTTCTCCTGTTGCTTTTCTGCTCACCACGGTTGTAAAGAGTGATTATACGAGTTACAATATCCTTCCTGGCGCAAAAAAAAGAAAAAAGCTCGAACCAATCTGTCCATGTTCCTCTGACCCTCTCTTACGGTATCAACAAGGCGTTCGTTTCCACTTACAGAACTGTCGCTCGCTCACTTGGATGTTTTCGGCACCATTCTGTGTAAACTCGAGACTGTCGTGTGTGAAAACCCCAGGAGACCAGCAGCTTCTGAAATACTCAAACCTTCATGCTCCATCGGACTCAAACAGTAAAAGAAGAAGTCGTCACACTTTGAGATCACAATTTTTCCCCTTTTCGTGTTTGAATATTAGTGAACGCTAACTGAAGCTCTTGATTTGGATCTGCGGGATTTGAGGGATCGGCAGAGTAGAGAACTGCAGAAAACAGCAGGTGGACGTGGGGGTGTTCCTAATAAAGTGGCCTGCGAGGGTGTAAGACTGAGGTCAGATTTTGTGTCACCTTAAACTCTGCAGCTTCTCCATTTAACATGACCGAACGCGAGTATGAGAGCAGGCGAGAGTCAGGGACAGGGAGGGAGGGAGGGGAGGTGGGCGGGGCTTCCAGGAAGCATCCACTAATACAGTAGAACTCAAAAAGCGTCAGCTCAGCTGGGGTTTCATCATGGAGAAAAAAAAAAAAAAAAAAAGATTGCGCGTTTCGGCACGTTTTTGAGCGATGACTCGGCGCAGCGTTGTGCGAAGTTAAACTGTTTCTACGCAAAACGTGTAAAACCCTGAGACTAAAGATGATGAGAGATGAAGCAACAAGTGAGAGAAAGTGCATTAAATGGTTTCATTGACTGAAGAGCGAATGAAGACTTCATGCCTGCGACATGAACAACGATTCTCTCACACACCTCACCGTGGGAGGTTCTAGAAGAGCCCGCAGTCCTTCAGGTTGTTCTTGATGATGACATCGGTGACGGCGTCGAAGACGAACTGGACGTTCTTGGTGTCGGTGGCGCAGGTGAAGTGTGTGTAGATCTCCTTAGTGTCCTTCCTCTTATTCAGATCCTCAAACTGACACTGGATATACGCCGCCGCCTCCTCGTACGTGTTGGAGCCTGACACACACACACACACACACACACCCCTATCTGATCAACTGAGCTAACAGAGACTGGAGAAAGGAAAGAAGAAAAAAAAAAGTGCGAGACATTCAGCGTAGCAGATGTCAAGCGACAGATAGTGAAAAAGTGAGACAGCTGTGTATGTGAATTAACAGATGGCGAGAGTAAGAAGGTACAACAGAAAAGAAAGCTACCTGTGTATTCAGGATAACATGACAGACAGTGAGACAGTTTACCTGCATACTCATGGACAACAGATGGTCAGAGACAGACAGGAAAACAGAGGATGCAAGACAGTAAGTAGTATACTAAAACTAATAGACAGACAGGGAGAGTGAGTGAGACAGTTACCTGCGTACTCAGAGTAACAGATGATGAGAACAGACAGACAGGGAGAGAATGAGACAGCTATCTGCATAAAACACATAATGAGAGACAGGCACTGAGAAAAGACAGTGAGACAGTTACCTGTGTATTCAGGGTAACAGATGGTAAGACACAGACAGGGAGAAAGTGAGACAGTTTCCTGCACACTCCAGGTAACAGATGAGAAATGGAGAGAGGGAGCATGAGACAGTCACCTGCGTACTCGGGGTAACAGATGGTGAGACAGATGTGGAGAGAGTGAGACAGCTCCCTGCATACTCGGGGTAACAGATGGTGAGAGACAGTGAGGGTGAGACAGATGTGGAAAGAGTGAGACAGTTCCCTGCGTACTCGGGGTAACAGATGGTGAGACAGATGTGGAGAGAGTGAGACAGCTCCCTGCATACTCGGGGTAACAGATGGTGAGAGACAGTGAGGGTGAGACAGATGTGGAAAGAGTGAGACAGTTCCCTGCGTACTCGGGGTAACAGATGGTGAGACAGATGTGGAGAGAGTGAGACAGTTCCCTGCATACTCGGGGTAACAGATGGTGAGAGACAGTGAGGGTGAGACAGATGTGGAAAGAGTGAGACAGTTCCCTGCGTACTCGGGGTAACAGATGGTGAGACAGATGTGGAGAGAGAGTGAGACAGCTCCCTGCATACTCGGGGTAACAGATGGTGAGAGACAGTGAGGGTGAGACAGATGTGGAAAGAGTGAGACAGTTCCCTGCGTACTCGGGGTAACAGATGGTGAGACAGATGTGAAGAGAGTGAGACAGCTCCCTGCATACTCGGGGTAACAGATGGTGAGAGACCGTGCAAGTGAGACAGTTCCCTGCGTACTCGGGGTAACAGATGGTGAGAGACAGTGAGGGTGAGACAGACGTGGAAAGAGTGAGACAGTTCCCTGCGTACTCGGGGTAACAGATGGTGAGACAGATGTGGAGAGAGTGAGATAGCTCCCTGCATACTCAGGGTAACAGATAGTGAGAGACCGTCCGAGTGAGACAGTTCCCGGTGTACTCGGGGTAACAGATGGTGAGAGTGAGACAGTTACCTGCATACTCGGGGTAACAGATGGTGAGAGACAGTGAGAGTGAGACAGTTACCTGCACACTCGGGGTAACAGATGGTGAGAGACAGTGAGAGTGAGACAGTTACCTGCACACTCGGGGTAACAGATGGTGAGAGACAGTGAGAGTGAGACAGTTACCTGCGTACTCGGGGTAACAGATGGTGAGACAGATGTGGAGAGAGTGAGACAGCTCCCTGCATACTCGGGGTAACAGATGGTGAGAGACAGTGAGGGTGAGACAGATGTGGAAAGAGTGAGACAGTTCCCTGCGTACTCGGGGTAACAGATGGTGAGACAGATGTGGAGAGAGTGAGACAGCTCCCTGCATACTCGGGGTAACAGATGGTGAGAGACAGTGAGGGTGAGACAGATGTGGAAAGAGTGAGACAGTTCCCTGCGTACTCGGGGTAACAGATGGTGAGACAGATGTGGAGAGAGTGAGACAGTTCCCTGCATACTTGGGGTAACAGATGGTGAGAGACAGTGAGGGTGAGACAGATGTGGAAAGAGTGAGACAGTTCCCTGCGTACTCGGGGTAACAGATGGTGAGACAGATGTGGAGAGAGAGTGAGACAGCTCCCTGCATACTCGGGGTAACAGATGGTGAGAGACAGTGAGGGTGAGACAGATGTGGAAAGAGTGAGACAGTTCCCTGCGTACTCGGGGTAACAGATGGTGAGACAGATGTGAAGAGAGTGAGACAGCTCCCTGCATACTCGGGGTAACAGATGGTGAGAGACCGTGCAAGTGAGACAGTTCCCTGCGTACTCGGGGTAACAGATGGTGAGAGACAGTGAGGGTGAGACAGACGTGGAAAGAGTGAGACAGTTCCCTGCGTACTCGGGGTAACAGATGGTGAGACAGATGTGGAGAGAGTGAGATAGCTCCCTGCATACTCAGGGTAACAGATAGTGAGAGACCGTCCGAGTGAGACAGTTCCCGGTGTACTCGGGGTAACAGATGGTGAGAGTGAGACAGTTACCTGCATACTCGGGGTAACAGATGGTGAGAGACAGTGAGAGTGAGACAGTTACCTGCACACTCGGGGTAACAGATGGTGAGAGACAGTGAGAGTGAGACAGTTACCTGCACACTCGGGGTAACAGATGGTGAGAGACAGTGAGAGTGAGACAGTTACCTGCACACTCGGGGTAACAGATGGTTAGAGACAGTGAGAGTGAGACAGTTACCTGCACACTCGGAGTAACAGATGGTGAGAGACAGTGAGAGTGAGACAGTTACCTGCACACTCGGAGTAACAGATGGTGAGAGACAGTGAGAGTGAGACAGTTCCCTGCGTACTCGGGGTAACAGATGATGAGAGACAGTGAGACAGTTCCCTGCGTACTTGGGGTAACAGATGATGAGAGACAGTGAGAGTGAGACAGTTCCCTGCGTACTCGGGGTAACAGATGGTGAGAGACAGTGAGAGTGAGACAGTTACCTGCGTACTCGGGGTAACAGATGATGAGAGACAGTGAGACAGTTCCCTGCGTACTTGGGGTAACAGATGATGAGAGACAGTGAGAGTGAGACAGTTCCCTGCGTACTCGGGGTAACAGATGATGAGAGACAGTGAGAGTGAGACAGTTCCCTGCGTACTCGGGGTAACAGATGGTGAGAGACAGTGAGAGTGAGACAGTTACCTGCGTACTCGGGGTAACAGATGGTGAGAGACAGTGAGAGTGAGACAGTTCCCTGCGTACTCGGGGTAACAGATGGTGAGAGACAGTGAGAGTGAGACAGTTCCCTGCGTACTCGGGGTAACAGATGATGAGAGACAGTGAGAGTGAGACAGTTCCCTGCGTACTCGGGGTAACAGATGATGAGAGACAGTGAGAGTGAGACAGTTCCCTGCGTACTCGGGGTAACAGATGATGAGAGACAGTGAGAGTGAGACAGTTCCCTGCGTACTCGGGGTAACAGATGGTGAGAGACAGTGAGAGTGAGACAGTTCCCTGCGTACTCGGGGTAACAGATGGTGAGAGACAGTGAGAGTGAGACAGTTACCTGCGTACTCGGGGTAACAGATGGTGAGTGGGCTCTTTTTAATCTTCTCCTCAAACAGATCCTTCTTGTTGAGGAACAGGATGATGGACGTGTCTGTGAACCACTTGTTGTTGCAGATGCTGTCGAACAGCTTCATGCTCTCGTGCATTCGGTTCTGCAGACAGACAGGTGGAGAGTGAGACAGACAGACAGACAGACGGATAGTGAGAGCATGTGTACTGACTGGAACAGAAGGTCAACAGTTCTGCACTATTCTTCTCCACATCAGAACACTGCAGTCTGGATCTTCAGCACGTCTCAGATTTTTATATTTTACACACACTGCGCTGTACTGAAGGGACCTGATCCATCACCCCAAAGGAACCGGAGTGCAAACACACACAGGCATATAGACAAGACTGTGTAGGAGTCCGTCTGAGCGTTAGTCTACCTCGTCGACACCGTGCTCTTATAGAAATTGAGCCAAAATACCACCGCCATGTCATCAAACATTTTTAATAAAAAATAGCCAACAGTTTGTCTTCGTGTACGTGTTGAGAAACGTTTAAACAAGTAGGTCAAGGACGGTGAATTCTATAGTGACGTGGGCTTCATGGATACATCCGGTCTCTTCTGGGAAAGCTGTCAATCACGCCATTCCCACGTGTCGCCACGCCTTCTTACAGACAAATAATGTACAAAATAATTTCTGGGGGAAAATAAAACATTCAGATATCAGCAAAACTAACTTTCAAATTAGACACTGTAGATGAAAGTAACTCAAGGATGGGCGGAGCTTAAAATAAAAAAATCCACACAAATAGTACTGCAACTAGCCAGTAGGGGCGCTAGTGTAAATCCAAGTCTGTGTGTGAGCCTGCGAGTGTCTGAGATGTGGGAGGAGTTAAAAACTGTTTATAATGTCTGTAAACTAATGAGGACTATGGCACAGCTGGGTCTGGTCCTAACTTCCTGTCTCTCCTGTAAATGCACCAATCACAGCACCTGCTAGCTGGAGGTCTGAATTCGGATAAATAACGGTGATGAAATCTCGGCACTGACCATCTCCTCGTCCTCGGCCAGCACCAGGTCGTAGTCGCTGAGAGCCACGCAGAAGATGATGGCCGTCACACCCTCGAAACAGTGGATCCACTTCTTCCTCTCTGACCTCTGACCTCCAACATCAAACATCCTGCACAGACGTCATGCCATTACTCAGCAACAAGTTTCTCGAAACACACACACAACCCATTTCCAAAACTATTGGCATGAACCAATTTTACAAAACTGCTTTTCTTAACCACCAAATAAGGTCAGAGATGTGGGCTATGAACTTCCTGTTTGCATCATCGAGAGGAAGCGATGAGAAAGAAGGAAGGAGCGCACGTATTCAAAAGCAGACAGTCGAATTTCTGGATTTGAGTCATAAAGCAGCTGCAATCTATTTTTTTTCTTTCCTTCGTTAACATTTTTACGAAAGAAGCCGTTCTTGAACGTAGCTGTGCGAGAGATCTTCACGTGAAACAGAAAGCGAGTTATAAGCAGGATGTTTAGCCATCACCTGGTAATGACTCCGTGTAAGGACTTGAAATAATGACAGTGATGCGTGTTGCACAACTGACGGACTCATGATGCTCACTTGAAGTGCAGGTCCTTGAAGGTGAAGTGAGTCTCCACAATGCCTGTGGTTTTGACGCGGGTCCTCAGCACGTCCTGCTGCGTGGGGATGTAGGTGGCCTGTGATATCCTGTCCAGATCGTTCAGATAACTACAGGGGGAAGACAAAAAAAAACAAAAAAAAAACACGAGAATGGAAAGGGTTATTGAATTAAATGGTGTGTAATTCAATTAACAGCACTGACGTGATTGAGCTTTGATCCATTCCAAAGCACAGGGGTCGATAGCAATTAACTTTTTGGCCTGCGAGTCCCACATGTGCTCGTAGAGATCATCATAGTGAGCCATCACTCTCACACACACACAGTGATGACAGAGCAGCCTCTCTGGGTGTGTGTGCGTGGGTTTTTTTTCCCCCCTAACCCTCTGAGATCGAGAGATTTCCTGAACATGTTTTTATTGAGCCTGGTGAGACCATACCCTCACCGTGTACTCATTTTATCAGGTGTTTTGTTTACAGTGCTAAATAAACACCACGTGTGAAAGTCCAAGGGCGTCGCAGCTTTCGGCGAAGGAAAAACTAGAGGGCAATAAAATAGTAGGCTAGGAAAGCTTTAAAGGCGTCACGCAGTGCAGGGCTCGAAATTAACTTTTTTTCTTTGTGTCCCCCAGTGGTCCCGAATTCTGTGTTGTATTGTCCCGAATGGAAGCAATAGTGTCCCCATTTTTTTCCTCTCTGAAATAACCAGTGGTTAATATTATCATATGAAGTTACTATTATATTTGTAACTATGCAATTTTGAACCCTTTATATCATTTTTACAATAAGTCACAAAACACAAGTGACATGTCCAATACATCATCTACTTCAAAATTACAGTTATTGCATTTTCAGTTTATTAAACTTTGGCGATCTCACTGTATGAATAGATACCCGTTTATTTAAAGGGGCCAACTAGCTCATTCAGAAAATGTTTCAACTCCCTACATCTGCAGTACACTTTAGTTGAAAATAAGACCCCTTTTATGTTCATTTCATCTACTTATACCTTGAATATCTGTTGGCACTTAGAAGGCCAACTTATCATTTTCACATTACCGTTATCCATTTTTATGAACTTTCCGTTATCCATTACCGTTATCCATTTTTATGAACTTTCCGTTATCCATTTTATGAACTTTCGCTGCCGAAACGTGGGTGGAACATCAGCATAGTGGCAGGTCCGAGCCTAGTTGTGCTGCTGACTGATTAAACTTTCTGAACTAGAAAGACACCAAGAAAACTCACTTATTCTGTTGAACGGTATCTTCCGTCAATATCATCCACATCATTCCTGTTGTATTTTATAACGTGTCTAACAGTGTTCATTAAGTTCATTCAGTTGCTAGCGTTGCCTGCAGACCAGGCGATGACACTTTGGATCCTGAAGGTCCCGGAGACGTTATGTCTGGGCTTTCAGTTTCTTCCCTGCGGTCGGTCCGCTTCAACCACTTAAGCATTTTTGTTCTGGCAAGAGTCGGCGCAGCGTGTGCGGTAGCAATTCCATTCCAAGTCCATATAACGCGGACTCCGGCCGAAGATTCTAGAACAGAATGCGCTGCTCTGTAGCCTACGGATGCAGGTGCATCGAAAGTGTAGCTACTATGTATTTTTCGCTGTTAACGTTTTAAAATTAAAACTGACAAATTAGGTGAATGTCTACGTATGTGTTACGGCTTTGTAAATAATATTAATGTAGAACTTTTTTTCTAGATCTATTTTTTTCCATTGTCCCGGGATTGTCCCAGATATGATGATTTTGTGTCCCGATGACATTTTTTATGGTCCCCGGGACGTCGGGACACCGTTAGTTTCGAGCGCTGACGCAGTGGCGATAAAAGTCGCATTATTCTGCACCAGAATGCTTTCGAGATTCGAAATAAATTGACCGTCGATTTTTCAAAAGCTTCCCGCGGTTGTAATCGGTCCTTATTTGATCATGCCCATCACTTGAAATTTTCCGCGTTCGCAGCGCCCCCTCTCGGTCAATGGAACAGCTGCGTGACGTCATACCAGTAACCACTCGGTGCAGTTGCAATGACGGACACACCAGACAATAGGAGCGATGCTGAGGAAATTAGCTTTGATTTTACCGATACAGAAGAAGAAAATGGCCCACAAGTAGAGATTTTGACAGCTGAATGTCCTGGTGGTATCCAGCCTTACAGATTTGAACCTGAGCGCTCATCTTCAGAAGAAAATGAGGACAGTTCTGACGACGACAGAAACGAAGACGAGAATGAAGAAGACCGGCGACTTGAAGACTTGTTTTGGTTGGTTTCTCTGACTAAATCACTAGTTATGTGTATTTTTAAAGACCATTTTCACTTGAATTAGAATGCTGTGTGATTAATCTATGATTGTGTGTAATACTGATAGCTGTAGGGGGTGAAAGTATAGATGGAAAGATTGAATTCTAGCAACTTGACAGCTTGCGATCTCGCGAAATGCAGTGGGCCTTCTGATACAGTAGACCCCTTGATATTCCAGTTTTCATCATTTTCCTTTTATTGCGGTTGATTTTAACTTGATATTCAGTATGTTATAGGCTGGGAGTATTGAGCTTTGTATTGTATTGTTTAGTAAACGTACAATCGTCAGTAATAAGTGATAATTATTAGTTAAAGGCAGCTCTGTGGCATAAATCTTTCAATTAATCTGTCATCCATTTGCTAAAATTATGCGCCACGTGTTAAAGAAAGATATGACAAATAAATGTATGAAAATCATTTTGTACAATTAATGATTGATACATAGAAACACTTAAAACGTGTGTGGCAGCGGGGGCGTGGTCAAGCGCCGGTCTGTGACAGGAGGGCGGAGCCAGGGAAGGTGAGTGGCAGAATCATTACACCTGACGGTAATTAACCTGTGTTTTGTGTGTTTTCCCAGTCACCGCGCCCTATTTAAGGAGGCAGAGCTCATCCTGGGACAAGAACAGTGTGTGTGTTTCGCTATCAGATTAAAACTGGCGGCTATACTGAAAAGTCTGGCAATAAAAAGCCCATTTGCATCTGAAGCGTTGTCCTGCCGTCCTCTGTGCTCCACCCACACTTCAGAGAGCTCTACAGTGGTGCCAAAACCCGGGACAAGGTGGAGCACCAACCTCGCAGCCCCATGGAATCCTCCCCGTTCGCGGACCTGGTCCACGCCCTCGCCACGGCTCAGCAAAGCCAGCACCAGGCGCTCGTCACGCTCCGAAAGGAGCAAGAGCGGCGCTTCGAAGCCCTGGTGCTGGCCCAGCAGGAAGATCGCCAGGCGTTCCGGCATCTCCTCGCGTCGGCGGGGTCCACCAGCGCCCCGGCCGCGGGCCCGTCTCCCCTCACCGTGACCAAGATGGGCCCGCAGGACGACCCCGAGGCGTTTCTCACATTGTTCGAGCAGGTCGCCGAAGCCTCGGGGTGGCCGATGGAGCAGCGCGCGGCGCGCCTCCTCCCCCTCCTGACGAGAGAGGCGCAGCTGGCCGCGCTATAACTCCCCGCCGGCTGGCCTACGCGGACCTTCACCGGGCCGTCCTCCAGCACGCGGAAGCGCTGGCGCTGTTGTTCTGGCGTGCGCCCCACGCGCTGGAGGACGGCCCGGCGAAGGTGTAGGCCGGCGGGGAGTTATAGCGCAGCCAGCTGCGCCTCTCCCGTCAGGAGGGGGAGGAGGCGCGCCGCGCGCTGCTCCATCGGCCACCCCGAGGCTTCGGCGACCTGCTCGAACAATGTGAGAAACGCCTCGGGGTCGTCCTGCGGGCCCATCTTGGTCACGGTGAGGGGAGACGGGCCCGCGGCCGGGGCGCTGGTGGACCCCACCGACGCGAGGAGATGCCGGAACGCCTCGCGATCTTCCTGCTGGGCCAGCACCAGGGCTTCGAAGCGCCACTCTTGCTCCTTTCGGAGCGTGACGAGCGCCTGGTGCTGGCTTTGCTGAGCCGTGGCAAGGGCGTGGACCAGGTCCGCGAACGGGGAGGATTCCATGGGGCTGCGAGGTTGGTGCTCCACCTTGTCCCGGGTTTTGGCACCACTGTAGAGCTCTCTGAAGTGTGGGTGGAGCACAGAGGACGGCAGGACAACGCTTCAGATGCAAACAGACTTTTCAGTATAACCGCCGGTTTTAATCTGATAGCGAAACACACACACTGTGTTCTTGTCCCGGGATGAGCTCTGCCTCCTTAAATAGGGCGCGGTTACTGGGAAAACACACAAAACACAGGTTAATTACCGTCAGGTGTAATGATTCTGCCACTCACCTTCCCTGGCTCCGCCCTCCTGTCACAGACCGGCGCTTGACCACGCCCCCGCTGCCACAATGTGTTTTTAAAAAAATAATTTTTTTCTATCAATACCTAGCCATGACCTTGAAATCAGATCCATTGATAACAGTCACAAATAGTGTTCAGTGTTCGTTGTTACAGCCAAACACAATACACCGATTAGGCATTTTGTATCACAGAATATTAATACATCATTTCATAGTGTTTTGAGTGTTCAAAACTATCCACAAACTGAATAAATCCACAAAATCCGCAATGTAAACAACTCTGGTAAACGCACGCTATAGAGAAAACATGGCGACAGGCCAGCATCACCCAAGGGAGGTTACTGGTATGACGTCACACATAAGTTGACCTAGTTAACGGCTGGCTGCCTAAATTTGGCTGTGCGCGTCAACTTTAAATGCTTGTAGCGGGCGCATCGTGACACTGAGATCGCGGGAAACCGAGGGGCTTGAATAACCCGACATTTTGACACATGATATAGCCTGATTGCTGAAATTACCGCACGACGCCTTTAAAAAGGTGCTATATGTAAGAATTTAGCCTCCAAACAAATAGGGGGCAGTATAAAAATCACCAGAAAGTCAGGGTGTCCACCACCATTGTAAGAAACAAGCAAATGCACAGTCCTCTGTCTCCCCCCGCCCCCTTTATCCCTCACTGAACACAGTGTAAAGCTATTTTCAGTCAATCCACTCCTGCGTTCATACAATCTAACTTTACAGGCGTCAGTTTTGTATATAAAATAAAATCTCCATGTGTGCCATTGGTTTTTAGTTTACGTTATAGTTTGCTCAGGTTTTAGAAAGAAAACATCCACAGTCAGGGGCGCAGATAGGATTTTTGAACTGGGGGGGACTGAGCTGTCAGCAAATGATTCCATTTTGTGTATGCATGTATGTGTGCGTAGATATATATATATATATATATATATATATATATATATATATATATACACACACACACACATATATATACACACACACACACATACATATACACACACACATACATATACACACACACACATACATATACACACACAACCCCAATTCCAAAAAAGTTGGGACAAAGTACAAATTGTAAATAAAAACGGAATGCAATAATTTACAAATCTCAGAAACTGATATTGTATTCACAATAGAACATAGACAACATATCAAATGTCGAAAGTGAGACATTTTGAAATTTCATGCCAAATATTGGCTCATTTGAAATTTCATAACAGCAACACATTTCAAAAAAGTTGGGACAGGGGCAATAAGAGGCTGGAAAAGTTAAAGGTACAAAAAAGGAACAGCTGGAGGACCAAATTGCAACTCATTAGGTCAATTGGCAATAGGTCATTAACATGACTGGGTATAAAAAGAGCATCTTGGAGTGGCAGCGGCTCTCAGAAGTAAAGATGGGAAGAGGATCACCAATCCCCCTAATTCTGCGCCGACAAATAGTGGAGCAATATCAGAAAGGAGTTCGACAGTGTAAAATTGCAAAGAGTTTGAACATATCATCATCTACAGTGCATAATATCATCAAAAGATTCAGAGAATCTGGAAGAATCTCTGTGCGTAAGGGTCAAGACCGGAAAACCATACTGGGTGCCCGTGATCTTCGGGCCCTTAGACGACACTGCATCACATACAGGCATGCTTCTGTATTGGAAATCACAAAATGGGCTCAGGAATATTTCCAGAGAACATTATCTGTGAACACAATTCACCGTGCCATCCGCCGTTGCCAGCTAAAACTCTATAGTTCAAAGACAAAGCCGTATCTAAACATGATCCAGAAGCGCAGACGTCTTCTCTGGGCCAAGGCTCATTTAAAATGGACTGTGGCAAAGTGGAAAACTGTTCTGTGGTCAGACGAATCAAAATTTGAAGTTCTTTATGGAAATCAGGGACGCCGTGTCATTCAGACTAAAGAGGAGAAGGACGACCCAAGTTGTTATCAGTGCTCAGTTCAGAAGCCTGCATCTCTGATGGTATGGGGTTGCATTAGTGCGTGTGGCATGGGCAGCTTACACATCTGGAAAGACACCATCAGTGCTGAAAGGTATATCCAGGTTCTAGAGCAACATATGCTCCCATCCAGACGACGTCTCTTTCAGGGAAGACCTTGCATTTTCCAACATGACAATGCCAAACCACATACTGCATCAATTACAGCATCATGGCTGCGTAGAAGAAGGGTCCGGGTACTGAACTGGCCAGCCTGCAGTCCAGATCTTTCACCCATAGAAAACATTTGGCGCATCATAAAACGGAAGATACGACAAAAAAGACCTAAGACAGTTGAGCAACTAGAATCCTACATTAGACAAGAATGGGTTAACATTCCTCTCCCTAAACTTGAGCAACTTGTCTCCTCAGTCCCCAGACGTTTACAGACTGTTGTAAAGAGAAAAGGGGATGTCTCACAGTGGGAAACATGGCCTTGTCCCAACTTTTTTGAGATGTGTTGTCATGAAATTTAAAATCACCTCATTTTTCTCTTTAAATGATACATTTTCTCAGTTTAAACATTTGATATGTCATCTATGTTCTATTCTGAATAAAATATGGAATTTTGAAACTTCCACATCATTGCATTCCGTTTTTATTTACAATTTGTACTTTGTCCCAACTTCTTTGGAATCGGGGTTGTATATATACACACACTACCGTTCAAAAGTTTGGGGTCACTTTGAAATGTCCTTATTTTTGAAAGAAAAGCACTGTTCTTTTCAATGAAGATCACTTTAAACTAATCAGAAATCCACTCTATACATTGCTAATGTGGTAAATGACTATTCTAGCTGCAAATGTCTGGTTTTTGGTGCAATATCTCCATAGGTGTATAGAGGCCCATTTCCAGCAACTCTCACTCCAGTGTTCTAATGGTACAATGTGTTTGCTCATTGCCTCAGAAGGCTAATGGATGATTAGAAAACCCTTGTACAATCATGTTAGCACAGCTGAAAACAGTTGAGCTCTTTAGAGAAGCTATAAAACTGACCTTCCTTTGAGCAGATTGAGTTTCTGGAGCATCACATTTGTGGGGTCGATTAAATGCTCAAAATGGCCAGAAAAATGTCTTGACTAGATTTTCTATTCATTTTACAACTTATGGTGGTAAATAAAAGTGCGACTTTTCATGGAAAACACAAAATTGTCTGGGTGACCCCAAACTTTTGAACGGTAGTGTATATACATGTTATTTCACCTCCCTCACTGCCATCACCAGGAACTACCTGCAGGCCAGGACAATGATAACATTTTAACATAGCCTATGGAAATCCAAAGTTTACACATTATCATCACGCACAGAAACTGCAAAACTAGTTTTAAAACCGCTAAGTTCCAACTGTTAAACATAGCGAGAGGCTGGGCTATATATATATATATATATATATATATATATATATATATATATATATATATATATGTGTGTGTGTATGTGTGTATAAAGTGTAAACCAGTGCATCCTGACTTTCTAACTATGCCTGTGTGTTGCGTGAGCAGCAGTCAGTCAACAACTCATCGCAAAGTTTCCTTATGAAACAATATGCTCGCTGAAATTATGGCAGGGAACGCCAGATTAAACATTAAAACTGCCTTCTGAGCACTGTATCTACAGGCTACCACCGAAAGAAGGAGGCTACCAGAAAGGCTTATCTACTCCGTACGATTTTACTTTCACTACAACATTACTTTGAACAGACTATCAAAAAATTGCAAGGTGATATGATAAAGTAAGGCACAGTTTACTTAATCGTTTTTTTTTTTGAAAAAACGATGCAATCGTTTTCTGCCTGTTGGCACCCTTCATCATGCCGTGTTGGGGTCCTGAACTAGGAGGCGCTGTCCCCGATATGCCTGTCAAACTTGTTGTGGGTAACCATAGCAACCAAGCTCGAGCTCGCAACCTGTGCAGTTGCAACTATGTCTGTACTGCTGTGCACCTCAATAAACTGAATGGTAATTAGTCTTTTGATTTTTCCGTGAGGTTTGCCTTATGCAAAGAAAGACAGCATAGACGTTTTTTCCTCCCTATAAGTGGGGGGGACCGAACAAGGTGAATTTAAATCTGTGTGGGACGAATCCCCCCCGTCCCCCCCTCTATCTGCGCCCGTGTCCACAGCAACTCACGCATCAGTCGCTCAGAACTCAGTTTTTAGCAAAAACCTAGCAACGGCAACCCGCACATCAGTAGTGACCGAGACTGCGACAGCTCGAGGTGCAACAGATACATTAACGTCACGGGTTGCGTAACAAAGCAAATGATTAAACACACCGCCTGTGACTCGGTAAAATAACCATACAGCTGAGCGTTTCTGAAAGATCCAAAAAGAGGAGGAGTGCCACCTTATCTTTCCGAGAATGTTCTCTCGCAGTTGCTGGCTTGTGAATTGGCAGATCTTCCACACTTTAAAAAAAAAAAAAAAAAAACACGTTCATGAACTTCTGGAGATTTGTAACTTTTAAACTCACACAAAGTGTTCTCACTCAGTCCAAGAACGAGATGACACTGGCCGGGTGGGAGTGGGGGTTCTGTAATCCGGTCTTTCGCTGTTTAGGGTTTGGCATTACGATTAAATTTCTCCCGGTAGGGTCCCTTTTTTTTCTTGAAAAGTACAACATACCGACACAAAAAATAATAAACCACAAATCCACGTTTCAGTGCCTGGACTCCAGCAGTTTCTGCGATCTACAGAAACCCATTAGCTTCTCTTTTCTTTAGTTCTTGGCAGTCTGAGCTCACAGGCTGAAATGCACATAACACGCTCTCATTTTGGGCTGAGTGCAGACTGAACACTACACTGACTCACTATCGCCTCCTGAGGTAGAAAGAGGTATTACAAAGCAGACAGTTCTTCCTGTCTCGGAGCTAGATGGTTAGCACGCAAACTTCAGTAGACATCTCTGCAACACGATACACAGACACCTTTGACATCGAAGCGGATACTTCACATTGTTGGGTAGTCGTAGTTAATTTAGAGTTTTAAACTCAAATTCTTACACAGAGCAACTTTAAAGTGGGAAAGAATTAAAAAAGCGTCACGGTTAAGAACAGAGAAAAAAAAGGTAGAAATGTCAGACAGTAAAGAAATAGAAGAATTAGAAAAAGGGACAAAATATACAGAAAGATGAATAAAACGGTGTCGAAAAAGAAGGAAATGGAGAGCTGAACAGTCATATAATCACATGTGATATGACATTACAGTGCAGTGGTATGATACTGTGATCCAGTGGTGTGATATAATGCAGTGATGTAATACTGAAATACAGAGATAAAGTGATTCGATGCAGTGGTATGACACGATACTGAGTACAATGTTAATGATACGGTGGCGTGATATGATGTTATACTGAGATACAGTGATGTGATGTAGGGGTGTGATGTTATACTGAGATACAGTGATGTGATGCAGGGGTATGGTGTTATGATGTTATACTGAGATACAGTGATGTGATGTAGGGGTGTGATGTTATACTGAGATACAGTGATGTGATGATGCAGGGGTATGGTGTTATGATGTTATACTGAGATACAGTGATGTGATGTAGGGGTGTGATGTTAAACTGAGATACAGTGATGTGATGATGCAGGGGTATGGTGTTATGATGTTATACTGAGATACAGTGATGTGATGATGCAGGGGTATGGTGTTATGGTGTTATACTGAGATACAGTGATGTGATGTAGGGGTGTGATGTTATACTGAGATACAGTGATGTGATGATGCAGGGGTATGGTGTTATGGTGTTATACTGAGATACAGTGATGTGATGTAGGGGTGTGATGTTATACTGAGATACAGTGATGTGATGTAGGGGTGTGATGTTATACTGAGATACAGTGATGTGATGCAGGGGTATGGTGTTATGATGTTATACTGAGATACAGTGATGTGATGTAGGGGTATGGTGTTATGTTGTTATACTGAGATACAGTGATGTGATGTAGGGGTATGGTGTTATACTGAGATACAGTGATGTGATGATGCAGGGGTATGGTGTTATGGTGTTATACTGAGATACAGTGATGTGACGTAGGGGTGTGATGTTATACTGAGATACAGTGATGTGATGTAGGGGTATGGTGTTATGTTGTTATACTGAGATACAGTGATGTGATGTAGGGGTATGGTGTTATGATGTTATACTGAGATACAGTGATGTGATGTGGGGTGTGATGTTATGATATACTGAGATACAGTGATGTGATGTGGGGTGTGATGTTATACTGAGATACAGTGATGTGATGCAGGGGTATGGTGTTGTGATGTTATACTGAGATACAGTGATGTGATGATGCAGGGGTATGGTGTTATGATGTTATACTGAGATACAGTGATGTGATGCAGGGGTATGGTGTTGTGATGTTATACTGAGATACAGTGATGTGATGCAGGGGTATGGTGTTGTGATGTTATAGTGAGATACAGTGATGATGTAGGGGTATGGTGTTATGATATTATTCTGAGATACAGTGATGTGATGTAGGGGTATGGTGTTATACTGAGATACAGTGATGTGATGATGCAGGGGTATGGTGTTATGGTGTTATACTGAGATACAGTGATGTGATGTAGGGGTATGGTGTTGTGATGTTATACTGAGATACAGTGATGTGATGTAGGGGCATGGTGTTGTGATGTTATACTGAGATACAGTGATGTGATGTAGGGGTATGGTGTTATACTGAGATACAGTGATGTGATGTAGGGGTGTGATGTTATACTGAGATACAGTGATGTGATGTAGGGGTGTGATGTTATACTGAGATACAGTGATGTGATGATGCAGGGGTATGGTGTTATGTTGTTATACTGAGATACAGTGATGTGATGATGCAGGGGTACGGTGTTATGGTGTTATACTGAGATACAGTGATGTGACGTAGGGGTGTGATGTTATTCTGAGATACAGTGATGTGATGATGCAGGGGTATGGTGTTATGTTGTTATACTGAGATACAGTGATGTGATGATGCAGGGGTACGGTGTTATGGTGTTATACTGAGATACAGTGATGTGATGTAGGGGTGTGATGTTATACTGAGATACAGTGATGTGATGATGCAGGGGTATGGTGTTATGTTGTTATACTGAGATACAGTGATGTGATGATGCAGGGGTACGGTGTTATGGTGTTATACTGAGATACAGTGATGTGATGCAGGGGTATGGTGTTATACTGAGATACAGTGATGTGATGTAGGGGTATGGTGTTATACTGAGATACAGTGATGTGATGTAGGAGTGTGATGTTATACTGAGATACAGTGATGTGATGTAGGGGCATGGTGTTGTGATGTTATACTGAGATACAGTGATGTGATGTAGGCGTATGGTGTTATACTGAGATACAGTGATGTGATGTAGGGGTATGGTGTTATACTGAGATACAGTGATGTGATGATGCAGGGGTATGATGTTATTCTGAGATACAGTGATGTGATGTAGGGGTGTGATGTTATACTGAGATACAGTGATGTGATGTAGGGGTATGGTGTTATACTGAGATACAGTGATGTGATGATGCAGGGGTATGGTGTTATACTGAGATACAGTGATGTGATGATGCAGGGGTATGGTGTTATACTGAGATACAGTGATGTGATGATGCAGGGGTATGATGTTATTCTGAGATACAGTGATGTGATGTAGGGGTGTGATGTTATACTGAGATACAGTGATGTGATGTAGGGGTGTGGTGTTATACTGAGATACAGTGATGTGATGTAGGGGTGTGATGTTATACTGAGATACAGTGATGTGATTTAGGGGCATGGTGTTGTGATGTTATACTGAGATACAGTGATGTGATGTAGGGGTATGGTGTTATGGTGTTATACTGAGATACAGTGATGTGATGTAGGGGTGTGATGTTATACTGAGATACAGTGATGTGATGTAGGGGTGTGATGTTATACTGAGATACAGTGATGTGATGATGCAGGGGTATGGTGTTATGGTGTTATACTGAGATACAGTGATGTGATGTAGGGGTATGGTGTTATGGTGTTATACTGAGATACAGTGATGTGATGATGCAGGGGTATGGTGTTATACTGAGATACAGTGATGTGATGCAGGGGTATGGTGTTATGGTGTTATACTGAGATACAGTGATGTGATGTAGGGGTATGGTGTTATGATATTATTCTGAGATACAGTGATGTGATGATGCAGGGGTATGGTGTTATACTGAGATACAGTGATGTGATGTAGGGGTATGGTGTTATGATGTTATACTGAGATACAGTGATGTGATGTAGGGGTATGGTGTTATGATATTATTGAGATACAGTGATGTTATGTAGGGGTATGGTGTTATGATGTTACACTGAGTTACAGTGATGTGATGTAGGGGTGTGATGTTATACTGAGATACAGTGATGTGATGTAGGAGTATGCTGTTATGATGTTATACTGAGATACAGTGATGTGATGTAGGGGTGTGATGTTATACTGAGATACAGTCATGTGATGTAGGGGTATGATGTTATACTGAGATACAGTGATGTGATGATGTAGGGGTGTGGTGTTATACTGAGATACAGTGATGTGATGATGCAGGGGTATGGTGTTATGATGTTATACTGAGATACAGTGATGTGATGTAGGGGTATGGTGTTATGATGTTATACTGAGATACAGTGATGTGATGTAGGGGTATGGTGTTATGATGTTATACTGAGATACAGTGATGTGATCATGCAGGGGTATGGTGTTGTGATGTTATACTGAGATACAGTGATGTGATGTGGGGTATGGTGTTGTGATGTTATACTGAGATACAGAGATCTGATGCAGGGGTATGGTGTTATGATGTTATACTGAGATACAGTGATGTGATGATGCAGGGGTATGGTGTTGTGATGTTATACTGAGATACAGTGATGTGATGTAGGGGTGTGATGTTATACTGAGATACAGTGATCTGATGCAGGGGTATGGTGTTATGATGTTATACTGAGATACAGTGATGTGATGTAAGGGTATGATGTAATACTGAGATACAGTGATCTGATGTAGGGGTATGGTGTTATGATGTTATACTGAGATACAGTGATGTGATGCAGGGGTATGGTGTTATGATGTTATACTGAGATACAGTGATGTGATGATGCAGGGGTATGGTGTTATGATGTTATACTGAGATACAGTGATGTGATGTAGGGGTATGGTGTTATGATGTTATACTGAGATACAGTGATGTGATGCAGGGGTATGGTGTTATGATGTTATACTGAGATACAGTGATGTGATGATGCAGGGGTATGGTGTTATGATGTTATACTGAGATACAGTGATGTGATGTAGGGGTATGGTGTTATGATGTTATACTGAGATACAGTGATGTGATGCAGGGGTATGGTGTTATGATGTTATACTGAGATACAGTGATGTGATGTAGGGGTGTGATGTTATACTGAGATACAGTGATGTGATGTAGGGGTGTGATGTTATACTGAGATACAGTGATGTGGGGGTATGGTGTTATACTGAGATACAGTGATGTGATGTAGGGGTGTGATGTTATACTGAGATACAGTGATGTGATGTAGGGGTATGGTGTTATACTGAGATACAGTGATGTGATGTAGGGGTATGGTGTTATACTGAGATACAGTGATGTGATGTAGGGGTACGGTGTTATGGTGTTATACTGAGATACAGTGATGTGATGCAGGGGTATGGTGTTATACTGAGATACAGTGATGTGATGTAGGGGTACGGTGTTATGGTGTTATACTGAGATACAGTGATGTGATGTAGGGGTATGGTGTTATGGTGTTATACTGAGATACAGTGATGTGATGCAGGGGTATGGTGTTATGATGTTATACTGAGATACAGTGATGTGATGTAGGGGTGTGATGTTATACTGAGATACAGTGATGTGATGCAGGGGTATGGTGTTATACTGAGATACAGTGATGTGATGTAGGGGTATGGTGTTATACTGAGATACAGTGATGTGATGTAGGGGTATGGTGTTATACTGAGATACAGTGATGTGATGATGCAGGGGTATGGTGTTATGATGTTATACTGAGATACAGTGATGTGATGTAGGGGTGTGATGTTATACTGAGATACAGTGATGTGATGTAGGGGTGTGATGTTATACTGAGATACAGTGATGTGATGTAGGGGTATGGTGTTATACTGAGATACAGTGATGTGATGTAGGGGTATGGTGTTATACTGAGATACAGTGATGTGATGTAGGGGTACGGTGTTATGGTGTTATACTGAGATACAGTGATGTGATGCAGGGGTATGGTGTTATACTGAGATACAGTGATGTGATGTAGGGGTATGGTGTTATACTGAGATACAGTGATGTGATGTAGGGGTACGGTGTTATGGTGTTATACTGAGATACAGTGATGTGATGTAGGGGTACGGTGTTATGGTGTTATACTGAGATACAGTGATGTGATGTAGGGGTATGGTGTTATGATGTTATACTGAGATACAGTGATGTGATGTAGGGGTGTGATGTTATACTGAGATACAGTGATGTGATGCAGGGGTATGGTGTTATACTGAGATACAGTGATGTGATGTAGGGGTATGGTGTTATACTGAGATACAGTGATGTGATGATGCAGGGGTATGGTGTTATGATGTTCTACTGAGATACAGTGATGTGATGTAGGTGTGTGATGATATACTGAGATACAGTGATGTGATGATGCAGGGGTATGGTGTTATGATGTTATACTGAAATACAGTGATGTGATGCAAAGGTGTGATGTTATACTGAGATACAGTGATGTGATGTAGGGGTATGGTGTTATGATGTTATACTGAGATACAGTGATGTGATGTAGGGGTATGGTGTTATGATGTTATACTGAGATACAGTGATGTGATGATGCAGGGGTATGGTGTTATGATGTTATACTGAGATACAGTGATGTGATGATGCAGGGGTATGGTGTTATGATGTTATACTGAGATACAGTGATGTGATGTAGGTGTGTGATGATATACTGAGATACAGTGATGTGATGATGCAGGGGTATGGTCTTATGATGTTATACTGAGATACAGTGATGTGATGTAGGGGTATGGTGTTATGATGTTATACTGAGATACAGTGATGTGATGTAGGGGTATGGTGTTATACTGAGATACAGTGATGTGATGATGCAGGGGTATGGTGTTATACTGAGATACAGTGATCTGATGCAGGGGTATGGTGTTATGATGTTATACTGAGATACAGTGATGTGATGCAGGGGTATGGTGTTATGATGTTATACTGAGATACAGTGATGTGATGATGCAGGGGTATGGTGTTATGATGTTATACTGAGATACAGTGATGTGATGTAGGGGTATGGTGTTATGATGTTATACTGAGATACAGTGATGTGATGCAGGGGTATGGTGTTATGATGTTATACTGAGATACAGTGATGTGATGATGCAGGGGTATGGTGTTATGATGTTATACTGAGATACAGTGATGTGATGTAGGGGTATGGTGTTATGATGTTATACTGAGATACAGTGATGTGATGCAGGGGTATGGTGTTATGATGTTATACTGAGATACAGTGATGTGATGTAGGGGTGTGATGTTATACTGAGATACAGTGATGTGATGTAGGGGTGTGATGTTATACTGAGATACAGTGATGTGATGTAGGGGTATGGTGTTATACTGAGATACAGTGATGTGATGTAGGGGTATGGTGTTATACTGAGATACAGTGATGTGATGTAGGGGTACGGTGTTATGGTGTTATACTGAGATACAGTGATGTGATGCAGGGGTATGGTGTTATACTGAGATACAGTGATGTGATGTAGGGGTATGGTGTTATACTGAGATACAGTGATGTGATGTAGGGGTATGGTGTTATACTGAGATACAGTGATGTGATGATGCAGGGGTATGGTGTTATGATGTTATACTGAGATACAGTGATGTGATGTAGGGGTGTGATGTTATACTGAGATACAGTGATGTGATGTAGGGGTGTGATGTTATACTGAGATACAGTGATGTGATGTAGGGGTATGGTGTTATGGTGTTATACTGAGATACAGTGATGTGATGCAGGGGTATGGTGTTATGATGTTATACTGAGATACAGTGATGTGATGCAGGGGTATGGTGTTATACTGAGATACAGTGATGTGATGTAGGGGTATGGTGTTATACTGAGATACAGTGATGTGATGTAGGGGTATGATGTTATACTGAGATACAGTGATGTGATGATGCAGGGGTATGGTGTTATGATGTTATACTGAGATACAGTGATGTGATGTAGGGGTGTGATGTTATACTGAGATACAGTGATGTGATGTAGGGGTGTGATGTTATACTGAGATACAGTGATGTGATGTAGGGGTATGGTGTTATGATGTTATACTGAGATACAGTGATGTGATGCAGGGGTATGGTGTTATGATGTTATACTGAGATACAGTGATGTGATGATGCAGGGGTATGGTGTTATGATGTTATACTGAGATACAGTGATGTGATGTAGGGGTATGGTGTTATGATGTTATACTGAGATAGTGATGTGATGCAGGGGTATGGTGTTATGATGTTATACTGAGATACAGTGATGTGATGTAGGGGTGTGATGTTATACTGAGATACAGTGATGTGATGTAGGGGTGTGATGTTATACTGAGATACAGTGATGTGATGTAGGGGTATGGTGTTATACTGAGATACAGTGATGTGATGTAGGGGTATGGTGTTATACTGAGATACAGTGATGTGATGTAGGGGTACGGTGTTATGGTGTTATACTGAGATACAGTGATGTGATGCAGGGGTATGGTGTTATACTGAGATACAGTGATGTGATGTAGGGGTATGGTGTTATACTGAGATACAGTGATGTGATGTAGGGGTATGGTGTTATACTGAGATACAGTGATGTGATGATGCAGGGGTATGGTGTTATGATGTTATACTGAGATACAGTGATGTGATGTAGGGGTGTGATGTTATACTGAGATACAGTGATGTGATGTAGGGGTGTGATGTTATACTGAGATACAGTGATGTGATGTAGGGGTATGGTGTTATGGTGTTATACTGAGATACAGTGATGTGATGCAGGGGTATGGTGTTATGATGTTATACTGAGATACAGTGATGTGATGTAGGGGTGTGATGTTATACTGAGATACAGTGATGTGATGCAGGGGTATGGTGTTATACTGAGATACAGTGATGTGATGTAGGGGTATGGTGTTATACTGAGATACAGTGATGTGATGTAGGGGTATGATGTTATACTGAGATACAGTGATGTGATGATGCAGGGGTATGGTGTTATGATGTTATACTGAGATACAGTGATGTGATGTAGGGGTGTGATGTTATACTGAGATACAGTGATGTGATGTAGGGGTGTGATGTTATACTGAGATACAGTGATGTGATGTAGGGGTATGGTGTTATACTGAGATACAGTGATGTGATGTAGGGGTATGGTGTTATACTGAGATACAGTGATGTGATGTAGGGGTACGGTGTTATGGTGTTATACTGAGATACAGTGATGTGATGTAGGGGTGTGATGTTATACTGAGATACAGTGATGTGATGTAGGGGTATGGTGTTATACTGAGATACAGTGATGTGATGTAGGGGTACGGTGTTATGGTGTTATACTGAGATACAGTGATGTGATGTAGGGGTATGGTGTTATACTGAGATACAGTGATGTGATGTAGGGGTACGGTGTTATGGTGTTATACTGAGATACAGTGATGTGATGTAGGGGTATGGTGTTATGGTGTTATACTGAGATACAGTGATGTGATGCAGGGGTATGGTGTTATGATGTTATACTGAGATACAGTGATGTGATGCAGGGGTATGGTGTTATGATGTTATACTGAGATACAGTGATGTGATGTAGGGGTGTGATGTTATACTGAGATACAGTGATGTGATGTAGGGGTGTGATGTTATACTGAGATACAGTGATGTGATGCAGGGGTATGGTGTTATACTGAGATACAGTGATGTGATGTAGGGGTATGGTGTTATACTGAGATACAGTGATGTGATGTAGGGGTATGGTGTTATACTGAGATACAGTGATGTGATGATGCAGGGGTATGGTGTTATGATGTTCTACTGAGATACAGTGATGTGATGTAGGTGTGTGATGATATACTGAGATACAGTGATGTGATGATGCAGGGGTATGGTGTTATGATGTTATACTGAAATACAGTGATGTGATGCAAAGGTGTGATGTTATACTGAGATACAGTGATGTGATGTAGGGGTATGGTGTTATGATGTTATACTGAGATACAGTGATGTGATGTAGGGGTATGGTGTTATGATGTTATACTGAGATACAGTGATGTGATGTAGGGGTATGGTGTTATGATGTTATACTGAGATACAGTGATGTGATGATGCAGGGGTATGGTGTTATGATGTTATACTGAGATACAGTGATGTGATGATGCAGGGGTATGGTGTTATGATGTTATACTGAGATACAGTGATGTGATGTAGGTGTGTGATGATATACTGAGATACAGTGATGTGATGATGCAGGGGTATGGTCTTATGATGTTATACTGAGATACAGTGATGTGATGTAGGGGTATGGTGTTATGATGTTATACTGAGATACAGTGATGTGATGTAGGGGTATGGTGTTATACTGAGATACAGTGATGTGATGATGCAGGGGTATGGTGTTATACTGAGATACAGTGATGTGATGTAGGGGTATGTTGTTATACTGAGATACAGTGATGTGATGATGCAGGGGTATGATGTTATACTGAGATACAGTGATGTGATGATGCAGGGGTATGGTGTTATACTGAGATACAGTGATGTGATGTAGGGGTATGGTGTTATACTGAGATACAGTGATGTGATGATGCAGGGGTATGATGTTATACTGAGATACAGTGATGTGATGATGCAGGGGTATGGTGTTATGGTGTTATACTGAGATACAGTGATGTGATGTAGGGGTATGGTGTTATGATGTTATACTGAGATACAGTGATGTGATGTAGGGGTATGGTGTTATGATGTTATACTGAGATACAGTGATGTTATGTAGGGGTATGGTGTTATGATGTTATTCTGAGTTACAGTGATGTGATGTAGGGGTATGGTGTTATGATGTTATTCTGAGTTACAGTGATGTGATGTAGGGGTGTGATGTTATACTGAGATACAGTGATGTGATGTAGGGGTATGGTGTTATGATGATATACTGAGATACAGTGATGTGATGTAGGGGTATGGTGTTATGATGTTATTCTGAGTTACAGTGATGTGATGTAGGGGTATGATGTTATACTGAGATACAGTGATGTGATGTAGGGGTATGGTGTTATGATGTTATTGAGATACAGTGATGTGATGTGATGTAGGGGTATGGTGTTATTCTGAGATACAGTGATGTGATGTAGGGGTATGGTGTTATTCTGAGATACAGTGATGTAGGGCTATGGTGTTATGATGTTATTCTGAGATACAGTGATGATGCAGGGGTATGGTGTTATGATGTAATACGGAGATAGTGATGTGATGCAATGGTGCGATGTGAGGTTATAATGCAGCGATACTGTGATGCAGCGTGGCCATGTGATGAAACTAAATACAGTCAAGTGTTAGTGATTACATGACAGACAGACACTCACTATGCAGCAGAGTCATTGAGCTGATACTCTCTCGAGCGGCTGAAGCAGGCTTGCACTCCTCCGTCCTTCCACAGACGCTTTATCACTCCAGCCAGCTCGGCCGTCATGAAGCCCTCCTCCGCACTGCCTGCTAACACGAACAGCTGCCGGGCATCGTCCTGAAAAACACACACACACCCTTTCTTGTACTGAAAGTTTCATTGATCATTTTCATTCTAAAAGAAGAGGATTTACTCGCCATCTTTCCATTGAGGAATTTTATCCCATGAACTCTTTCTTAAAATAAACTTTCCTTTTAAAGTAAGAAGGAACATCGTTTTAAATGTTTTGGAATTTCTAACAGCACCTCGATCTGATGGTGATATCTGGAAGATACCGATCAAGTCATCAAGAGCTTTGGAAGTTTGACAGTTTGGGAAATGCAAAGCTGCTAAACTGTAGACGTATAAAGAAAATAAATAAATAAATCTTGTTAAATCCATTAATTATTATTACCATTATTAAATGTTGCCTTGTTACATGTTAATAAAATCAGCCAAGTCGAGTACGAACCATAATGAGAGAGAGAAACAAAGGGCATGTCAGAGAGATTTGTATTTGAAGCGTGATAAACCCGGTTGCTAGGTTACAGTGACTCAAGGCTGTTTTATTTCTGATGGAAAGTCATAAAGTGACAAAAATAAAACACCTCTGAATCCACACAAGCGTAATTAATATTTCTGGCGAGTGGGATAATTCCCCCTCATGAGCCAGTGGCACTAAATCTGTTTCAGTGTGATGAAGATGCTCCTCCTCATCCTCCTCCTACACAATCATAATAACCGCCATCTCCATAACCTCAATACACCAAGATCACCACCAACGCGCTGCGCCATCACAGCTGGGACAAACTGCGCCAGTGTTTTATTATTACAAGTGCGAGCGAGAGAGAGAGAGAGAGAGAGAGAGAGAGCAGGAACGACTGTTTATATTTGCTGTAATTACTGTTTCTTGTTTCCTAACATTAAATTAAAGGATCAGACAAAAATTATTTTCCATCAGAGGTCTTGCATATGCACAAGAACTTTAGATGCTGAAAACTTTATTAAAAAAAAAAAAACGTTCAGTTTAAATGTAGCACAGCAGTCGGATATAAAGTTTCATTATCCTCCTCATCCTCACCGCTCGGGCTGCGTCCCCGAAGTCGATTTTGAGGCGTCCCATGGCACGGATGATGGCGATGATGGACTGGATAGTGTTACTGTACACTACGGCCTTGTACTGCTTACACTCCTCCTCTGAGTAACCTGCCTCATGGATAATCCTGAGAGAGAGAGAGAGAGAGAGAGAGAGAGAGAGAGAGAGAGAGAGACAGACACACACAGGGAAAAAGACTGCTGTTATGCATAAACAATATGATATGAGCATTCTATACTATATATTAACATGGTGTGTGAGAGAGAGAGAGAGAGAGAGAGAGAGAGATGCATTTGGACAGGAAGGAAGGAACTGACAGAAAAAGATGGATAAAGTGTGAGAGAGAGAGAGACACACTGGTTGGTAAAGAAAGAGAGCGAGCGCGAGACACAGCCAGCCAGCCAGTCTAACACCACACTCATGACAACAAAGCAGCTGAACATCACTCATTCATAATGCGAGCTGGTGAAGTGGGCGGAGTTTAACTTTATGCAAATGACTCATCTCTGGTGACGCATCAATAAGACTCAAACAGTGCTGCAGGTATTCTGTAAACCCCGACCGCGTGTTTTTGGTTCCATGCGTGTGCGTTCCTGAGACGGAGCATGCTGGCGGTACCATGGCGACCAGCAGTACACTAAACACAAGCCCGCCCACTAGCAACTCGCATGGAGTGAGACAGGTGATGTGAGGAAATATAATTAGTTCAGACACACTTCAGACACTTACTTCATCTGCTTGACTATTGTGCTCTTCCCCGACTCCCCCGCTCCTGAGAGACAGACAGAAAAACAGCAGTGAGACAGTTTTCATATTCAACTCTTCCTCTGATCACCAGCTCGAGAGCAAAAACTGACAACCATCTGTTACTAATACACAACCTTAACCTCTCACACAAAGAGAGAGATTGATTTCCCCCCAACATCCCTTCTAACACTCTGAAAAACAACACCACTGATTTCCACACAGATGGCACTGTATTTAAAAAAAAAAGAAAAAAATACCCACTCTGTGTGTGTATGTATAGTTTCAATCTGAAGTAAAGAGAAGGAGCAGGGAGCTGATCTCTGAACGACTGGACAGAGGAAAACGTCTCTCTCTCTCACACACACACACGATGTTGGTGTAACAGCTGGTCTTGTTATTGGATCTCACCTGTTTCACCTTTTACCTGAACTTGCTTCACTTTGAGGCTCAGGTTCCTCAACGTTAACTGCTAAATGCTAATGCTAGCAATAAGCACTACATACTACTGTTTCAGAGAGAGAGAGAGAGAGAGAGAGAGAGAGAGAGAGCGCTCCGATGGGAGTAGAGAGCTGGAGAGAGAACTCATTAGCTTAATTACGTCTCTCTCTCTCACACACACACTTCCATTAGAGTCTGCCTCCAAGCAAGTAATATTTTGTGTGCGCGCGCATGCGTGTGAGATTTATGCCAGGCTTTCAGCTCTCATCCATCTTGAGGACATCAATAGGGAGAAAAACAGCCAGGGCTTTCCAGAAGCCCAATTCTCCCAACCACACACCTTCACACACACACACCGGCCTGGAAACTGAAACACACAAACCTTATGCTGCGTTTGACTTGAAGTTGGACCTTGGTGAAGTGAAAGTACAGGAACATGGCCGCCCTCAAATGTGAACAGTGTAACATCCAGCTTCTCAAATTTTAAACGGGTTTAAAACTACTTTCGATTGTCCGCTGGCTAGCTTGTTGCTAAGCTACTCACTGTGCCGCAGTTTCAGTCCACAATGCTGCGTTAACGTTTGAACTTCACTCCAGTGGAACAGAAACGATATCCACTCAGGCCTGGAACTGTCCAAGTGCACTTCAAGAAGCTTTTTGAGCTTTCCATGCTCTGGTAGTGCGAAAACACGCTTTCGTTTTGATAAAATCGATATCAGCATTCAGGGTTTTTTCTAGAAAAATTTAGTATGAGGGCGCTCACCATGGCGAGGGAGGGGGATGGTGCCGGTTGTCCCCCCCCAGCCGTGCAAAGTCTTTGAAAAATGCTCCAATGGGACATTCTGAGGCTATCTGAGAGGGAAATTGTAACAAATTGTCTGTCAACATTGAAAAAGAAAGAAGTAATCTTCTTCCGCCCCGGACAGTCTTTGGCTTTCTTCCGTTTCGTGCCGCGGGATGACATCTTTAAATGCCCAAGTGTCAACAAAACAACTCGCGAACTACTTCTGTCAAAAGCTCCCGCGCCGGTGGGTGAAAGGTCATTCAGTCTCGAGAAATCTCGCTCTACAAGTCAGCTGACCTTGTATGTAACCCATGTCAAATCTCGCGAGAGCAGCCGCGACAAGTAAACAACTAAACAACATGGCGCCTCAGTCTGGAAAACGCCAATTCGGATTGTTTTTGCACCGTCTGGCGGTGTATCTACTATGATTGGAATATTTTTGGAGCAATTATAACGTATTTGATGATCAGACACATTGTCACGTAGTGTTGCTGGGATGTTTTCACGGAGTCGGTAAGGGGGCGCACGCCGAGAGTAAGAGGGCGCAGCGCCACTGTTCCCCTGTTTAGACGAAAGCCTGGCATTTATAACAGATGAAATGACAGATTAAAAAAACAAAACAAAACAGATGGATCCTTTAACCATGTTATGAGTGTTGTCATTGCGTAGTTTGTCCACCAGAGGGCACACTGCAACTAACAATCAGCTGACCCAAGCAGAGCAGCGACAGGAGTCAAACAGACGAAGGCATTCGGGTAGTTTTAAAAAGTCGCCGCCCGTTTCTGTTGGACACAAATTAACGGCACGGACAAATCACGTTCGTTTGAACAAAAGTTATATTTTGTAAAATTCCTATACAGTGTTCGAAATACCCGTCTGCAGTCTGCGTTTTGCAGAATGAAAAAAATAATAATCATCAGGCTCGGGATTCAATGGTTCTCAATTTAGCAAACTAGCGGCGCTGTAAATAAACAAACCTGCGCCGCGCGAACCTGACGGCGTTTTCCAGGTCAAAGTTGAGCAATATTTACGTAATACCGACGAAAGGCGACGACAACCAAATAAGGGCAGTTGCCATTTTCCGATGTAAGATTTCGTCACTTTTAATACCCGCCGGGAGGACCCGACAACTACCTCGGCAGTGTTCTGCAGTTTCCGCCATGCATCTCCCAGAATTCAATGCGGCACAACGAACATGGCTCCCAAGAATGGGATTGTTTCTTTGGGGCAAGAGTCCGACAAAAACGTCAAGAAAACAAGGACGATTTTGTCGTATCTCGGCAAAACCGGCAGCCAGCGTGACTCCAACAACAACAGCGACAGATCGCGCGTCCGCGAGGGGGACAAAAATGAAGACGGTCACTGCTGACTAGTTCTTATCTTGCATACATGTATATTGGTAAATTATATAGGTTTGTATATATTGTATTGTTGAATCATGCAAAATTATACTGATATTATATCCCTTTTGAAGACAGCAACAGTATTTTACCTTTATTCATAGATAATTTTGAATATTTTGTTTTCTCATACCAAGCTACACTAATACATGTTTTGTGTACATTCGGGTTGGGCGGTATTACGGTAAGAAGGTATCCCGAGGTATCCAAAAGTACCAACGGTATCGGTCTCATTACCGTCATTTTAAAAAAATATATAATATCTAAATAAATATGGAGTACATGAGGTCATAATATAAAATAATAAATTGAAGATCATCCCGAATAACTGTGTGATCGTATTTTCACTAATTCTATCAATTTCCTAAAGAAGTTCTCATCGCGTGCAGGGTTGTTTATGTCGTTACCATGGCAACCCTGCGTGACATTTGGAGTCTGACAGAAAGCTTCGCAAGAGACTGAGACCGCGGTTGAAAGATGGCAAGTCAAGATAACGAGTTAGTGGCAAAAAAAAAAATACAACAACATCGGCAGTGTGGCAGTATTTTGGTTTCAAACCAAACGAAAAGGGAGAGCCAGCAAACACAGATGAAGCTGTGTGTAAAGTACGTAAGAAGACGGTCACGGCGCGAGAGGGGAACACCTCCAATCTGAGTGTTTTGAGTAGGTTACATGAGTAACAACAAGGTAAAATAATATAACGTATGACATTTGGGATGTGGGTAATAAACGTTTGAAATGTCATCTACTGAAGAAACGGAAGAAAACATCGTAGCGTAAACTGTTAGGTTTCTGGTGGGAATTAGCAATGCGCTTGCTATCTTTGTTGGGTGTGTTAAACCGTATGGATTTAAGTGGAATAATTGTAAGGAGTTATGTGATCAAGACAACGTTGTAAGCAAGGTAAGGCCATTTGATTATTAATTTCCCCGCCATGGCATGACGTGGGCCCATATGATTTTGCCTTGTGCAGCTACCGCGCATTTGAATTAGGTTCGCCTCATTTGCGCTGAAGAATATGGTTTATCGCGCAGTCTAAACGGACTTGGGTGTTGGTTGATTCTTTTTCTTTTCTTTTTTTTTTATTTCCCATGCTTGATCCTGCTCATCGTGTACTTTTTTTTTGATGGAGTAGGTGAAATAGTGCTGCAAATGGCGTTTCAACGCAGACATGTGTAAACGACAGTTGAATGCTATTTTCAAGATGAAGGAAGGAGTTGCGTGATGCTTTGAAATACCTCTTAATCCATTCATCAATGCACACAATTCGCTTTGCTGCTTTTAAATAGTACATTTGAGGCATAGGCGCACGTCTGGACAAGGTCCGCCGGTATAGGCGCACGTTACACAGTAGGCCGAAACAAAATATTTTTTTTTTCTCGGTAATACCGTATACCCCGGGAAAACACACAGACAGTTTAAAGGTATCAAAATTTGGATACCGCCCAAACCTAGTGTACATGTTCGATTTTTTTTTTTTACTAGTGCTGTGTTGCCTGTGGTGCCGACTAGCACAAAGTAAAACAGTTGCCCTGTTAAGGCCTCTGCATGCTTTTGCGACAAGGCTTTCGCAGATAGCTTTTCGCAGACAGTTGTAATTTATCGTTGAGCGGGGAGTAATAGGCGTGCGCGATGTTATTCACCGCCACAACGCAAGGGGGCGCAAAATCGCTAGGAGTAGTTGGTGGGTGTGGTTAGTGGAGTGTTTATCCTCCGGTTACTTATAATGACTAGAACTGGAGTCGTATAGATGTCCGTACTTCCTCACTTCCTCGATCAACCGCTCTTCGTGCTGCTCCATCTTCGCTCGTGTTTTTAAAAATGGCGGTCGTGAAAACAAACCAAACCGGGAAAGTAGGGAAGCGGAAGTGCGTGTACAGCGGATGTAGAGTGGACCAATCAGAGCCCTCGTCTGCGACGCTGTCTGCGGTGGTCACAATTTTTGGGAAATGCGCGCAGAGCGTCTGCGAAGGGGGGGGGGGGGCTTCGCAGACGCCATCTGCGAGGACTGGGTTGTCAGCATAAATTGGCCTTAAGACAAAGCTCATAGGTTCAGTTCTGTAGCTCTCAGTAGTTCTGTAGCTCTCAGTTCTGCCATGATTAGTTTGTACCCAGTTCTCTGTTGTTAGTTTAGAGCAGTGAAGTAGAGGTCTGCGCGGGACAGAATTTTCAGTCCCGCTCCCGCATTGTGCAGTCCCGCTCCCGCAAAGAATTATGATTTTCAGTCCCGCTCCCGCCCGCAAATCCCGCATGATGCAGACGTTCGCGTTATTTCTCACGAAAGTTCTTGTCATTGGCTTGGGGAATTAAACATGCTGAGCTTAGCTGAGCTCTCCACTGACCGATCCTTCATTTACTGTAAGTTTATTGTTTAGACTCTGACATTCTGCTGACACGTTCCAAGTTGAGCGCTGCATGCGCTCATGATTGACAGCTCTCGCTTTGACTGACAGCTCTCGCTTTGCGCACTCCCACTTCCGAGTCTGTGGTGTTGTGATTCCAACCGCGATTTCATTCTCCTCTCATATGAAGTGCTGCGCAACCACAACCAGCTCCTCAGATTATACACTGTTTATTTCTCGCTTTAAATTGAACAATCTGTGCGATACACAGTCCTTTTTAATACTAGTTAATACTTAGGACTAATACTCTTGACTTAACGGTAAATGTACCTCTTTTTAAAGCAGCACTTACTTCTGAAGCACTGTGAGCTTCACTAGAGGAGCTCTGCTCTTCTGCCATGATCGGAGATCTCAAACACGGAAGAGTGGAAAGGAATCGGAAACGTACGCGAGATTAGACCACATCCGCAAATTTAGCCATCTTAAAATGTTTTTATTAATGCCAAATAAAATATCCAGCACAAATTATATACGATAGACATAAATTAATTTCACCCCTTGGACCAACCGCTTGGCCCTTCCCCTCCATTTTGCGCGTTCACGTGAAGGGGTAGGGGTATCCCAATCCCAGTTAACGCGGAGGGGTAGGGGAAGGGGTAGGGCTTCTGTACCCCTCCAAACGGAGATTTTCCTGGAGCTGACTCCAAACGAAGGGGTTTGAGTGATTTCCCACAATGCCATGCGGATTTCAGAAAGATGGCGGTTCCCGCGGCGAAAGATTGTCATAAATGTATTTTCTCCATTATTTACGTGTTTTAAGTTGTTATCCAGAGGAAACACGCCGCTTGATTCGCTTTCGAGCTGAGAATGAGCAGTGATTTCTGAAATCCAAGCTGCTGCTAAAAAGCTTTGGGAGTGAGTATTGTTTTCGGTTGCTTGACTGCGTACGTTTTGTTCTGTTATTCTCGCTTTTATTGTTTACATGAGTGTTCTGACACCTCATTCTGTCGGATGTGGTGCACGAAGCGCCAAAGATATCCCATTCAGTGGTGTTAGTTAACAAATCACACCCTGCCAGCAGAGATTTCTGGCTCTGACTGTAGCGGCTGGTCGCAGCCAATGACGCATTTGGTCGCGTTTTGCTAACGTAAACGCTGACGGAGGTACGCGATGACGTATGCGATCGTTGAAGGGCTATCCCAATACGTAGGGGTTGAATTTCAAGCCCTATCCCTTGTAGCTCAGTTTCAAGGGGAAGGGGGAGGGGTAGGGGAAGGGGTAGAAATTAGAATTGGGATTGGGCCTACTGCAGCTCATCACCTCTCCCGCCTGCGCCCGCATTGTGCACTCCCCCTCCCGCCCGCAATGAGCTTTCAAAATTTGTCCCGCGCCGCACTGCTTTGCGTCGGGTCCCACGGGACTCCCGCGGGAGTGCAGGGCTCTACAGTGAAGCCCCTGCAGTAGTTCTCAGTTCAGTTCGTGACCTTGCACTTTAGAAGCCAGGCAAACACAATGAACCCAAACGTCTTTCCATTTGTGTTTTATTCCTTAATGGCATTAATCCTTTGCATCATCGTAAGATGTAACAGGGTGAAGAATTGAAACCTTGCTTTCAATTTAAAACTACAGGTTGCAGATGCAAACACTGAATGAAGTACATTTTGGTTAACAATCTATTGTTCAAGCTAGAAACTTAATCTTGACAAAATGTAACATGACGTGTAACATGAAAATGAATGTTTTGTTTCTTGAAGAACAGTTGTATTCTATTTTTTATTGTGGTGATACCTTTATTAGTATGTTGTGTGGAAGGATAATGTGTGGGTGTGATAACTAGTACATTTATGAATTAGTTGGTATACTTCAAGTTGTAGTAGCCCGTAGTGTCAGGGCGAGGGGGACGAAAGACCTGTGGAGGGATCATGGAATGATAACTTTGCTGCAGAGAAGGATCTGTGAAGACTGAAATTAAAAATAGAGTGAGAGAATAAAGAATTACAGTAATGCTATGAGTTGTAAAGCAGAGATGCCAACCTTTTGTGAAATCAATCATCTGTAGTGACGTGTGTACGAGCGGAGCGCCCGCAGGTAGGGCTGGGCGATTTTACGATTACGATGTTATTCACGATATAAAATCTCTACGATTAGAAATTAGACACGTACGATATGCCTACGCCTTCAATAAAATTACTTCATCCGAAGTTTTGACAGACATGCGAATAGCCAATCATAACTAAACAGTACCGCATGTAACCAATCAGTTGGAAGACAGCCACGTCAAGTTAGGTTGCGTGCACACACAAATACACACACGTGTAGCAGCAACGCACAGCATGGCTGTGGTGAAGTTTGCAGGAGCGCGGCATTTCTCCAACAAAGCGTGAAACAAAGCGATTATAAAAATGAGCGAGAAGCCGACTGACCGGAGTTCTGAACAGGAAAGTCAGAGCACTGCCCTGGAGGACATCGTTGAAAAGAAGGGCCAGAGATCTTCGGTTGTGTGGAGGTATTTTGGATATTTAAAATCGGACATACAACAAAGTGTTACACAAAACCTTAAACACACTGACGTACAGGATTGCACTTTTTTTTCTCCTTGCAGCATAAGGTTTACACGTCAATACGTCTTTGTTTATTTGAAAGCTGCTAGAATTTGCACAAATGATTAACGATGGTATATAGTTTTTATTTTTCAGTTTATTCATTTGAATAAAAAGAACAAAAGAATGTGCATCCAGTTTGTTTTGGTTCTGTGAAACTTGAAGGCTTGTTAAGCCATTTTTGTTAATTAGGAAGGAACTACTAATTTGTAATGTTCATATTTTGAGCAGAAAATTAAAGAAAATACAAAAATGGTGATTTGATTTACATCGTGATATATATCGTTATCGAAAATTTTGAAAAAAATATATCGTGATATAATTTCTCATATCGCCCAGCCCTACCTGCAGGGCACATAGCAAGTCCAATCCAGCTGGGGGTTCGGGGGGCTTACAGCGCCCCCCGGAGAAAATTTTGGAAATTGGTGCTTTTTTAGGGCCGTTCTGAGTGAATACAGGTGACTAAAATGAACTGGGACATGTTGGTTTTGGGGGGAGAAAATTGTTGATTTTTTTTTTTTCCAATTATCTGAAAAATAAAACCAAACCACAATCACTCATGATTTTCTCATGAGCGATACTCATGACTCACCACATTCACACCAATTAAAGACTTCTCTGGTAATTTGTATACAATCAACTTTCAAACAGTGAATATTATTTTCCTAACTTTACTACACAAATGCAGATTACATACCATCAATATTTATAGAGAATATGCCGGAACACTCAATTAGCAATACTCAAATAGTTGTACTGGAACATGTCCATTTCCTTTTTATTCCCATGATTAATGTCAAGTCACTTTCGCTACGTTCACACTGCAAGGCTTAATGCTCAATTCCGATTTTTTTGTGAAATCTGATTTTTTTGTGAGGTCGTTCACATTAACAAATATATGCGACTTGTATGTGATCCTCAGTATGAACGAAAAGCGACCTAAAAGTGTTCCGCATGCGCACTGCAGGATACGACGACGTCACACGCAGTGAGCATGGCCAGTGTTTACGGAAGTAAAACCGCCCGGTTGCGGTATGACTCATCCAATCTAGCTTGAATAGCTGCATCCCCCCAAATGGAAATCAGCTCCCTAACCTCTGCGTCCTTCCATTGAGAAGATTCAGAACCTTCACAGCCCGAAGCGTCCCTCGCATTGATGTCATGCGCAGGGGCACAGATACGTTTTTTGAACTGGGGGGGGACAAAAAACTGGGGGGAACAAAGCTGCCAGCAAACCAACCCCAACCCCGATATGCCTGTCAAACTTGTTGTTAGTAACCATAGCAACCAAGCTCGAGCTCGCAACCTGTGCAGTCTGCGCAGCTCAACCAACCGAATATCAGTCTTTGTTTTGTTTTATGTGAATTGTTGCAACTATGTATACACTGCTGTGCACCTCAATAAACCGCATGGTAATTAGTCTTTTGATTTTTCCGTGAGGTTTGCCTTATGCAAAGAAAGACAGCATAGACGTTTTTTCCTCCCTATAAGTGGGGGGGACCGAACGAGGTGAATTTAAATATGACTCGTCCCACCCTCTATCTGCGCCCGTGATTATGCGCCATGTTGTTGTAACTTTTTTGAGAGACCCGCCGCCTACTTCAGCGCAGAATAGTGACGTTTGTGGCTTGTTGATGACGTGTAAGTCGGATGAATGCGACCTGGCGGTTCAGACTGAAGTCGCATATGAAAAGAGCGGATAGGAATCGGAATTAGGACCACATATCCAAACGGCCTGGGTCGGATTTGAAAAAATCGGATCTGTGTCGTTCATATTGTCAATAAAAGATCGGATACAGGTCACATATGGGCGAAAAGATCGGATTTGAGTCACTTCAGCCTGCAGTGTGAACGTAGCCTTTGATTCCTTTTAATTTTTATCAACTTCCTTTCACTTTAAAAGGTCTGATGACACGAATATGACTCTATGCAATTTCTTAAATAAACTATACAACATGGCAAACATGTTAGATTTCTGTTATAATTACGTGAAAAGAAGCTGTTGTTACGTGAATATCCAACTTTTAATTGCACAGCGCAAGAAAACTGGGTCCGTGGCTCGCGGCCATGCTGTGACGTCAGCGGGAGAACACGCTGCGGTTCACTGGCTGTTCTACTCAATGGAAATGGCGCATGAAAACGCCGGTGAACTCTCTAGTGCTAGCTCAACAACCAAATACTGGTACTTTAAGCAGTGATCATGATGGCATGATTTTATCTGATTTTAAATAAATGAGATTGATAATAATGTGAATGTTCACAACTAGTACATACAAACTCTGCAGCTTCTGATTCAGCAGCTGCGTCATACTCCGCAAAAACATCAGCAAGAACCTACAATATAAATGGAAATGCAATACACTAAGCTCAAATGACTTTTGGAAAGGATAATTTCTAAATTTTTTCTACATATTCTTGAAGTCGGTCATCGGGGTACTTGCTACCGTTCCCTAACAACGCATGGCAAAGGGTAAAGTGTAGTGTTGCTACGAGTACTTGCTAAAGCCTCCGGTGGAAGATCCTCGATGTGCTGATAAGACGTACAGTTCTATATAACACACAAGTGTCACGATAATCACAAAACAGATGCAGATTGTTAAAATACCTAATTTTTAAGCAATCATGTATTGATCTCTTCCGAATAGAATCTATGATAGCCTACCCTCTTTACCCTTTGCCCCTCATTGCTAGGCGGCAGTTACATGAAAGCCGCAAGCTTTCACAAGCAAATACATGACTGATATCACGCCGACTTTATGATTATCATGAATGTGTACTCTATGATGTGTACTCTATGAGTGCTCTGGAGCGAGTCACTTCCAAGATGGCCGCGCAGACCGCATGGTTACTATTTTTAGCATCATGTCGGAGCACTCTATAGCTCTACGTACCTTTATCTTATGTCAAAATAATTAGTTTTTTCTTTTGTTTCAGACATGTATAAGCTTTTTTACCTTTACCTGACATGTTTCGACGGTGTAACTTCCGTCTTCATCAGAGGGTCACCCGGATGTTGGTGTGTGACGTGCCTTTATAATCAGCTGATGTTGTGGAGGCGTGACCTCCCTGTCAATATTGACAGGTCGGTCACGCCTCCCGCTGTCAGTGTTGCCCTCCAGGTGTGGGAGAGCATGTACGCCCCCTCATCCCTGTTTATTGTTCTTGGGCTACGCTTTCTGATTTCTATCGACTCCTTGATCCAACGGTGGTATCTGTTGTTCTCTTGCTGTATGATCTGAGCATTGTCCCAATCCATTATATGATTTTCCCTTCTGCAGTGGTCCGTTATTGCTGATTTGAGGTTCTCTTGCATAGCTTTTTCTTTTATTGCTCTTGTTTGTCTCTGTTCTGTTTCTTTTTCACATTCCTTTTTATGTTCCTTTTTTCGTATGCTAAAACTCCTTCCTGTCTCCCCAATGTAGGTTTTATTGCATGACAGGCACGGTATTTCATATATGACATTACATTTACTGTGTTGGTCGATTTTGTCCTTCGGGTGAACTAGTAGCTGTCGTAGTTTGGTGTGTGGTTTCACGGGTGTTTGTATGTTGTGTTTTTTCATGGCTCTTTGGATTTGTTCTGTAACTCCTCTGACATACGGTAGAGTCACTACTGCTTTACTTTCCTGTTTTTGGGTTGTCTGTTTTCTTCCTTTTTCCTGCGTCTTTTCTTTTGTTTTCACTTGTTGTGCGCCTTTGTGTATGGCCCATGGTGGATATTGACATGTGATCAGAGCTTGCCGTATGTGTTGTTCTTCTGTTGTGCGTCCTGTGGGGTCGGTTATGATTGATGCACGTTCGTAGAGAGTTCTGACAACTGACAGTTTGTGTGGGATGGGGTGTTCGGATGTCCAGAGCAGATATTGATCAGTGTGCGTCGGTTTTCTGTAGATTGTTATTTTGATGTCTCCGTCGTCTGTATGATGAATTTTTATGTCCAAAAATGCTATTGATTTTTCTGTTTCCTCTTCGTGCGTGAATTTTATGTTGCCGGTGTCGTCTATAGACTTGAGGTGATCTGTCAATTGTTGGGTGCGTCCGACTTTCACTTTCTCCAGGATGTCATCTACATACCTCCTCCATAATGTGGGCCTGCATTCTTCCGGGGCAGATGTGTGAGCGGGAGGCGTGACCGACCTGTCAATATTGACAGGGAGGTCACGCCTCCACAACATCAGCTGATTATAAAGGCACGTCACACACCAACATCCGGGTGACCCTCTGATGAAGACGGAAGTTACACCGTCGAAACATGTCAGGTAAAGGTAAAAAAGCTTTTACATGTCTGAAACAAAAGAAAAAACTAATTATTTTGATTTAAGAAGACGACATAATGAACGTAATATATTTATTTATCTTATGTCGTTTCTCAACACATGTTCTGACAGTTGGACTGTCTTTGGAGGAGTCGCCTTGTCCCAGGCGACTGCTGGATCCGGCATAGCTACTAGTAGACCCCCTCCGGAATACTGGAGGCACTGCTGATGGTAGCAGCACACGTTTGTGCTGAACTGAACACCCAAGAGATTCTTTTAAGCTGGGAAGGGTGTCAAAACAATCCAAATCGAAGTGTTCAGAGCACAGGACGGATGTTGGTGAGGGCTCCCACTTGTCACGAGTGCGCCTGACTTGCTTCACCCACTTCGCATGCAGCTCGGGATCTCTGGGAAACTTGAATAAACTTACCCCATCCTTGTGGGTTTTGGAGCAAAAGCCGGCAACACAATGCGAAGGCATAATAACTATATATATATATATATATATATATATATATATATATATATATATATATATATAAAAATAAATAATAATGTCTAATAAAAATACTAATAATGATAAACTGAACACCTGCCGCATCAACAACAAACTGGTAAGTTAGGAGTAGGGCTGTCACGATTACCGCGCTAAAATATTTTGACGGTGACCATAACCTTCTGAGTGTCAAAACCGCGATAGCTGCCATTTTCGCGAGACTTTGAACTTTCGTGCGAGTTTTCCCGCCGACGCCACTCAAGTTCACTCACTCACTGTCCGAAGTTCAAGCATGGCGGAAGGAGGAGACTGGTGGTCATCAAGATGAAGACATCTATCCGCCTTCCAAGCGGATAAAATCGGAAGTGTGGAAATATTTTGGATATTTCAAAAATTCGGAGGGACAACTTGTTGATGACGGTGCTCCTGCATGTAGAGTGTGCAGAAAAAAGGTGTCAGCGAAAGGCAGCAATACATCAAATCTAATGACTCATCTGCGAGACCACCATCAGCATCTGTACAGCAAGTGCAAGGTGGTTAACGTGTATGTTTTAGCTGAAATGCGCAAAGTAATTTTTGACGAGGGAAGATGAAACAATTATTTCCGACTGTCAATAATGGTAGACCTTGATGATAATCTTTATTGTCGAAAGACGGCCACTGCTAGCAGTTTTAAAATGCATCTAGCACTAGCTGTGGTTAGCGCTATTCTGAGGTAAACATCACCATTCTAAGCCAAGTTACACAGCTAAACTTTCATTCGCCACAAGACGGTGAAAATGGATCAGTGAAACACACGAAGTAACGCATGACTTCGGGTCGAGGGAAAATACAACAGTTGTATCCGACTGTCAATAATGTTAAACTTTGATAACGATCTTTATTGCGAAGTGCGCCCACTGCTAGCATTTTAAAATGCGTCTAGCTGTGGTCAGGATCCACTTGTCCACAGTCCAAACTTGAAAACCTGAACCACGCCCACTCAACCTGAGCCACGCCCACTCAACCAACCGTGATGATACCGTACACCGCGATAATTTTGGTCACAATAACCGTCATGTTAAATTTTCATACCGTGACACCCCTAGTTAGGAGGAAGGGTCTTTCGCTGATGTCATATAGCTCCTCCTCCTCTTTCGTCTCCTGGGTGCTGCAGCCCGGTCAAATTTGCCCAAATAGCCGCGTTTTTTATCATAACTTGTAAAATAGGCGCCTTCGTCAATTAATATATGGATCATCGGGAATTACTTTTTATGTTATAAAACATCGCCAAAGATGTCAAAAACGTGTCATCAGCACTTCAATCTCATCAATATCAAGTCAGATTACTTATTCAGTTCTGATTGATTTACTTCAGAAGATGACTGTTTCAGTTCCAACAGTGTTTCGTTTCTTTTTGCGAATATATTGTGAAATGTTCATTGCATATTCGGAACATGGCGTTTTGGGTGGATGACGACCCTGATTTGAGCAATTCCAGCGTTATGGACGTGACACTTGAACTCAAAATGGCAACAAATGACCCAGTGCATGTTTTATTGTCTCCCAGTATTTAAACAGGTGTTGCATATTTTAAGGCTGTACCATACTGGAGAAGTGATAGAACAAGAACAATTCCCATAGTACATCTAGGGCATGCCAGAAAACGCCAATAAAAGATGCGTTATGGATGTGACAGAAAAAGTATCACTTTTCTTGGGTGACTGTACATTTTTATCAAACTCTGTGAAATTGTAAACCTAATGTCGAAATGGAGATATCCATTTGATAGAGGGGTCCAAGGTGAATATTAAAAAATCTTTGTTTAAAATATTTTGTATTTCATGCAGAGTTTCGGAAGGAAAAGTCAGCGTTATGGATGTGACGAAATTCCGTTATGGATGTGACGCGTCTGAAATAGACATGGCATATGTTTAGAAAATCAGCAATTTAACCACCATAACCCTTTGAAAAACTCTCTAAATATCAGCTAAAACTATCAAAGTTCTTAAATAATATTTAGGATGGCTATTGTTTTGCTGTTTTGTGGATTTTAGCATACATTTCTGTGGCTTGTGGCAATAATGTAGAATTGTACATCATCAAAGTTGATTTTAGCTTGGGGTTTACATTATAAGAAAGAAAGACTGACAGTGACACATTAGGTTGGTTACAAATTGGTTCAACTTATTCACATCTGTAAAATACAGGCCTAGGTGATATCTCTGGGAGTGGTTTTGATGTATTACATGTTGCTTTATTTTTGCATGGTGAGGTTGACATTTACATGGAATTGCCCATTTCATGTTTTGAGTGATAGTTTGTGAGGTTACAACACCCCGACAGCCCCTCAATACCTAGTGACATGGGCTGCTCGACATTCCATCGCGGCATCGATCATTAATTTGCGCATGCACAGAACGCTCGTCAACAAAGATGGCGGCGCCCATCGAAGCAAACTTTGATCATAAATACGGTCAAAATATTGAATCATCAAGCGATAATTGGCCTCGAATGTACCGAACACCAGCAAAATATCGTGAACCCTTATAGATTCACGCGTTTCGAACCGCATCCATGCTAAAATCGTATGAATCCCATATAAACTGAATAGACGGTCGTAGCCTCGTAGTGCTGCTGTCAAAAACGTAGTGACTACGCACGAATCGTAGTGATCGGCATCTCTGGTAAAGCTAGATATGATGTAAATATAGGCATTATTAGGTTGAGAAGGGTGTAGTATGGAGGCTTGGGTATTTGCAGAACAAAATTGACATTCTGCAATGTTGCAGAACACTGGAAAAAAGTATTTCGACCACTGCTATATTTTAAAAAAAAAAAAGTTATTTCGACATGGTCAACACACCGTATTAGAGAGATGAAGATGGGGGAAACGTTTTTCTAATTAAGTCGGCTTTGAAAACGCGTCGCTAATAAACGTGCATGTTCCCAAGTATGCAGGTCTAATTAAAAGTAATTGTGGCGTGTCCATGTGGTTCAGAACGGGTCCCCCCCCATGTAGATTCAGGCCCACTTGTGTATTTTATATACCAGTGACAATATTTTAAAGACATTCCTATATTAATGAAGGCATGCTTGTCTTTAAGAAGTGGGATCAGCCGATATTAAACGATTATTGGAGGAGGATGAAGAAAATATATGATTTGTTCATAGTAAGTGAGCAATTAATTACTCGCTGATGCTGAAAGCAAACACTAACAAATCATGATATTTTGTGAAAAAACAGCTTGATAATTGTTTTCAATTTAAAAAAAAAAAATGCTGACTATAAAGTTCGTTATTTGTCGGTCGTTCTTTGCAGTTAATCACAGACCGGATTTTGTGCGTTTTTTTTTTTTTTTTTTAAATATTGGTATCATGACCAAAAAAAAAAAAAGCTAGCAGCAGCGGCAAAGTTCACAGACGACACCACGGTGTTTGGACTGATGACTGTGGGACAGGAGACGGCATTCAGAAGGGACGTGGCAGGACAGGCGGACTGTTTTCCTGACACCAGGCCACAAATCAATCACTCTCCTTAAATCCAGACCAGACCACAGAGATGATCGCCGATCCCAAGAGGAGGAGGAAGGAGCAGCGCGGCTCCGTCACACCACCGAGACCGAGTGAAAACCTTTAGGCTCCTCAGAACCTCCATCGGCGAAGACCTCAGCTGGGCTTGCAAGACATCACAGCAGAGACTGCGCTTCTTGAGAAGGCTGAAGAAATTTGGCACGGGAAGCAAAAATCCTCAACGTCTACGGATGTACAGTACGGCGGAGAGTCTCATCGGCAGGTCAGTCGAGCGTGTGGCTCTGTTCGGGACACGAAGGATCTCCAGTGGGTTAAAAACGACACATCTCTGGCAGAGTCTTCACTTCACTTCACTTCACTTCACAGCAGGGTCAACAACATGATTAGGGACAGCGCACGGCCACAGCACGGCGTCTCCACACCTCTGCCGTGAGGGAGACGCTGCAGGAGTGGGACAACAAGACGCACGGACAGCTTTCCTGTCGTAGTTATTTCACATAAAGAGAGAATGGCAAAGTAAGAATTTCACGTCATCGTCTTACTGCTGGACAGGACAATAAACTTCTTGAATATAAAAGTCTCTCGTGTGGTCAGGCCTTACTTCAAATGTCCCAAGGTGGGAAATGACGTTATTACACCAGACCTTGCTCAAATCTGTGGTGCTGATGATATAACACAAGTGAGAATTAGTACAACTAACGCAGCTAGTCCAGTCTGAAGTGAGTACAGCTCGTTCTTAAATGCGTTTTGCTTAAATAAAGAACTTGTGACTGTGTGGGAACGCAGCTTTATACAACAAGAGCGTCTTTCAGGTTTAACATCACATTTTAATATCTATCTAACACCATTACGAGTGTTTAGAGTCACCATGATGTAACGGTACAACACTGTCAGGCTGCGACGAGCTGACAATGTGCCATAGTTGTGTGTGTGAGTGTGAGAGAGAGAGAGAGAGAGAGAGAGAGAGAGAGAGAGAGAGAGAGAGGATACGATCAGTTTACAGCTTTACACTTCTTGTGTTTCTCTGCAGACTTGGTAATTTAAAAACCACACACCCACACGTCTTACTATCTTTCAGAGGACCTTCCACTGACGATTATAAATTCACTCAATGCTGTGACTGCAGCTAAACCAAACCCCAACCGGAACCTCAGGAACAAAAAGGAAACGGTTTGGCTCTTTTTTTTTTTTTTTTTTAAATAATGTTGTTAAAAACCAAACACCACTTTCCTTGTGGGGACCATCCAAATGTCCCCACCAGGTCAAAATTGTCAGATTTTATCATCCTTGTGGGAACATTTAGTTCTCAGTCACACTCAAGGCCAATTTATGCTGACAACCCAGTCCTCGCAGATGGCGTCACAGACAGCGTCTGCGTAGCCCCCCCCCACCTTCGCAGACGCTCTGCGCGCACCTCCCAAAAATTGTGACCACCGCAGAAGCCTCGCAGACAAGAGGGCTCTGATTGGTCCACTCTACATCCGCTGTACACGCACTTCCGCTTCCCTACTTTCCCGGTTTGGTTTGTTTTCACGACCGGCATTTTTAAAAACACGAGCGAAGATGGAGCAGCACGAAGAGCGGTTGATCGAGGAAGTGAGGAAGTACGGACATCTATACGACTCCAGTTCTAGTCATTATAAGTAACCGGAGGATAAACACTCCACTAACCACACCCACCAGCTACTCCTAGCAATTTCGCGACTTCGCGCCCCCTTGCGTTGTGGCGGTGAATAACATCGCGCACGCCTATTACTCCCCGCTCAACGATAAATTACAACTGTCTGCGAAAAGCTATCTGCGAAAGCCTTGTCGCAAGAGCATGCAGAGGCCTTAACTCTCTCCCCCCAATCTAAAATAAATGACACTGCAGTGCTTTTTGAAATCTTTGCCTTCCGTCTTTAGTTATTGGAATATAATTGTTGCTAAAACTGAACTAATTCTGTATGGGACAAAAAGCACTGGTACTATTTAAATAAGCATTACTCCTGTTTTAACAGTAGTTTGATCTAAAAAGCCCCGAGTCAGTACATTTCCCAGCCCTAGTGCTAATACGAGAGAATCTTTCTCCTGTAGCGCTTTTATTAAATCCAAATCAATCAGTAAGTAAATAAGTAAAAATCACAAACTGAAAACCAGACAGTTGATGCACGCACGCACACACACACACCCGTGTGTTTTACTTTGCAAGGCTGCGCACTAATGAAACCCACTTCCGGAGAATGTTGTGCAACACTCTGAAGTAAGAGTGTGTGTGAGAGAGAGGGGAAACAGCTGGGTGGATCGAAGTCGTAAACTGCAGCAAACGTTTCAGTATCATGTTCGCATTTAGTGACGTGCGTATGCGTTTAGGCAGCGAACAGGTCAAGCCAGATGAATTGCACACTGCGTTTGGTCTGACATAACAACTTCAGAAATGTAAAGAATTTCCAGAGCAACACAGTCACACAGTGATAAAGACCCTGATTAGTGCTACTAGCTGTGTGTCATTTCCCTGTGTGTGAGAGAGAGTGACAGCACAGTTCTGCCCTCACTGTTTTGCATATCTAAGTGTGTACACCATGCGTTTCATAATATATTCGTGTATTGGATGAGAATGGATGTGTATTTATTGTGTAAAATTTAAAAAATAGTGTTTATAGTGTGAACATTGTACCTGCACGTACATACACAGCATACTGTGCGTGTATTGCATATAGCATGGATATAAAGTACAATCTGTAGAAACAACGAATATGGTGTGGGCAGTATGTGTATAGTGACCTGTATGTCCAGTGTGAGTATAGTGCATGTGTGTAGTGTGAGCAGTATGCACAATGCGAGTATAGTGCATGTGTGAGCAGTATGTCCAGCGCGAGTATAGTGCATGTGTGTAGTGTGAGCAGTATGTCCACAGCGAGTATAGTGCATGTGTGTAGTGTGAGTAGAATGTCCAGCGCGAGTATAGTGCGTGTGTGTAGCGTGAGCAGCATGTACAGTGCGAGTATAGTGCATGTGTGTAGTGTGAGTAGTATGTACAGTGCGAGTATAGTGCATGTGTGTGGCGCGAGCAGTATGTACAGTGCGAGTGTAGTGCATGTGTGTAGTGCGAACAGTGTGTCCAGTGCGAGTATAGTGCATGTGCGTGGTGTGAGCAGTATGTACAGCGCGAGTATAGTGCATGTGCGTGGTGTGAGTGGTATGTCCAGCGCGAGTATAGTGCATGTGTGTGGTGTGAGTGGCATGTACAGTGCGAGTATAGTGCATGTGTGTAGTAGGGGTGTGCAAAAATATCGATACGGCGATATATCGCGATACTTTGTCTTCCGATTCAATATCGATACTCAAAATTTGAATATCGATATTTTTTCAAATAATAAAATCATGTTTCAGACGGGTTGTAAATCCAGTACGACTTCCGCACCTCCGCTCCGCGAGGTGTCGCTGTGCCGCTACCTCACTGCAAGGCACTCTTCGTCTTCTCTTTTTTTCCCCGGCGGTTGCAGTGAGGAAAAAAAAAAAAAAACCAGGCAAGCATGGCTGTTAACATTAACCTAGAGACGCCGCCGAACTTTAAGGCAGATGTTTAGAGGCACTTTGGATTCCAAAGGAAAGGAGACAAAAAAAAAGTGAGCCGGACAAAGAGAATGCACTTTGCAAAACCTGTTTCGCTCCAATTAAATTAATCAGGGATGCAAACAGCGCGCCTTTTGGCGGATGGCGCCTTTTTCACGGCTGAATCGCGCAGATCTGAATTTTTTTTTGGGGGGGGGCGTTGGAGTGTCTGATTATAATTTCAAAGTAAATTCTGTATTAAAATTACTAAATAAGCAAATCCATTACAGTCCATGAAACAGGAAGTATAAGGATGAGGAAAAAACAGTTTAAATCGGGAAGTTGCGCACATTTGTGCAGCCTGAGCGGCAGGACTGCGCAAATGTGCGCAGCTTCCCGATTTAAAATGTTTTTTCCTTATACTTCCTGTTTCATGGACTGTAACGGATTTGCTTATTTAGTAATTTTAATACAGAATTTACTTTGAAATTATAATCAGACACTCCAACGCCCCCCCTAAAAAAAAAAATTCGGATCTGCGCGATTCAGCCGTGAAAAAGGCGCCATCCGCCAAAAGGCGCGCTGTTTGCATCCCTGATTAAGATGCTCCAATTAAGATGCCCACTGCACTTTTCAGTGTGTTTCAGACAGTGTGTTGTTCCTGCAAAATAAGCACAAGTTAAATGTTCTCAGGTATATGTTCTCAAGTTTACAAAGAACAAATTGATATTAGTGTTAGCACTGAAATGTATGTGCAGTCTGCAGTGCAAGTTTTAAGCTTTCATAAAACAATTTGATTCTGCTTGTTAAGCAGCACTGATGTGTCCATGCTTACAGAAAAGTTGAGAATACTAGCACAGAAATGGGAATTTTCTGTATGTTGTAGTGAAGCAACTCTTGGTTTTGCCAGCAGTAGAATAGAGAAATATATGTCTGGCAAGAGTGTGTAGTTATGTATGTGAAATGTAATTTTACAGTGGTCAATAAATTCTGATTTTCTTCAGTGACACAGATATTGTGATGTGGTTGAAATTTCTTGCAATATATCGATTATCGCAGAATCGCTGTACCGTGATAATATTGTTATCGTGGGCAAAATATCGCCATAGTATCGTATCGTGAGGTATCTGGTGATACCCAGCCCTAGTGTGTAGTGTGAGCAGTATGTCCACAGCGAGTATAGTGCATGTGTGTGGTGTGAGTAGAATGTCCAGCGCGAGTATAGTGCATGTGTGTGGTGTGAGCGGCATGTACAGTGCGAGTATAGTGCATGTGTGTAGTGTGAGCAGTATGTCCACAGCGAGTATAGTGCATGTGTGTAGTGTGAGTAGAATGTCCAGCGCGAGTATAGGGCATGTGTGTAGCGTGAGCAGCAGGAACAATGCGAGTATAGTGCATGTGTGTAGTGTGAGTAGTATGTTCAGTGCGAGTATAGTGCATGTGTGTGACGCGTGCAGTATGAACAGTGCGAGTATAGTGCATGTGTGTAGTGTGAGTAGTATGTCCAGCGCGAGTATAGTGCATGTGTGTGGTGTGAACGGCATGTACAGTGCGAGTATAGTGCATGTGTGTAGTGTGAGCAGTATGTCCAGTGTGAGTATAGTGCATGTGTGTAGTGTGAGCAGTATGACCAGTGTGAGTATAGTGCATGTGTGTGTCGTGAGCAGTATGTGCAGTGCGAGTATAGTGCATGTGTGTAGTGTGAGCGGTGTGTCCAGTGCGAGTATAGTGCATGTGTGTGGTGTGAGTGGTATGTCCAGCGCGAGTATAGTGCATGTGTGTGGTGTGAGCAGCATGCACAGTGCGAGTATAGTGCATGTGTGTAGTGTGAGCAGTATGCCCAGTGTGAGTATAGTGCATGTGTGTGGTGTGAGCGGTATGTCCAGTGTGAGTATAGTGCATGTGTGTGGTGTGAGCGGTATGTCCAGCGCGAGTATAGTGCATGTGTGTGGTGTGAGCAGTATGTCCAGCGCGAGTATAGTGCATGTCTGTGGTGTGAGCAGTATGTCCAGCGCGAGTATAGTGCATGTCTGTGGTGTGAGCAGTATGTCCAGCGCGAGTATAGTGCATGTCTGTGGTGTGAGCAGTATGTCCAGCGCGAGGATAGTGCATGTGTATGGTGTGAGCGGTATGTCCAGCGCGAGGATAGTGCATGTGTATAGTGTGAGCAGTATGTACAGTGCGAGTATAGTGCATGTGTGTGGTGTGAGCGGTATGTACAGCGCGAGGATAGTGCATGTGTGTGGTGTGAGCAGTATGTACAGTGCGAGTATAGTGCATGTGTGTGGTGTGAGCGGTATGTACAGCGCGAGGATAGTGCATGTGTATGGTGTGAGCGGTATGTCCAGCGCGAGTATAGTGCATGTGTGTGGTGTGAGCGGTATGTACAGCGCGAGGATAGTGCATGTGTGTGGTGTGAGCAGTATGTACAGTGCGAGTATAGTGCATGTGTGTAGTGTGAGTAGTATGTTCAGTGCGAGTATAGTGCATGTGTGTGGCGCGAGCAGTATGAACAGTGCGAGTATAGTGCATGTGTGTAGTGTGAGCAGTATGTGCAGTGCGAGTATAGTGCATGTGTGTAGTGTGAGTAGTATGTTCAGTGCAAGTATAGTGCATGTGTGTGGCGCGAGCAGTATGTTCAGTGCGAGTATAGTGCATGTGTGTGGTGCGAGCAGTATGAACAGTGCGAGTATAGTGCATGTGTGTAGTGTGAGCAGTATGTGCAGTGCGAGTATAGTGCATGTGTGTAGTGTGAGTAGTATGTTCAGTGCGAGTATAGTGCATGTGTGTGGCGCGAGCAGTATGTACAGTGCGAGTATAGTGCATGTGTGTAGTGTGAGCTGTGTGTCCAGTGCGAGTATAGTGCATGTGTGTGGTGTGAGCAGTGTGTCCAGTGCGAGTATAGTGCATGTGTGTGGTGTGAGCAGTATGTACAGCGCGAGTATAGTGCATGTGTGTGGTGTGAGTGGTATGTCCAGCGCGAGTATAGTGCATGTGTGTGGTGTGAGCGGTATGTCCAGCGCGAGTATAGTGCATGTGTGTGGTGTGAGCAGTATGTACAGTGCGAGGATAGTGCATGTGTATAGTGTGAGCGGTATGTCCAGCGCAAGTATAGTGCATGTGTGTGGTGTGAACAGCATGTACAGCGCAAGTATGGTGCATGTGTGTGGTGTGAGCAGTATGTCCAGCGCGAGTATAGTGCATGTGTGTGGTGTGAGCAGTATGTCCAGCGCGAGTATAGTGCATGTGTGTGGTGTGAGCAGTATGTCCAGCGCGAGCATAGTGCATGTGTGTGGTGTGAGCAGTATGTCCAGCGCGAGCATAGTGCATGTGTATAGTGTGAGCGGTATGTCCAGCGCGAGTATAGTGCATGTGTATAGTGTGAGCAGTATGTACAGCGCGAGTATAGTGCATGTGTGTAGTGTGAGCAGTATGTACAGCACGAGCATAGTGCATGTGTATAGTGTGAGCGGTATGTCCAGCGCGAGTATAGTGCATGTGTATAGTGTGAGCAGTATGTACAGCGCGAGTATAGTGCATGTGTGTAGTGTGAGCAGTATGTACAGCACGAGTATAGTGCATGTGTGTAGTGTGAGCAGTATGAACAGCGCGAGTATAGTGCATGTGTGTAGTGTGAGCAGTATGTGCAGCGCGAGTATAGTGCATGTGTGTAGTGTGAGCAGTATGTAGAGTGTGAGTATAGTGTGAGCAGTATTTGGAGTGCGAGCAGTACGTGGAGTGCGAGCATAGTGCATGTGTGTAGTGCGGGCAGTATGTAAAGTGTGAGTATAGTGCATGTGTGTGGTGTGAGCAGTATGTCCAGTGTGAGTATAGTGCATGTGTGGGGTGTGAACAGCATGTACAGCGTGAGTATGGTGCATGTGTGTAGTGTGAGCAGTATGTACAGCGCGAGTATAGTGCATGTGTGTGGTGTGAGCAGTATGTACAGCGCGAGTATAGTGCATGTGTGTGGTGTGAGCTGTATGTACAGCGCGAGTATAGTGCATGTGTGTGGTGTGAGCAGTGTGTAGAGTGCGAGTATAGTGTGAGCAGTATTTGGAGTGTGAGCAGTACGTAGAGTGTGAGTATAGTGCATGTGTGTAGTGCGGGCAGTATGAACAGTGCGGGTGCACTGCTCATACTACACACACTATCACTGCTCACTGTACATACTGCTCACTATATACACTGCTCACACTACACACTGTATACACCACTCACTGTATGTACTGCACACACGACACACTGTATACACTACTCATACTACACACACTATACACTGCTCACTGTACATACTGCTCACTGTATACACTGCTCACACTACACACTGTATACACCACCCACTGTATGTACTGCTCACACGACACACTGTATACACTACTCATACTACACACACTATCACTGCTCACTGTACATACCGCTCACTGTATACACCGCTCACACTACACACTGCTCACTGTACATACCGCTCACACTACACACTGCTCACTGTACATACTGCTCACTGTATACACCACTCACTGTATGTACTGCTCACACTACACACTGTATACACTGCTCACACTATACACTGCTCACACTACAGTGTGTCGTGTGAGCAGTATGTACAGTGAGCAGTGTATACAGTGTGTAATATGAGCAGTGTATAAAGTGAACGGTATGTACAGTGAGCAGTGTATACAGTGTAGTGAGCAGTGTATACAGTGAACGGTATGTACAGTGAGCAGTGTATACAGTGTGTGTAGTGCGAGCAGTACATACAGTGAGTGGTGTATACAGTACAGTGTGAGTGGTGTATACAGTGTGTAGTGTGAGCAGTGTGTAGTGTGCATGTTTGGCGTGAGTTCTGTGGTGTAATATATTACACACACACACACATACATGTGTGCGGTTTGTATAGTGTGAGCAGTATCGTGTGAGCAGTGTAGTGCGTATAGTGTGAGCAGTGTGAGTTGTGTGTATAGTGTGAGTGGTGTATATAGTGCGTATCATGTGAGCAGTGCGAGTGGTGTATATAGTGTGTAGTGTGAGCAGTGTGTAGTGTGCATGTTTGGCGTGAGTTCTGTGGTGTAATATATTACACACACACGTGCGAGTGGTGTGTATAGTGTGAGCAGTGCGAGTGGTGTGTATAGTGTGAGCAGTGCGAGTGGTGTGTATAGTGTGAGCAGTGCGAGTGGTGTGTATAGTGTGAGCAGTGCGAGTGGTGTGTATAGTGTGAGCAGTGCGAGTGGTGTGTATAGTGTGAGCAGTGCGAGTGGTGTATAGTGTGTGCAGTGCGAGTGGTGTATAGTGTGTGCAGTGCGAGTGGTGTATAGTGTGTGCAGTGCGAGTGGTGTATAGTGTGTGTAGTGCGAGTGGTGTATAGTGTGTGTAGTGCGAGTGGTGTATAGTGTGAGCAGTGCGAGTGGTTTATAGTGAGAGCAGTGCGAGTGGTGTATAGTGTGAGCAGTGTGTGTAGTGTGAGTGGTGTGGTGTATAGTGTGAGCAGTGTGAGTGGTGTATAGTGTGAGCAGTGTGAGTGGTGTGTGTAGTGTGAGTGGTGTATAGTGTGAGCAGTGTGAGTGGTGTATATAGTGTGTATAGTGTGAGCGGTGTGTATAGTGTGAGCAGTGTGTATAGTGTGAGCAGTGTGTATAGTGTGAGCAGTGTGTATAGTGTGAGCAGTGTGTATAGTGTGAGCAGTGTGTATAGTGTGAGCAGTGTATAGTGTGAGCGGTGTATAGTGTGAGCGGTGTATAGTGTGAGCAGTGTGTGGTGTGTGTAGTGTGAGCAGTGTGTATAGTGTGAGCAGTGTGTAGTGTGTATAGTGTGAGCAGTGTGTAGTGTGTATAGTGTGAGCAGTGTGTGTAGTGTGAGTGGTGTGTGTAGTGTGTATAGTGTGAGTGGTGTATAGTGTGAGTGGTGTATAGTGTGAGCAGTGTGAGTGGTGTGTGTAGTGTGGGTGTGTGTAGTGTGAGTGGTGTGTGGTGTGTATAGTGTGAGCGGTGTATAGTGTGAGCGGTGTATAGTGTGAGCGGTGTATAGTGTGAGCGGTGTATAGTGTGAGCAGTGTGAGTGGTGTATAGTGTGAGTGGTGTGTATAGTGTGTATAGTGTGAGTGGTGTATAGTGTGAGCAGTGTGTGGTGTGAGTGGTGTGTATAGTGTGAGCAGTGTATAGTGTGAGTGGTGTGTATAGTGTGAGCAGTGTATAGTGTGAGCAGTGTATAGTGTGAGTGGTGTGTATAGTGTGAGCAGTGTGTGGTGTGAGCGGTGTGTATAGTGTGAGCAGTGTATAGTGTGAGCAGTGTATAGTGTGAGCAGTGTGTATAGTGTGAGCAGTGTGTATAGTGTGAGCAGTGTGTGCAGTGTGTATAGTGTGAGCAGTGTGTATAGTGTGAGCAGTGTGTATAGTGTGAGCAGTGTGAGTGGTGTATAGTGTGAGCAGTGTATAGTGTGAGTGGTGTGTATAGTGTGTGCAGTGTGTATAGTGTGAGCAGTGTGTGTAGTGCGAGTGGTGTATAGTGTGAGCAGTGCGAGTGGTGTATAGTGTGTGTAGTGCGAGTGGTGTATAGTGTGAGCAGTGCGAGTGGTTTATAGTGTGAGCAGTGCGAGTGGTGTATAGTGTGAGCAGTGCGAGTGGTTTATAGTGAGAGCAGTGCGAGTGGTGTATAGTGTGAGCAGTGTGTGTAGTGTGAGTGGTGTGGTGTATAGTGTGAGCAGTGTGAGTGGTGTATAGTGTGAGCAGTGTGAGTGGTGTGTGTAGTGTGAGTGGTGTATAGTGTGAGCAGTGTGAGTGGTGTATATAGTGTGTATAGTGTGAGCGGTGTGTATAGTGTGAGCAGTGTGTATAGTGTGAGCAGTGTGTATAGTGTGAGCAGTGTGTATAGTGTGAGCAGTGTGTATAGTGTGAGCAGTGTGTATAGTGTGAGCAGTGTGTATAGTGTGAGCAGTGTATAGTGTGAGCGGTGTATAGTGTGAGCGGTGTATAGTGTGAGCGGTGTATAGTGTGAGCAGTGTGAGCAGTGTGTATAGTGTGAGCAGTGTGTAGTGTGTATAGTGTGAGCAGTGTGTAGTGTGTATAGTGTGAGCAGTGTGTGTAGTGTGAGTGGTGTGTGTAGTGTGTATAGTGTGAGTGGTGTATAGTGTGAGCAGTGTGAGTGGTGTGTGTAGTGTGGGTGTGTGTAGTGTGAGTGGTGTGTGGTGTGTATAGTGTGAGCGGTGTATAGTGTGAGCGGTGTATAGTGTGAGCGGTGTATAGTGTGAGCAGTGTGAGTGGTGTATAGTGTGAGTGGTGTGTATAGTGTGTATAGTGTGAGTGGTGTATAGTGTGAGCAGTGTGTGGTGTGAGTGGTGTGTATAGTGTGAGCAGTGTATAGTGTGAGTGGTGTGTATAGTGTGAGCAGTGTATAGTGTGAGCAGTGTATAGTGTGAGTGGTGTGTATAGTGTGAGCAGTGTGTGGTGTGAGCGGTGTGTATAGTGTGAGCAGTGTATAGTGTGAGCAGTGTATAGTGTGAGCAGTGTGTATAGTGTGAGCAGTGTGTATAGTGTGAGCAGTGTGTGCAGTGTGTATAGTGTGTGCAGTGTGTATAGTGTGAGCAGTGTGTATAGTGTGAGCAGTGTGAGTGGTGTATAGTGTGAGCAGTGTATAGTGTGAGTGGTGTGTATAGTGTGAGCAGTGTATAGTGTGAGCAGTGTGAGTGGTGTATAGTGTGAGCAGTGAGTGGTGTGTATAGTGTGAGCGGTGTGTGGTGTGAGCGGTGTGTATAGTGTGAGCAGTGTGTATAGTGTGAGCAGTGTGTATAGTGTGAGCAGTGTGAGTGGTGTATAGTGTGAGTGGTGTGTATAGTGTGTATAGTGTGAGTGGTGTATAGTGTGAGCAGTGTGTGGTGTGAGTGGTGTGTATAGTGTGAGCAGTGTATAGTGTGAGTGGTGTGTATAGTGTGAGCAGTGTATAGTGTGAGCAGTGTATAGTGTGAGTGGTGTGTATAGTGTGAGCAGTGTGTGGTGTGAGCGGTGTGTATAGTGTGAGCAGTGTATAGTGTGAGCAGTGTATAGTGTGAGCAGTGTGTGCAGTGTGTATAGTGTGTGCAGTGTGTATAGTGTGAGCAGTGTGTATAGTGTGAGCAGTGTGAGTGGTGTATAGTGTGAGCAGTGTGAGCAGTGTATAGTGTGAGTGGTGTGTATAGTGTGAGCAGTGTATAGTGTGAGCAGTGAGTGGTGTGTATAGTGTGAGCGGTGTGTGGTGTGAGCGGTGTGTATAGTGTGAGCAGTGTGTATAGTGTGAGCAGTGTGTATAGTGTGAGCAGTGTGTATAGTGTGAGCAGTGTGTATAGTGTGAGCAGTGTGTATAGTGTGTGCAGTGTGTATAGTGTGTGCAGTGTGTATAGTGTGTGCAGTGTGAGTGGTGTATAGTGTGAGTGGTGTATAGTGTGAGCAGTGTGAGTGGTGTATAGTGTGAGTGGTGTATAGTGTGAGCAGTGTGTGGTGTGTATAGTGTGAGCAGTGTATAGTGTGAGTGGTGTGTATAGTGTGAGCAGTGTATAGTGTGAGCAGTGTGAGTGGTGTATAGTGTGAGCAGTGTGAGTGGTGTATAGTGTGAGTGGTGTATAGTGTGAGCAGTGTGAGTGGTGTATAGTGTGAGTGGTGTATAGTGTGAGCAGTGTGAGTGGTGTATAGTGTGAGCAGTGTGAGTGGTGTATAGTGTGAGCAGTGTGAGTGGTGTATAGTGTGAGCAGTGTGAGTGGTGTATAGTGTGAGCAGTGTGAGTGGTGTATAGTGTGAGTGGTGTATAGTGTGAGCGGTGTATAGTGTGAGCGGTGTATAGTGTGAGCGGTGTATAGTGTGAGCGGTGTATAGTGTGAGTGGTGTGTATAGTGTGAGCAGTGTGTGGTGTGTATAGTGTGAGTGGTGTGTGTAGTGTGAGTGGTGTATAGTGTGAGCAGTGTGAGTGGTGTATAGTGTGAGTGGTGTGTATAGTGTGTATAGTGTGAGTGGTGTATAGTGTGAGCAGTGTGAGTGGTGTGTGTAGTGTGAGTGGTGTGTAGTGTGAGCGGTGTGTATAGTGTGAGCAGTGTGTATAGTGTGAGCGGTGTGTATAGTGTGAGCAGTGTATAGTGTGAGCAGTGTATAGTGTGAGCAGTGTATAGTGTGTGTATAGTGTGAGCGGTGTGTATAGAGTGAGCGGTGTGTATAGAGTGAGCGGTGCGTATAGAGTGAGCGGTGCGTATAGAGTGAGCGGTGCGTATAGAGTGAGCGGTGCGTGCGGTGCGTATAGAGTGAGCGGTGCGTATAGAGTGAGCGGTGCGTATAGAGTGAGCGGTGCGTATAGTGTGAGTGGTGCGTATAGTGTGAGCAGTGTGTATAGTGTATAGTGTGAGTGGTGCGTATAGTGTGTATAGTGTGAGTGGTGTATAGTGTGAGCAGTGTGAGTGGTGTGTGTAGTGTGAGCGGTGTGAGCAGTGTGTATAGTGTGTATAGTGTGAGCAGTGTGTAGTGTGTATAGTGTGAGCGGTGTGTATAGTGTGAGCAGTGTATAGTGTGAGCGGTGTATAGTGTGAGCGGTGTATAGTGTGAGCGGTGTATAGTGTGAGCAGTGTATAGTGTGTGTATAGTGTGAGCGGTGTATAGTGTGCGTAGAGTGAGCAGTGCGTATAGAGTGAGCGGTGCGTATAGAGTGAGCGGTGCGTATAGAGTGAGCGGTGCGTATAGAGTGAGCGGTGCGTATAGAGTGAGCGGTGCGTATAGAGTGAGCGGTGCGTATAGTGTGAGCAGTGTGTATAGTGTGAGCGGTGCGTATAGTGTGAGCAGGGTGTATAGTGTGAGCAGTGTGTATAGTGTGAGCGGTGTGTATAGTGTGAGCGGTGTGTATAGTGTGAGCGGTGTGTATAGTGTGAGCGGTGTATAGTGTGAGCAGGGTGTATAGTGTGAGCGGTGTATAGTGTGAGCAGGGTGTATAGTGTGAGCAGGGTGTATAGTGTGAGTGGTGTATAGTGTGTATAGTGTGAGCAGTGTGTATAGTGTGAGCGGTGTATAGTGTGAGCAGTGTGTATAGTGTGAGCAGTGTGTATAGTGTGAGCAGTGTGAGCAGTGTGTATAGTGTGTATAGTGTGAGCAGTGTGTATAGTGTGTATAGTGTGAGCAGTGTGTGCAGTGTGTATAGTGTGAGCAGTGTGTGCAGTGTGTATAGTGTGTGCAGTGTGTGCAGTGTGTATAGTGTGTGCAGTGTGTATAGTGTGAGCAGTGTGTATAGTGTGAGCGGTGTGTAGTGTGAGCAGTGTGTATAGTGAGCAGTGTGTGTAGTGTGAGCAGTGTGTATAGTGTGAGCAGTGTGTATAGTGTGAGCGGTGTGTAGTGTGAGCAGTGTGTATAGTGTGTGTAGTGTGAGCAGTGTGTATAGTGTGTGTAGTGTGAGCAGTGTGTATAGTGTGAGCAGTGTGTGTAGTGTGAGCAGTGTGTGTAGTGTGAGCAGTGTGTAGTGTGAGCAGTGTGTGTAGTGTGAGCAGTGTGTATAGTGTGTGTAGTGTGAGCAGTGTGTATAGTGTGTGTAGTGTGAGCAGTGTGTATAGTGTGTGTAGTGTGAGCAGTGTGTGTAGTGTGAGCAGTGTGTATAGTGTGTGTAGTGTGAGCAGTGTGTAGTGTGTATAGTGTGAGCAGTGTGTGTAGTGTGAGTATAGTGTGTAGTGTGTGTAGTGTGAGCAGTGTGTAGTGTGTATAGTGTGAGCAGTGTGTGTAGTGTGAGTATAGTGTGTAGTGTGTGTAGTGTGAGCAGTGTGTATAGTGTGAGCAGTGTGTGCAGTGTGTGCAGTGTGTATAGTGTGAGCAGTGTGTATAGTGTGAGCAGTGTGTATAGTGTGAGCGGTGTGTAGTGTGAGCAGTGTGTATAGTGAGCAGTGTGTGTAGTGTGAGCAGTGTGTATAGTGTGAGCAGTGTGTATAGTGTGTGTAGTGTGAGCAGTGTGTATAGTGTGTGTAGTGTGAGCAGTGTGTGTAGTGTGAGCAGTGTGTAGTGTGAGCAGTGTGTGTAGTGTGAGCAGTGTGTATAGTGTGTGTAGTGTGAGCAGTGTGTATAGTGTGTGTAGTGTGAGCAGTGTGTATAGTGTGTGTAGTGTGAGCAGTGTGTGTAGTGTGAGCAGTGTGTAGTGTGTATAGTGTGAGCAGTGTGTGTAGTGTGAGTATAGTGTGTAGTGTGTGTAGTGTGAGCAGTGTGTAGTGTGTATAGTGTGAGCAGTGTGTGTAGTGTGAGTATAGTGTGTAGTGTGTGTAGTGTGAGCAGTGTGTATAGTGTGAGCAGTGTGTATAGTGTGTGTAGTGTGAGCAGTGTGTGTAGTGTGAGCAGTGTGTAGTGTGTATAGTGTGAGCAGTGTGTGTAGTGTGAGTATAGTGTGTAGTGTGTGTAGTGTGAGCAGTGTGTAGTGTGTATAGTGTGAGCAGTGTGTGTAGTGTGAGTATAGTGTGTAGTGTGTGTAGTGTGAGCAGTGTGTATAGTGTGAGCAGTGTGTATAGTGTGTGTAGTGTGAGCAGTGTGTATAGTGTGAGCAGTGTGTATAGTGTGTGTAGTGTGAGCAGTGTGTGTAGTGTGAGCAGTGTGTGTAGTGTGAGCAGTGTGTATAGTGTGTGTAGTGTGAGCAGTGTGTATAGTGTGTGTAGTGTGAGCAGTGTGTATAGTGTGAGCAGTGTGTGTAGTGTGAGCAGTGTGTGTAGTGTGAGCAGTGTGTATAGTGTGTATAGTGTGTGTAGTGTGAGCAGTGTGTGTAGTGTGAGCAGTGTGTGTAGTGTGTGTAGTGTGAGCAGTGTGTATAGTGTGTGTAGTGTGAGCAGTGTGTGTAGTGTGAGCAGTGTGTGTAGTGTGAGCAGTGTGTATAGTGTGAGCGGTGTGTAGTGTGAGCAGTGTGTATAGTGAGCAGTGTGTGTAGTGTGAGCAGTGTGTGTAGTGTGTGTAGTGTGAGCAGTGTGTATAGTGTGTGTAGTGTGAGCAGTGTGTGTAGTGTGAGCAGTGTGTATAGTGTGAGCAGTGTGTATAGTGTGAGCGGTGTGTAGTGTGAGCAGTGTGTATAGTGAGCAGTGTGTGTAGTGTGAGCAGTGTGTATAGTGTGAGCAGTGTGTATAGTGTGTGTAGTGTGAGCAGTGTGTATAGTGTGTGTAGTGTGAGCAGTGTGTGTAGTGTGAGCAGTGTGTAGTGTGAGCAGTGTGTGTAGTGTGAGCAGTGTGTATAGTGTGTGTAGTGTGAGCAGTGTGTATAGTGTGTGTAGTGTGAGCAGTGTGTATAGTGTGTGTAGTGTGAGCAGTGTGTGTAGTGTGAGCAGTGTGTAGTGTGTATAGTGTGAGCAGTGTGTGTAGTGTGAGTATAGTGTGTAGTGTGAGCAGTGTGTAGTGTGTATAGTGTGAGCAGTGTGTGTAGTGTGAGTATAGTGTGTAGTGTGTGTAGTGTGAGCAGTGTGTATAGTGTGAGCAGTGTGTATAGTGTGTGTAGTGTGAGCAGTGTGTGTAGTGTGAGCAGTGTGTAGTGTGTATAGTGTGAGCAGTGTGTGTAGTGTGAGTATAGTGTGTAGTGTGTGTAGTGTGAGCAGTGTGTAGTGTGTATAGTGTGAGCAGTGTGTGTAGTGTGAGTATAGTGTGTAGTGTGTGTAGTGTGAGCAGTGTGTATAGTGTGAGCAGTGTGTATAGTGTGTGTAGTGTGAGCAGTGTGTATAGTGTGAGCAGTGTGTATAGTGTGTGTAGTGTGAGCAGTGTGTGTAGTGTGAGCAGTGTGTATAGTGTGTGTAGTGTGAGCAGTGTGTATAGTGTGAGCAGTGTGTATAGTGTGAGCAGTGTGTGTAGTGTGAGCAGTGTGTGTAGTGTGAGCAGTGTGTATAGTGTGTATAGTGTGTGTAGTGTGAGCAGTGTGTGTAGTGTGAGCAGTGTGTGTAGTGTGAGCAGTGTGTATAGTGTGTGTAGTGTGAGCAGTGTGTATAGTGTGTGTAGTGTGAGCAGTGTGTATAGTGTGAGCAGTGTGTATAGTGTGTGTAGTGTGAGCAGTGTGTGTAGTGTGAGCAGTGTGTGTAGTGTGAGCAGTGTGTGTAGTGTGAGCAGTGTGTGTAGTGTGAGCAGTGTGTGTAGTGTGTGCCTCTGTATGTGTCTGTGTGTGTCTCACCCAGCAGCAGCAGTTTCACCTCACGCGCTGCTTTCTCTCCGTCGTCCCGGAGGTTCCGGTCTATCCTGCGGCTCCTCTCCACCGCCGCCTTGTCCTCCGTGCTCAGCGTGCAGCCCATCCTCACTCACACTCTCTCTCACTCTCTCTGTCTGTCACTCTCTGTGTCCACCATGCAAGGCTTCTTCCCCCCAACAACAACAACCCGACTCTCTCCCCCTCTCTCTCCCCCCCACACGGCCGGGTGTTTCCCGCGGCGCGGTTGGTTTGTCCGGGTGTGAGTGCGGAGCGGCAGTGAGCGCGGCTGTAACGGCTCCTCCCCGGAGAAAACGCACCTCAGCGGCAGTAACGCGGTGAAAGAGCCTCCCGAGCGCCGAACTGCTGCTCCATCCGCTCACTGCTTCCTGCTCCGGGCTCTCAGCCGCGCGGTTGCCAGGGTGGTTGAAATTCCTCCACAACTTCCAACCGCCATAATGTCGCAATGTCAGAGCGGAAAGTGCCAAAGATAACTACAGACAGTGTACGGGTTTGATTTAAATTAAAAAAAAAAAGCGTGCTAAGTAAACACACACAAACTGCAAATGACTAAGCCGCCTGAATGCGTTTATTTGTATTTCCCATCATGTACACCACTATGCGTTTATCATTCCTGGAAGGAGTCTCCAGTGTCAGCGTTGTGTAACACTCAGAGGGAAAGCTGGAACTGTTTTTCCGACATCCTCAGGACAGAGGAGTGACAAAAGATGACAAAACGAGTTTTTTTTTCTCTTAATAAGGTCAAGAGATGAAAAAAAGAGAAGCTGGTGAGGGGAGAACTGTTTCTAGCTGCTATAACGTAAGTGACAACAGGAACTGACTTGTTTCATGGACATCCCACAGCATCAAATGTATCTCTACATACACTGTCAGAAATAGGGTTACAGTAGGAGTCAATTTCTGTCCCCTAAGGTACAATCTACACTAATGTACCCCCTAGGGCTCATTATTGGACCTTGCGGTAACTATGTGTACCTTTTCAGGGCCAAAAAGGTACTTATATGTTCCCAAGTAGCATATAATGTGTATGTAGTGTATGTAGATGGAACTGCCCCAATGACGAACCCTTAAACGTACAATAATATGGTTGTGTGGTTTTTTTTGAGAGAGAGTAGATAAAAAGTACTCTGTAATTGTAATCATTTTCAAATTGCTGTAGTACAAAAGGAATAAAACACTTGTGTACTTGTGCTTTCTTGGGTGCAATTCCGATATTCATATTAAATATGAGGCCCACTTTACACGGGGACGGTCTGAAACAAAAACGCAAAAGTCTGTTTTCATTCTCACTTTTTTCCGCGTCTACACGACCGTTTTCAAGGAGGAAATCTGCGTCTATACGGTGACGCATAAATGTGTGGAATTCAATTGGATGTGCATGCCAGGCGGCTAGGCGTTGCTGTGAAAGACCTCCGCTATGTCTGCACGCATGCGCAACGTCTTCCGTCTTGTCTGATCTGCACATCTGCGCTGCGAAAACTTTGACTACTCTGGCTATGGTAAGTAAGAAAGTAAGTAAAAAAGTAAGAGCATACTATACCCGCCTCTGTTCATTAACGGTATATGTGCAGATTCGGTATAGATGTTCGAAGGACTCCTGGACGTTTATTAAAGCTGCCAGAGCAGCCTGAAGGTCCGTTGGATTGATGTAATCAGACATGCTCTTACTTTTTTACTTACTTTCTTACTTCCCGGGCTGGCGTGTACAGTATATGACATATGTATGACGTAAACGCGTACCCGACGTGAGCAGATCCGAGCAGAGTTTCGCGTATTGGGTAGTTTAGACGGATATGCAACGGGGGCTGTTTTTAACTTATCCACTCTGGAAGGCGTTTTCAATTTTTTCCGTTTTTCAGCCTCGGAAACGCCGTCCCCGTGTAGACGAAAGGCACTTCCGATAGTCGTTTTTACCCGACAGCCTCCTCGTGTAAACGGGCCCTGAGATGGAATGTTGTTTAAAAAAAAAAACAAAAAAAAAAACAGCACAGCAAAAAAAAAGAAAAAGCAATTCTATTCTATCGTAATAAAATTCACTTCACGCAACTTCACATTATCAGCCTCTGAATATATAAATAGTTGATTATTCCATGGCTAAAGATTGCTTTTCTTTAATATGACTTCTGTACTCATATAATTTATTGTATTATATTTCAAACATTTCTCCAAATCATTTTGTATCATCCCTCATGGCAGGGGATATCGAAACAGGTTCCGTCTGTCCGTCTGGTCACGTTTTCTTTTCCAGGCCATATCTTTAAAACTACTGGAGATATCTTCATGAAACTTTGTATACATATCAAACAATATGTGAACTGGTGCCTTTTGCTATTTTGGATTTTTGAAAAAAAAAATTTATATATATATATATATATATATATATATTTTTTTTTTTTACATAAAAAATAGATTTTGACTTAGTTTCAGAGGTCTGAGGTCTGCGTGGGACAGAATTTCAGTCCCGCTCCTGCCCGCTCCCGCATTGTGCAGTCCCGCTCCCGCAAAGAATTATGATTTTCAGTCCCGCTCCCGCCTGCACCTGCCATATTTTGTCCCGCTCCCGCCCGCAAATCCTGCATGATGCAGACGTTCGCGTTATTTCTCACGAAAGTTCTTGTCATTGGCTTGGGGAATTAAACATGCTGAGCTTAGCTGAGCTCTCCACTGACCGATCCTTCACCTAGCGCACGTAGCGAGGGTGCGCGTTGCCAGGCGGCATGCACAGCTGAGGCTTTACAGAGATACCCAACACACCTACCAAAATCTACAGTGGATATTAAGAATATTGTACATTGCACATAGCTTATATGTCACTCCTCACATTTACATTCTAGGAAATACAAGTAGGCCTATAAGAAATTAATATAATTTAAAGACACAGCATGATGGTGCCCCGCCCCCTACTTTGAGTGGATTTGAGCATAAATATCTACAGCTCACGTTCAGTGCAGTAATTTATAAATTTTATTTTAAACACGTTTTTAGTTAGCGGGACTGCAGCTTATCCCCTCTCCCGCCCGCTCCCGCACTGTGCACTCCCCCTCCCGCCCGCGCCCGCAATGAGCTTTCAAAATTTGTCCCGCGCCGCACTGCTTTGCGTCGGGTCCCATGGGACTCCCGCGGGAGTGCAGGGCTCTAGTCAGTGTAAAGAGGTCGGGTTGGGTTCCTGCAGCACAACTTGAAAAATGTGACAAATAATATCTTGAAACTTGGTATATAGTTGGTATATAGGGCGGGCGGGGGATATAAATGACTCTGTCTTCTAGTTGACTAAACATTGTCAATGTATGAATCATGCATTAAAGGGCATATCCTTGACCAATTTAGTGGGTTTTTTTAGATGAAAGGATGTCCCTTTACACACTCATCCAGAAGGGTAATTTTGCACAAGGCCATCTGTCTACAACAGAAAAAAATAAAATAACAAAACGCGTCTGGAAAAATCCCAAGGGAGTCCGGAGCCAGATTCGTGACGTCATGTGCGGCTCTGCCAGCAGGCAGAGAGACCCTGTATGGGTTCAGTGCACAGTCTGTGTAGACCAAGTTTAGCAGCTAGAGATTTTGCTCATCTATCCATTGTTACATAAATAATATTTTTTCTAATTACTATTATGTATTGATATATTTCTTCATTTAGAAGAATACTGGCTACTGTAGGAGAAAGATTTCATAAGCTACACACATGGAATCGGCTAAGCAGGGTTGTATATACGTTTAATGTGTTTGACAGGTCCCAAGATCTCAAGCCCTGACACGCCGTATATCCCTTGATACATGTGAAGTGTATTATCGCCCAGCGCTTTTGTGTTGTTTACTTTTATACGTGTCAATAAATAACATTATCCGTGTACGACACAAACACAGGAACACCTCATTTAGAGTATAGTCTCTCTTATTTCTTACCCTGGCAACAGGCAACTTGTGAATTGCCGATTTTCTTGGTCTTTTTCTCGGCTCTGCTTGGTCCTCGGCTTCGAGGGCCTCAGTGGATGCGGCACTTCTCCTTCTGTCAGGGGAGACGAACACGGCTGGCTCCTTTGGTGACGCTGACACAGATGGAGATGGTGTTGCTTTGGGCATTCTGACAGATGGAACTGCGTCTTTTTTCAGATCAAGTTGCTTCTTGAAACCCATTTCTCACTGCAAATAGTTCTCAAAGTCGTCGGGCTTTATGAAGTGAGCCCTGCATATGACGCTGTGGTTTGTTGCATGTTGCCAGTTTTTCCGGGTGCCTCGCACAAAGCGCTCCCATTTCTCTCTCATCGTCCGGTCTTTTGGAAAACGATGAGTACTAATCCCATCACGATTGGTGTTGCTACACCCTCCTACGATACATCTGTTAACCATTTTAATAATTACGTGATAACGTTGAAGAAATTTGCAGAAAACCACCAGGTCGTCTCCTCATAAACAAACCAGCGCTGATGTAGGATTCAGAAAGAGGCGTCCCGCACGCGACGTCACGAAAATCAACGTTCGCCGGGAAATCCAAATGCCAGGTTTTTTCAATTCGCCTCAAATGTCTTGATTTCAACTGAATTTTTCTGGTATTGTGCAAGGTAAAAAAAATTGCACAAAATGTGACAGATATTTGACCAAAGTTTAAACCCTTTGGTGACTGACCCCTTGAAAATGGTTCCTCCAGGAACCATGACGTTTCAGTTGTCAAGACAATGGAAAAACTAAAATACAAATACAAATACAAGAGCATTTTGTTTTGTGCACAAGAGCATTGTGACGTATCTTTCTGTTTTTGTATTTTAGTTTTTCCGTTGTCTTGACAACTGAAACGTCATCGTTCCTGGAGGAACCATTTTCAAGGGGTCAGTCACCAAAGGGTTAATATAAAATAGGAGTGGGGGTGGCACGGTGGTGTAGTGGTTAGTGCTGTTGCCTCACAGCAAGAAGGTCCGGGTTCGAGCCCCGTTGCCGGCGAGGGCCTTTCTGTGCGGAGTTTGCATGTTCTCCCCGTGTCCGCGTGGGTTTCCTCCAGGTGCTCCGGTTTCCCCCACAGTCCAAAGACATGCAGGTTAGGTTAACTGGTGACTCTAAATTGACCGTAGGTGTGAATGTGAGTGTGAATGGTTGTCTGTGTCTATGTGTCAGCCCTGTGATGACCTGGCGACTTGTCCAGGGTGTACCCCGCCTTTCGCCCGTAGTCAGCTGGGATAGGCTCCAGCTTGCCTGCGACCCTGTAGAAGGATAAAGCGGCTAGAGATAATGAGATGAGATATACACTACCGTTCAAAAGTTTGGGGTCACCCAGACAATTTTGTGTTTTCCATGAAAAGTCACACTTTTATTTCCCACCATAAGTTGTAAAATGAATAGAAAATCTAGTCAAGACATGTTTCTGGCCATTTTGAGCATTTAATCGACCCCACAAATGTGATGCTCCAGAAACTCAATCTGCTCAAAGGAAGGTCAGTTTTATAGCTTCTCTAAAGAGCTCAACTGTTTTCAGCTGTGCTAACATGATTGTACAAGGGTTTTCTAATCATCCATTAGCCTTCTGAGGCAATGAGCAAACACATTGTACCATTAGAACACTGGAGTGAGAGTTGCTGGAAATGGGCCTCTATACACCTATGGAGATCTCATCTCATCTCATTATCTCTAGCCGCTTTATCCTGTTCTACAGGGTCGCAGGCAAGCTGGAGCCTATCCCAGCTGACTACGGGCGAAAGGCGGGGTACACCCTGGACAAGTCGCCAGGTCATCACAGGGCTGACACATAGACACAGACAACCATTCACACTCACATTCACACCTACGCTCAATTTAGAGTCACCAGTTAACCTAACCTGCATGTCTTTGGACTGTGGGGGAAACCGGAGCACCCGGAGGAAACCCACGCGGACACGGGGAGAACATGCAAGCTCCGCACAGAAAGGCCCTCGCCGGCCACGGGGCTCGAACCCGGACCTTCTTGCTGTGAGGCGACAGCGCTAACCACTACACCACCGTGCCACCCACATTAGCAATGTATGGAGTGTATTTCTGATTAGTTTAAAGTGATCTGCATTGGAAAGAACAGTGCTTTTCTTTCAAAAATAAGGACATTTCAAAGTGACCCCAAACTTTTGAACGGTAGTGTACCCAAGATGAGCCCTTTAAGGTATCACGAGGATTTACTCCCAATCTGGCAACCCTGGCTTTCACACGTACACGGCAGCTCGTGGACGCGCTCAGCAGTGACGGGAACGCGCCCTTTTTTTTCTCTCTCTCTCTTTTTATTTCCTGCGTGACTTTCTGTTTCCCAGATCCGCAACTGAACCCGTGTGATTGTGTTTAAATGTTAAAATGCTGGTTAATCATGTGAAGAAAACGTAAAAAAAAAAAAAACAGGAAAACGCACGAAAATGACGTCATTGCCAGGGGGCCTCTTACAAAATGTCGTTCTGTTAGGGGGGCGTGACCTGTTGCCTAGGCGACTGGTACCCCCGGACTGCAAATGGAGCTGGAGTGAGGAGGGACCTGTTAGAAATGCGTCCTTTCTGTTCCATTAAAACGAAGAAAATGAACAAAGTTTGTGGTTGAATTTTTATGTTCTGCCTGAAAAATGGAGGTTTATGAGTTTCCATGGCTGTCCCACCCCATTCCCCTCCTCTCCACACTCAGCTGTAGCTCCCCTGAGGGAACTAGCTGATGGCAGCCATTTTAGAAAGTTCCCAAACACCACAATCTACACAGAAGACTTTGTGATACTGGGAGTTTGGTCTAAATCAGAGGTTAAACTGGGATTTTAGGACATGTGTAAGGCTCTATTTCTTTGACTCGTGGGAACAGCAGCCTTTAATCTTAAATGTGAGGAAATAATATCATGGAAGCAGACAAGTGAATACATGCAATAATTACAACACACGCACTTCCTGTTAGGTCAGTTTCTATCTGTTGAAACAAACAAAAAACATTACCAGTCATTGTTATTCCAGCACGTCAGAGCATAACGTGGACCTGTGGTGTAGTCACAACCTCGTATTTGTGATGTCTAAAGCCAGTATCTATGGACCCTTTTCAGTCACGTGACCTTCGTAAACGCGACCGCCATTTTGGACATGTAGTGGACTTCGGCTCAAATCGGTTTGAATGCGAGGAAGGCGACAAACATAAAAGAAAAAGGAGCGAGATGCAGAAAACTGTATTTACTAGTTTACTGTAATTATGATCTGGCAGCTATTTACACCGGATCCAGTGTAAATAGCTGCTGGAGCCAACGTCTGGCTGGGCCGCGAGCGCGCGCGCGCCGGAACCTCGGACGTTGGCTCCGGCAGCTATTTACACTGGATCCGGTGTAAATAGCTGCCAGATCATAATTACAGTAAACTAGAATGGAATGTTAACAGCAATGTAATGCCTTTTCTGGCTAATTTTATTCGTCTTACCTCCAACAAAGTGGTCACTACACAAGCGCTGGTATGCCGCTATCCATCTTCTCCGTCGGTCAGCATCTACCGGGATCCGATAAAATGATAACCCTTGCCTTGTTTGTTGATGGTTACTACATCCAGGTGCACAACAACATAGTGGCATGATGGAAGTCTTGCTGAAAATAAAAACTTTCTTTGCTGCCGTTCCTCAATGCTGGCTGTGGTAAACTACTGGTAGTACATGTCCAAAATGGCGGCCGCGTTTGTCGTGACGTCACGTGAAAAGGGTCCATACCCCTTTTCCACCAAATCAGTTCCAGTGCTGGTGCTGGTTCACAACTCGTTCAACTTGCAAGCCAGCTGAGAACCAGTTTGCTTTTCCATAGCTCGCGGGGCTAAGGGCCTCTGCATGCTCTTGCGACAAGGCTTTTGCAGATAGCTTTTCGCAGACAGTTGTAATTTATCGTTGAGCGGGGAGTAATAGGCGTGCGCGATGTTATTCACCGCCACAACGCAAGGGGGTGCGAAGTCGCGAAATCGCTAGGAGTAGTTGGTGGGTGTGGTTAGTGGAGTGTTTATCCTCCGGTTACTTATAATGACTAGAACTGCAGTCATATAGATGTACGTACTTCCTCACTTCCTCGATCAACCGCTCTTCGTGCTGCTCCATCTTCGCTCGTGTTTTTAAAAATGGCGGTCGTGAAAACAAACCAAACCGGGAAAGTAGGGAAGCGGAAGTGCGTGTACAGCGGATGTAGAGTGGACCAATCAGAGCCCTCTTGTCTGCGACGCTGTCTGCGAGGCTTCTGCGGTGGTCACAATTTTTGGGAGGTGCGTGCAGAGCGTCTGCGAGGGGGGGGGCTACGCAGACGCCATCTGCAACGCCATATGCAAGGACTGCGTTGTCAGCTTAAATTGGCCTTAAGGGAAACCACGTCATTACGTCGCTGTATACGTCAGTTACGTCGTTGTATACGTCAGTAACGTTGCTATGTTTGCATAAACCTTGCCGCGAATATCGAAGCAAAAACAACATGGAAGAAGCAGCAACAACAACAACAACAATAATAATAATAATAATGGATGACTTCGCGTTTGTACAGCTGCTGCTTCTCGTCGCTTAAAAATGGCGATCTTTCGCGGTCTTGTTATTGTTGTTGGTCTTAACAACTCCGCCCCCCCGCTGACGTAAGCGGTTCTTTCCTCTGGCCCAGCAGAGAGTTGGTGCTAGCTTGGAACCGGTTTTTCTGGCCCCAGAGCCAGTTCTTTGTCAGTGGAAACAGAAAACCTGGTTCCAAACTAAGCACTGGCCCCGAACCAGCCCTGGAACTGCTTTGGTGGAAAAGGGGCAACAGCGAACGTCATTCGCGAGAGAGTTTCAAAAGTGTCTTGAAACATTCGCGGGCGGGCGGGGCTTCTCAATTTCCTCACGTGAGTCGCAAAGTGTCGCTCCTTCATCGCTGAAATTTTGAACGTGTTCAAAAAATTAATGCGACAAAATTTCTCTCAAAATAGCCGCAAATGCGTCGCTGGTGTCGCAAATCCTTCGCGAGTCAGTTTCCATGAGGCTTCCTCTACTTCCCTGCCTGCTGAGGGAAAGCCGGGCTGCGACAGCATGCGACTAGTGGGAGACACAACAATTGCGGTAAAATATGCGAATATCAATTCAGTGTGATTCCAAGTGAAAATTGTCACTAATTTGCATATTTTATCGCAATTGTTGTGGGTACAGTGGTGTAGTGGTTAGCACTGTTGCCTCACAGCAAGAAGGTTCTGGGTTTGAGCCCAGTGGCTGACGAGGGCCTTTCTGTGTGGTGTTTGCGTGGGTTTCCCCCACAGTCCAAAGACATGCGGTTAGGTTAACGTGGGGCAGCCTTGGGCTGAGGTGCCCTTGAGCAAGTTCCTGAACCTCTGACTGCTCCCCGGGCGCTGTAGTGTGGCCGCCCACTGCTCTGGGTGTGTGTGCATGTGTTCACTGCTTCAGATGGGTTAAATGCAGAGGATGAATTTCACTGTGCTTGAAGTGTGCATGTGACAAATAAAGATTTCTTCTTCTTCTTTATCATCAATAATCAGGAGCGTAGCTAGGATTTTTCAAGGGGGGGGGGGGGTGTCACACACTGACCGGCAGCCTGAGTACATACCCGCAGGTTTGTAAAGCACATTGAATACATTTGAGAAAATAACGCGGTCTTTGCATCATGTTGCAAGATGTCGGACAACGATTAGGCCAAATCAGCTTTATCCGGCAGTGTATGGATAGCGGCTCGACATCTTACCCTCGTCAACCAATTCAGATCTCTCTATTCGTGTTGTCTTACTGCTCATCGGCCAAAATGTTTCTAAGTAAAAGGCGTTGTGGATGACGAATGGCAAAGATGTCAACGATCTTGTCAGTGTCGATCGCTCTGCCATAGTGTATTCTTCCACATTTTCTTGATGTCGTGTTCTAGAAACGGCAGACTATAACTTAGCTTCGAAACCACAAAATGCAACTTTGATGGAAAAAAATATATAATAAATTGCTGACCTCTCTTCACGTCGAAAGAAGGAGGAAAGGTTCGCTTGTTTTGACATGGCGAATTATTAACACGAGGAAATACTCGTAATTCGCAACTAAAAAGACTGCAGCTACACAGGGCCGTAGCCAGGATTTTTCAAATACCGAGGTCAAACATGGCTGACAGCACCGAAGCCCCCCAGCACAACTTAAATAAATAAAGAAATAAATAAATAAATAAGGATAGATTTGGTGGAGGACACATTTATTTTAACAATTCTAAAACTGTGGCACCATAACTGTGGTGTTTTATCTGACATAAAAGTAGAAAAGTAGTGAACTCTTGAACTGAGTATATATACCTAAAGTACCAGTTACCTAAAGTATTGGCATTATTTACATTGCAGCATACACATGACAGAAAGGGTGTGAACTGCTGAATTGTAAGCTTTAGTATTACACCTTATAATAATAGTGTGTATGTGTGTGTGTGTGTGTGTGTGTGTGTGTGAGAGAGAGAGTTTGTGTGTTATTTGTGGGTGTCTGTATGTGTAGAGACATTCTGAGCAGTAATGTAAAGGCATCAGTCTATCTGTCTGTCTTGAATTGAGATCCATTTGCATGCATTCTCTGAAACAGAGTGTTCTCACCATTGCCTGTAATGTAAGTTTGGCTCATAACACATTTACTTCAACAATTCTAAAACTGTGCCATCAGAACTGTGGAGTTTTGTCTGACATAAAAGTCAAAACTGAACTGAACTGAGTGTATTGCTCAGCTACCTGAAGTATTGGCATTATTTACATTTCATTATCTTAAATTACATTAGAATGTAGAGATATTAGTTCTGTGTGAAGACTGTGCATTAGAGAGAGTGTGTAAGAGTGTATTATTTGTGTGTGTGTGTCTGTGTAAGTGAGTGAGAGAGAAAGAGAGAGTTATGAGAGAAAGAGAGAGAGAGAGTTACTCGAACAAGCCCGTTTAGTCAGCCCTGCACAGGGCTGCCTGTGACAACGTAGTTTTGAATGTTTCTCGAAATGCTAACTAAAATGTAATAGGCAATGACAATGAAACGTTTCCCCTTGGAAAGTTGGCATGACACCGCTGAACGGTCTGCCACTAGTCTGCACTGACAATATTTTCTCACCTTCCCTCCTTCTCTTTCCCTGCTCTTCTGTTGGCTGTCCAAACCTTAATTGAGTTTGTTGCAACGTTTTCATTTTGCACTCGGGTAAAGCTCTATAATGCGATGTGACTATTAGCCTACGTTAGGTTAGGTAGGCGTATGTGATAGAGCGTAGACTACACCCTGCCTGTTTTATCCAAAACCCAACTTCCCCGGCCGACACTAGTATAGGCTACGTCGCGTGACGCTGCGTTAGACACGGCAACGATAGAGATAGAGGCTGAGAGATTTCAGATGACATTAGACAAATGTGAATTTTATTGGGGGGAAATACAGATGACATGTGGATGCGGACGCTGCGTTTTACATTGATCACTGCTCGAATTCAGCGTAGACCAATTTGAAATTTCTGAAAAAAATACCGAGGACATGACCTCGGTGTCCTCAATGGTAGTTACGGCCATGCAGCTACATACATGTCAACCTATACGGATTGTCTGGAAATTATACGGATTTTAGCTCATTTCAAGGGCGTACGGGCGTATAAACAAAGTCTTACGGATTTTCAGTATTTTCTGACCTAAATTTATTTTGTGTATCTTACTTGAACATCGTCAGCTGATCGTCGCAAAAACATACAAAAGCTCGATTTATAGACAAAGAACAGCGTGTATGCAGGGGCAGATAACCCAGAATATGTGAAACCAGATGTTTATTCCTCAAGCCTTGTGCAGTATTGCGACTGCGAGACTTCGCTCGTTCCGGTCATGTGCACGATCTGCATTTAAACGCGCCAAACGGTCATTGTTCGAACGATTTTCTCATTGTGCAGAGTGACATTGTTTACACCTGAGAGATTTTGAATAGCGTCTGCTGAGTGAAAGAATGGGAACACCGAGAAAGAAAATGAGATACGGCGGGCGGGATCTTCCTGAATGGAAGGAGACATTTAATGGTGTCATTGTTCAGGTGAAAAATGAAGAGTACGCGCACTGCACAGTTTGTGTGCGAGATATAAAAGTTGCGGCGTCTGGAGTTTATGACATGAAGGAACACATGCAGTCCAAACTACATCAGCGAAATTTGCACCAGAAACAGAATCAGCCGCAAATGACGATGTTTGCAAAGCCTAAGACCGATGATCAACCAACAAGTGTAATAAGAGCAGGAGTTACGATCTGTAATTTTATTGCTCAGTACAATTTGCCGCTAGCCGTCGCGGACCACCTGACAGAACTGTTGCCGCAAATTTGCACGGACAGTACGATTGCGAAATCTATCAGCTGTAGGCGCACCAAAACAACGCAAATAATCAAAAAGAGCTTGGCCCCCGAAGCTACACTACCGATCATCCAGCACTGCCGGACGTCGCCATTTTCCTTGATGATCGACGAATCCAATGACAAAAAGACGGACAAGCGACTGGCCGTTTTGGTGCGGATCTTCGACATAAACAGAGGGGCGAAGTCAAGAATCATAGATATGCCCGTGTGCAATATCGGCACGGGCGAGGCGATTTTCGACATGCTGGACGAAGTTCTCAGGCAAGTTATATTTACTTATTTATTTATTAAGTTTGATGCGATTCGAAGGCTATCAGGATTTTATGTTGATTTTATGGATTTCTTCCTCTGATACTACAGGTGGACGCCCAAAGGGGTTGACATGTATGCAGCTACACTGGCAGCTTGACCATGCTTTCTAGTGCGATCGTGTTGCGCTTGCGCAGAACTGGGTTTTCGCACCCAAACCACAGGAAGTCCATACAAGGTTATAGAAACCCCAATGAGGCTGAGGTGACAATCTAGTTTTCAAAAAATAAAATGTTAGAAAAATTACAGTGGCCGCTTTTCTAATATTCTTATGTGGCTATTGAAAAAAACATTTTTTTGGGGGGGCTGGGGTGCCTGTGACACCCCCCCAGCTACGCCCCTGATAATTCATAACTAAACATCCTGATTACCCCTCTGGGACATCAGTGAGATCAGGCAGAAATAAAACGGAAACACCTGCTGACGTCTAAAGACTTGTATCTTTTTCTCCTGAGATAAAACACCTCAGTAATTTCACTCACGTCTCCTCTTGAGGTTCAACAACATCGCACGCTGTTCTCGGATCTGCCGAGTGAACGATCCATTCAAATATATCACAAGTGTAATAATGTTTGAAGAGAAGAACAGTCGTGTATTTTGGACATGCTAGTTTAAGAAAAATACAGTTTATTTACTTACTTATTTTTTAAAACACATTAACCAATAATTTCCCCATTATGGCCCAGAACTTTTTAAATATTTTTTTGTCTCATTCTTTTTTGAAAACCTTTGAATGCAGTTCATCCATAAATTACAGAAGTGATCATCTCTTTTAAACCATTAGATATTAAAGAAAAATCTTGACACAAAGATATTTTCCGTAGTTTCTAGCGAGCATAGTCAGTATAGTACCTAGCGTGTGAGCATAGAAACACAGTGGCAAAAAAAAAAGGAAAATAAATTTACATAATATCCTGCTCAGTGGGGCGGCACGGTGGTGTAGTGGTTAGCGCTGTCACCTCACAGCAAGAAGGTCCTGGGTTCGAGCCCCGGGGCCGGCGAGGGCCTTTCTGTGTGGAGTTTGCATGTTCTCCCCGTGTCCGCGTGGGTTTCCTCCGGGTGCTCCAGTTTCCCCCACAGTCCAAAGACATGCAGGTTAGGTTAACTGGTGACTCTAAATTGAGCGTAGGTGTGAATGTGAGTGTGAATGGTTGTCTGTGTCTATGTGTCAGCCCTGTGATGACCTGGCGACTTGTCCAGGGTGTACCCCGCCTTTCGCCCGTAGTCAGCTGGGATAGGCTCCAGCTTGCCTGCGACCCTGTAGAACTGGATAAGGGCCTCTGCATGCTCTTGCGACAAGGCTTTCGCAGATAGATTTTCGCAGACAGTTGTAATTTATCGTTGAGCAGGGAGTAATAGGCGTGCGCGATGTTATTCACCGCCACAACGCAAGGGGGCGCGAAGTCGCGAAATCGCTAGGAGTAGTTGGTGGGTGTGGTTAGTGGAGTGTTTATCCTCCGGTTACTTATAATGACTAGAACTGGAGTCGTATAGATGTCCGTACTTCCTCACTTCCTCGATCAACCGCTCTTCATGCTGCTCCATCTTCGCTCGTGTTTTTAAAAATGCCGGTCGTGAAAACAAACCAAACCGGGAAAGTAGGGAAGCGGAAGTGCGTGTACAGCGGATGTAGAGTGGACCAATCAGAGCCCTCTTGTCTGCGACGCTGTCTGCGAGGCTTCTGTGGTGGTCACAATTTTTGGGAGGTGCGCGCAGAGCGTCTGCGAAGGGGGGGGCTACGCAGACGCCATCTGCGACGCCATCTGTGAGGACTGGGTTGTCAGCATAAATTGGCCTTAAAGCAGCTAGAGATAATGGATGGATGGATGGATGGATGGATGGATGGATGGAAGTTATACTTGGCTTATACTGAAAAGTATATAGAAAAGTCTAAGTACGTATATTAAGCTTATACTTAACCTTTTGATCAAGATATACTTAACAAAAATGTAATAAAGTATTAAAATATTTGTGCCTTATGTTTAAGTGGACTTGCCCTGTAGTTGTGCTTATCCTTAGATGGGTAACTGCAGTATACTTCAAAACTAAAAAGTGGACTAGATGTATATAACCAGTAACTAATAGTATATTTCCAATATGCTATCAAGTATCTCATCTCATTATCTGTAGCCGCTTTATCCTGTTCTACAGGGTCGCAGGCAAGCTGGAGCCTATCCCAGCTGACTACGGGCGAAAGGCGGGGTACACCCTGGACAAGTCGCCAGGTCATCACAGGGCTGACACATAGACACAGACAACCATTCACACTCACATTCACACCTACGCTCAATTTAGAGTCACCAGTTAACCTAACCTGCATGTCTTTGGACTGTGGGGGAAACCGGAGCACCCGGAGGAAACCCACGCGGACACGGGGAGAACATGCAAACTCCGCACAGAAAGGCCCTCGCCGGCCACGGGGCTCGAACCCGGACCTTCTTGCTGTGAGGCGACAGCGCTAACCACTACACCACCGTGCCGCCCACTATAAATATACTTTAGTAAACTAAAGAGTGGACTAGAAGTATAGAACTAGTAAACTATTAGTATACAAGTTTATTTGCAGTACAAAATAAAAAATACTAGTTGTAAACTCAAAGTTTACGTCTCTTAGACTTAAAGTATACTTTTAATCAACTAAAAGTGGGCCAATTTAGTCCCAAGAAGTATTAGATTAGTTTACTTACAAGTATACTGCAAGTACATTATCAGTATACTTGGTACACAAAAGTATACTTAAGGAAATATATTTTAACTTTACTTAAGCATACTTAATAAAATGAACTTGAAGTATACTTCTTTTTGATAAGGGACATAGTTTACATCAAAGAAATTCTCATTAACGCTCTGTACATTAACAAGTTCATATAAAGTAGCACAATGCGTAAGAAATAAAGCATTTCGGTGTGGAATTGGAGAAAAATAACGTTGTGAGCTGAAAGTGTAATGCAGCCTGACAGGAAACGTCTGGAAACACACGCGCACACACACAACAGTTACACTTTGTTTTTGCCAAAATATCATGCAAATGTCCACGTTCAAGCAAATAAATGCAAATGACTGAGTGTTTGATGAAAATGATGCCGTTACAAGAGCACCAGAGTCTGCAGACTGGAACACACTCTGTCATGATATCTTTATCTTATTATCTTCAATCCATCATTCTCATGATTTAATAAAGAGCAAAAAATAAAACATGTAGTTAGTCTGTCCAAAACCAAGCTGCTGTAAGATGTGTAAATGTGACTTATATTTACAACAAATGAAAGTTAGTGATATATTTTACCATCCTATTAGTTATTGCACGCACTCAAGATTTATTTTCTTAGTAGTAAAGGAACAAAGTATCATATTTGAAGCATTAATAATGTGAGTAAAATATGAACTAATTTTTGTTTGATAATGAATAAAATGTCTGTCATTATTTTCCTCTAACAGCACGTCCCTGAGTGTTTTATCCTTCTTACATCACAGCAATTTAATAATAATAATAATAATAATAATAATAATAATAATAATCTCATCTCATTATCTCTAGCCGCTTTATCCTGTTCTACAGGGTCGCAGGCAAGCTGGAGCCTATCCCAGCTGACTACGGGCGAAAGGCGGGGTACACCCTGGACAAGTCGCCAGGTCATCACAGGGCTGACACATAGACACAGACAACCATTCACACTCACATTCACACCTACGCTCAATTTAGAGTCACCAGTTAACCTAACCTGCATGTCTTTGGACTGTGGGGGAAACCGGAGCACCCGGAGGAAACCCACGCGGACACGGGGAGAACATGCAAACTCCGCACAGAAAGGCCCTCGCCGGCCACGGGGCTCGAACCCAAACCTTCTTGCTGTGAGGCGACAGCGCTAAACACTACACCACCGTGCCGCCCAATAATAATAATTATTATTATTATTGAGCACAAAATTCATGCAAATATGATCTAATGCGCTGCACATATTAGCACTATACACACTATATCATGGTGCGGCACGGTGGTGTAGTGGTTAGCGCTGTCGCCTCACAGCAAGAAGGTCCTGGGTTCGAGCCCCGGGGCCGGCGAGGGCCTTTCTGTGCGGAGTTTGCATGTTCTCCCCGTGTCCGCGTGGGTTTCCTCCGGGTGCTCCGGTTTCCCCCACAGTCCAAAGACATGCAGGTTAGGTTAACTGGTGACTCTAAATTGAGCGTAGGTGTGAATGTGAGTGTGAATGGTTGTCTGTGTCTATGTGTCAGCCCTGTGATGACCTGGCAACTTGTCCAGGGTGTACCCCGCCTTTCGCCCGTAGTCAGCTGGGATAGGCTCCAGCTTGCCTGCGACCCTGTAGAAGGATAAAGCGGCTAGAGATAATGAGATGAGATGAGACACTATATCATTACATTACATTACAGCCATTGAGCAGCTGCTGTTATAGCCGGTGCAGTGGTTAGCACAGTCGCCTCACAGCAAGAAGGTTCCGGGTTCGAACCCAGCGGCCGGCAGGGGCCTTTCTGTGTGGCGTTTGCATGTTCTCCCCGTGTCTGCGTGGGTTTCCCCCACAGTCCAAAGACATGCAGTTAGGTTAACGTTGGGTGGCTTTGGGCTGAAGTGCCTTTGAGCAAGGTACCGAACCCCTGACTGCTCCCCGGGCGCTCTAGTGTGGCCGCCCACTGCTCTGGGTGTGTGTGCGTGTGTTCACTGCTTCAGATGGGTTAAATGCAGAGGATGAATTTCACTGTGCTTGAAAGTGTGCATGTGACAAATAAAGGTTTCTTCTTCTTCTTAACACACCCAGAGCAGCCTGGGGAGCAGTCGGAGGTTTGGGGCCTTGCTAAAAGGCACTTCAGCCATTCCTGCTGGTCCAGGGACTCGAACCTGTGACCTTTTGGCCACACACAATATATACGAGGGGAAGTCAAAAAGTTCTAAGACAAATTGAAAAAAAATATTTTTATTTATGAAAATAACAAAGCTATTTCTCTACATATCCTCCATTTAAGTCTGCAAGCAATGTTTCCATCGGAGAATTCCTTCTTTGTAGAATTCTGGGGGACGTCTTTCACACCAGGTCACAACCTGCTTCTTTGTCTCGTCTAAGGACTGAAATTGAGTTCCTTTCAAATGTTCTTTCAGTTTTGAGAAAAGAAAAAAATCAGATGGTGCTAGATCAGGGCTGTAAGGAGGGTGTGGAAAAATTTCCCATCGAAATTCACGTTAGATAGCCCTAACAGTCTTTGTTGAGTGTGCTGGTGCATTATGATGGAAAAGGATTTGGCGGTGCAACGTTCCTCTGCGTTTTTTGGCCAGTGCAGTCTTCATCTTTCGACAAACTCCTTCATAATAGCTGGCAGTTACTGTTCTCTGTCCTTCGAGAAAGTCAATTAGGATTATTCCTTCTGCTTTGAACAGGTCGTATTGGTAAATCCATGTTTCATCTCCAGTGACACGCCGCTCAAAAAAATTGGTTTCATTTGCTTCAGTTCTGGTCAAAAGTGCTAAAGAATGGGCAGATCTTTGAGCCAGTTGATCCTCGCGCAACGCTTTCAGGACCCAACAAGCTGAAAGCTTACTCAGACCAAGATCTTCTGTCAGAATTGAAAAAGCTGAACCATGCGAGATTTCAACTTCACTGGCGATTGCATCGACTGTGATTCGGCAATCTTCTTCCACCAGATTCCGCACGAGCTCGACTTTTCGTTCATTTTTTGCAGTGGAAGGCCTTCCTTCCCTCGGGTCGTCTTGGAGCTCTTCCCTACCCTCCTTAATTTAACTCACTTAATCCAAGCACAAACAACAGCTCCAGATGGTGAAGAGTCCCCATAAACCTGTTGCAAAGCTTCAATAATTTTAAAAGGTTTCCGTTCATCTCATCTCATTATCTCTAGCCGCTTTATCCTTCTACAGGGTCACAGGCAAGCTGGAGCCTATCCCAGCTGACTACGGGCGAAAGGTGGGGTACACCCTGGACAAGTCGCCAGGTCATCACAGGGCTGACACATAGACACAGACAACCATTCACACTCACATTCACACCTACGCTCAATTTAGAGTCACCAGTTAACCTAACCTGCATGTCTTTGGACTGTGGGGGAAACCGGAGCACCCGGAGGAATGCCACGCGGACACAGGGAGAACATGCAAACTCCACACAGAAAGGCCCTCGCCGGCCCCGGGGCTCGAACCCAGGACCTTCTTGCTGTGAGGCGACAGCGCTAACCACTACACCACCGTGCCGCCGGTTTCCGTTCAAGTTTGGTTAAAAATGTGATGTTTGCTCTGATTTTAAAATTGTTCATTTTTAAAGGTTGAAAAGCGAACCTAAATAAATGTGTCTTCAAAGCAGATTTGAAATGATCTAAACTAATATCAGCTCTAAGCTGGCTGGGTAATGAATTCCACAAGACTGGTGCAGCCACAGCAAAAGCCCGATCTCCTATAGATCCCCTTATAGCCTTAGCGCAAGTAACCGTTCGTTATTTGAGTGTAGTTCATATCTTGATGCTACTTTAGGGCGTAAAAGGTCAGTGATGTATGACGGGGCATGGTCCTGTCAAGCCTTAAAAGAAATTGAAATAATTTTAAACATAATCTTATACTTTACCAGTAGCCAATGTAACTCGCACAATACAGGTGAAATGTGGCAAAAGCGCGGGGTGTTGGAGATCAGTCTAGCAGCTGCATTTTGTACCTGTCATTGCTTAATTGTGCATGTAGCAGGCAATCCATAAAGTAGGCTGTTACAATAATCCAGTCTACCAATGACTAATGCATGTATTAGCACTTGTGTGGACTGAGGTGTAAGATATTTCCTAATGTGTCTAATATTATGTAAGGCGTAAAAGGCTAAATCACACAACTTAGTTATATGGACACTAGAATTCAAATTTCCGTCGAAGCAAACGCCAAGATTTCTCACTGTCAGTAACATTGTTGAAAGCTTGAGCCTGGAGCAGCCTCCAAACATGGCTGCTCCGGACTACACTTCCCAAGAGTCACAGTGTCCCCCACCAGATTACTAATTCACCTGCGATCACTCTGTCTACTTAAATCCTGCTCAAACACACATTCAGCGTGAAGTATTGCTCTGTGTCTCGTACCTGACTTTACCAAGCCATTTGATTTCTGCCTGACTTCCAATTAAGACCTCTGTTTACGTTTGTTCCCGACTTTGTCTTCTCGTCTGCCCTACGTTACTCAGTTTGCCGATCGACTGACCTCCGCCTGTTTTCTGACTACGATTCCTGTTCTCTGATTTGGCTCTGTTTGCAGTTTGTGCCGTACCCGCTCTCCCCTGCTGTTGTATCCATAAGTGCCTCTGCCCTGACACTTGCCACATTAACAGGAGTAACACTAATGTTTCCAACAAATAATTCATCAATAATAAGTTGTTGGTGAGTTCCTATTATTAGGAATTCAGTTTTTTCTTCATTTAACTTTAATTTGTCAACAGCCATCCGTGCCCGTATAGGTCTGATGCACTGTTCCCTTACATTCGATGCCTCCATTTCACTCGTGGAGCCATCTGGCTTAAATGATAGGTTTAGCTGAATATCAGCATAGGCATGAACGTGTAGTAGATGAGCCTTGATGACTTCGAAGAGCTTGCTGGCGTAGACTGTGAAGAGCAATGGCCCAAGACATGAGCCTCTACCAACGATTACAACGGTTCGTTAATTAAAGAACAACAGTAATGATGTGGAACATCTGGGAAGCAAGTTTCTTCCTGTTCTTGTTTACTTTATAATAGCTGTAAACAGTCATTCCTTCACCAACCTCTTTTTAATGGCAATAGTGCCACTTTTGCCTAGTTTTTATTTTCATTCATCACAATTCTTTACATTTTTATCTTTATATTATATAGTTGGCTTGTTCTTGGGATTTTTTTTTTATTCTATTTTATGTTGTGAGGGCTGCATGGTGGTGTAGTGGTTAGCGCTGTCGCCTCACAGCAAGAAGGTCCGGGTTCGAGCCCCGTGGCCGGCGAGGGCCTTTCTGTGTGGAGTTTGCATGTTCTCCCCGTGTCCGCGTGGGTTTCCTCCGGGTGCTCCGGTTTCCCCCACAGTCCAAAGACATGCAGGTTAGGTTAACTGGTGACTCTAAATTGACCGTAGGTGTGAATGTGAGTGTGAATGGTTGTCTGTGTCTATGTGTCAGCCCTGTGATGACCTGGCGACTTGTCCAGGGTGTACCCCGCCTTTCGCCCATAGTCAGCTGGGATAGGCTTCAGCTTGCCTGCGACCCTGTAGAACAGGATAAAGCGGCTAGAGATAATGAGATGAGATGTTCTTTTTCTGTGGCAGAATGATTGTACAGCATACAGCTTTAATTAAAAAAAACCCACGAGAATTTGGTCCACAAGTTTTAATTTTACATACACTCACTTATATTATTAATTCAGAGGTGCTGAAACTTCCAAAATGTCTCTCATCTTGCCAAGGCTGAGGTCTCTTAACTTCCTGTTAGTGATCATGATTGACTACAGCTGGTCGCTTCTCTGTGCCTTCATAAAAAGGGTTTGTTTACAGCACTCATTGGATTGACCAACACACAGTAAAATGGGAAAGTCCAAGGAGCTCAGTGCAGATCTGAGAAAGAGGATCGCAGATGTACACAACTCCGGAATGTCTCTTAGGGCCATTTCTAAACAACTGCAAATTCCAAGATCAGTTCAAACAATTGTATCCAAGTTATTGTGAGGTGTAGTCACTTTGCCCAGCCACTTTGCTTCAAGAAAACCCAAACTGTCACCCTCAGCTGAAAGGAAATTGGTTTGGATGGTCAGGAACAACCTGGGAACCACCATGGCACAGCCCTGCCATGAACTGGAAGCTGATGGATCACTGTCTACAGTTCAGATCACCATGGACTAAGAGGCTGCTATCCAAGAAATAACTCCCTGCTCCAAAACTGACACCTTCAAGCTTAACTAAAGTTTGAAGCTGACCACACGGACAAAATTAAAAAAAAAAAAAAAAATTAATTGAACTCTACCAATTCTACCATGAAGAGTCGTGAAATATCCAACCAGAATTCTGCCAGAAGCTTGTTCATGGTAAACAAAAATGTTTGGTCAAGGTGAATCTTGCAAAGAGACATTTTACCCAAATATTAGGTGTACTGTATGTATATTTTTGACCCTGTATGTATAATTTTGACCTAGTGTTGATTTCAGAAAACCCAAAGAAAATTAAAACTTGTGCACCAAATTCTAGTGTTTTCTTTTTTTAATTAAAGATGTATGCTGTACAATCATTCTGCCACAGAAAAAGAACAGTTCAAAGAAATTACTGAAAGCCCAAATATTGCCGTGACATTCATATCCAAGATGGCATTCATGTCACTGTATGTAAACTTCTGACCACAACTCTATCTATCTATCTATCTATCTATCTATCTATCTATCTATCTATCTATCTATCTATCTATCTATCTATCTATCTATCTAATCAAGTTAATACGAAAAAACAACAACAAAAATTACGAACAAATGGCAAAGAGTCTCGAAGCTGTCGGAAAACACAGTCACAGCTTTAACTCTGACTGACACTGGAGACTCCTTCCATAACACTGTGTACCAACAGAAAACTTCACCAGATCAACAAGTACACATTTTTAATCAGTTTATATGGTGCTTCTGCCGTACGAGTCCCTGTGAACGAGCTGTTCCTATAGAAACGATACGATATTAGAACGAGTGCATTAATATAAACCTGTGATATGCAGATACACTACTGTCAGAGCTGCTGTTATAGAGAATTAATCAACACCTTCTGACCAATCAGAGTCCAGAGAGAGAGAGAGAGAGAGAGAGAGAGAGAGAGAAGCTCAACACTGCCATCCAGTGCCCAATAAAGGAAAACTGACTCAGACTGAATTACAGCTGAACTGAAATCTGGATATTTGTGAGAATAATGTTGAAAAGTAACAGTATTTGTTTAAAAAAAAACCACCAGGATGAGCTTTGATTATATGAGAGAGAGTTGACCAGCTATTAAATCGAAACACCCCACCTGACGCGACACGGTAATTCGTATCGGTGTTAGATTTTGCACTGGTCTCTCTGTGTGTAGAAATTGAGCAGAAAGTCTCATCTCATCTCATTATCTCTAGCCGCTTTATCCTTCTACAGGGTCGCAGGCAAGCTGGAGCCTATCCCAGCTGACTACGGGCGAAAGGCGGGGTACACCCTGGACAAGTCGCCAGGTCATCACAGGGCTGACACATAGACACAGACAACCATTCACACTCACATTCACACCTACGGTCAATTTAGAGTCACCAGTTAACCTAACCTGCATGTCTTTGGACTGTGGGGGAAACCGGAGCACCCGGAGGAAACCCACGCGGACACGGGGAGAACATGCAAACTCCACACAGAAAGGCCCTCGCCGGCCCCGGGGCTCGAACCCAGGACCTTCTTGCTGTGAGGTGACAGCGCTAACCACTACACCACCGTGCTGCCCTTGAGCAGAAAGTAATTTAATAAAATATGGAACTCTAAGGGACTTAAAATGGTCAGTGATCTTTATTTGCCAGACTCAAATATTATGATGTCTTTTGAAGAGCTGAGGTCTAAATTTAGTTTTGATAGGAAACACTTCTTTAAATACTTACAGCTTAGAAGCTTTGTTAAGGTAAATCAAAATAATGTACTTTCTAAACCCTTTCTCTCTCTTTTGGAAGAAATGGTAAAGAAAGACTACTTTTGAAGGGGTATTAATCAGAGGTGGACAAAGTACCCAACTTCATTACTTAAGTCAAAGTACAGATCCCACTGGTCAAATGTTACTCTGAGATCCCACTGGTCAAATGTTACTCTGAAACGAATGAAAGTTGTCCAGTCAAATTTTTACTTAAGTTAAAGTACTGAAGTACTTGCTTTTAAAAATACTTAAGTATTAAAAGTACATTTTCTGTCAACGCATCGTTGTATTATTGCCACAACGCTTACAAAACCTAACTCCGTTACCAAAGACAGAAATGTGAATTCACAAAATGAACGCATGCTGTGCATCATGGTGGTTTAACGTTAAACTAGCTAGTCAGTGAAACTCCACCTGACATTCTCGCAAACTCTTTCCGAACTCAAAATCATATTGGGTAGCTAATGCTATTAGAAAAGAAAGATTTCTACATTGTTTTTTTTTTTGGCAAGATTATGCTAAAACATATTTCTGAAAAGACTTCAGATAAGTTAACGTTATTCATGTTAGCATAACTCCGTTTTTACATGCTAACTAACAGTGTCCAAGTTAACTAGCTATGTGTTAACGTTAGCCGTGGACAAGGCTACGGCAACTTGGTGGGAAAATCCATAGAAAGTCATTTGACTAACCAGACTGCATAGCTATTGCAACGTTATCGCTAGCTCTAAAAGCACGGACAACTTCATTGCAAGCTTTCTCTTGGAATAAAACGTTTATATCCCTCAATTTGCTTCTGCAGGTTGGACGGTTAGTTTTTGTCGGCCGTGATGTGGTTCGTTTTCAGCAAACAAAGCAAACATTTAAAACTAAATGAATCTTTAATCCTTTCAGAAAACTGAAACATGGGTTCTAGGTGTGTGTGCATTCTCCAGAAGAACCACCTCCTTCCATTCTGCCATCAACTGATCGTGTTATATAACGCTGTAGAGAAATCGTTGAACTTGGTTTTATACAGTTGATGGACTGACCCTAGTGATTACTGACAGGCTGTCTCAGTGTCACCTGCGAAAAAACATCCACTTTCAAAGCTACTTCATAGTAATGAGTAATGAGGACCTTGATAGGAATGTAGTGGAGTGAAAAGTATGATATTTGCCTTTCAAATGAAGTGAAATTAAAGTCATAAGTTTCCAAAAAAAATACTCAAGTAAAGTACAGATACTCAAAAAGTGTACTTAAATACAGTACTCAAGTAAATATACTTCATTACTGTCCACCTCTGGTATTAATTATATCAAGTCAAGTCATTTGTATAGCGCTTTTAACAATAAACATTGTCGCAAAGCAGCTTTACAGAATTTGAATGACTTAAAACATGAGCTAATTTTATCCCTAATCTATTCCCAATGATGAAGCCTGTGGCGACGGTGGCAAGAAAAAACTCCCTCAGACGACATGAGGAAGAAACTTCGAGAGGAACCAGACTCAAAAGGGAACCCATCCTCATTTGGGCAACAACAGACAACATGACTATAACATTAACAGTTTTAACATGAAGTCAGTTTCTATGGTCATGAGCTTTGGGTAATGACCGAAAGAACAAGATCGCGGATACAAGCGGCCGAAATGAGTTTCCTTCGCAGGGTGGCTGGGCGCTCCCTTAGAGATAGGGTGAGAAGCACAGTCACTCGGGAGGAGCTCAGAGTAGAGCCGCTGCTCCTCCACATCGAGAGGAATCAGCTGAGGTGGCTCGGGCATCTTTTTCGGATGCCTCCTGGACGCCTCCCTGGGGAGGTGTACCAGGCATGTCCCCCCGGGAGGAGGCCCCGGGGAAGACCCAGGACACGCTGGAGGGACTATGTCTCTCGGCTGGCCTGGGAACGCCTCGGTGTTCTTCCCGAGGAGCTGGCCGAGGTGTCTGGGGAAAGGGAAGTTTGGGCTTCCATGCTTAGACTGCTGCCTCCGCGACCCGGTCCCGGATAAAGCAGAAGAAGATGAGACGAAACGAGACGAGACAGTTTCGTTGATGTTATAAACTCTTCATTGATGGAAACCTGAGTGCAAAACTGTTCATGACAACTGCAGTCCTAAAGTTAGCAAGTCAACTGTAAAAGCATTACTGTATGAGTCCAGAGCATCCTCCAAGTGTGACTTTCAACTGTCCACATAGGGGCCGTCCTCCACAGGAGCGATGCGATGAGACTCCAACCAGACACAGGGCACCAGGATGGATCAGGCAGGTCCGAGGAGCAGAAGAGGTCAGCATCTTGATCCCAGGACCAACATGTAACTCAGAGGGACAGATTTGGGAGGAGGGGGGGAGGGAGAGAGCGAGGGGGAGAGAAAACACAGGTTGTTAGGTATGCCCAATGTCACCTGAATAAGTAGGAACAGTATACATGTTGCACTGAGTACAAGCAGGGACTCTGGTAAAACTAGCTATGACAGCATAACTAATGCCGCTTTTCCTCTACAAACGCGGCTGAGTCGGGCTGAGCGGTGCCGTGCTGAGTTGGGCTGAGTCGGGCTGAGCGGGGCTGTTGGAGTTGCATTTCGACTACAACCGCGCTGAACCATGCTGGCTGGAAGTGGGTGGACACATTGGGTGGAGTTAGCGAAAGTGAGTGGACGTCACGTGATGTCGTTAAGCAGCGCAAACAGTGACATCAGTGAGCTTTTAAGCGGTAGTCTCACGACCCGAATAGTAAACAATAAACATGGAGTCGTTAGTGTTGCTGGTCTTGGTGCTGTGGCTTGTTGTCACCGACAACGCCAACAGATACTGGCAAGAGCGTATAGATGAGGCGAGGCGCATAAGGCTTCAGAAATTCTCGTAATTCGTAATTCTTCTTCTTCCGGGTTTACGGTGTTTACAGATCCCAGCGTGCTCGCGGGGCGTGTGTGGGCATGTGAGGACACTCCTCCTCACCAATCAGTGCACAGGGGAGTGTCTGCTCATGCCCCCAGCCTCACTCGGCTCGCTTTGGCTCGCTTCAGCCCCACTCCAAAATGGTGCGAGTTTTAGGGGCTAAGCAGGGCTGAAGCGAGCCGAGTCGTGCTGTTCTTTGGTAGTCGAAACGCGAGCCGTGTCGGGCTGAAGTGAGCTGAAGCGAGCTGAAAAAGGGTAGTGGAAAAGGGCCATAAAAGGGGAGAGCCAGAAGGTAACACAGGCATGAGGGGCCCCGGGACATAAAGCAGCAGCCACTACACCGTCAACAAACTTGAGTGAGCAAGCGAGTGGGGACTGACAGCATCCATACATCCCAGTTTACCAAAACACTCTGTCTGAGGATCCTCCAGATCTACTCCTTTACCTTATAAACACCATTAACACAAGGCTTGACTAAACAGATATGTTTAACGCTGAGACTGCGTCTGATTCCCGAACATTATTTGGAAGGCTGTTTTCAGCCTTCAGAGTTTTCCCATCTATTGACATCTCACTCATCAGAAAACTCGAAATCTAAATTGAATGCCTGGAAAGCAAGCCTTCAGATGGATATATCAGAAGATGATTGGAAAGCAGCCTGTATCAAAGCGCACACTAAATCTATCAATACATGACTTAAATTCACCAAGTACAAATGGCTAATGTGGACTTATGTGACACCAGCGTGGTTGAAAAAATACATCAGAAACATAGCAGATATATGCACAAAATGTACAGAATCCGAAGGAACTCTATCTCATTATACGTGGCAGTGTAGGGAAATTAAACAGTTCTGGGAAGAGGTAAGAGCTGTCAGTGAAAAAATGATCGCAAAACAAATTTTATTGGACCCCAAACTTTTCCTGTTGGGTTTACATCCAGGAAAACATACGTATAGTAAAAACAAATAAGCATTCATAGACCTCAGCTCGATTAATGAAAAAAAAAAAGTACTGTGCTGTTATGGAAATCAGCTCACAGACCAAGTACCAAACAATGGATAAAACAAATGTCAACTTTCCCATTAGAAAGGATAACTTACATATTAAAGGGTAAACAGCAGGCATTTGAGGGCATATGGATGCCCTTCATTAATTATGTTAAGGATTTCGATTTAACAGATGAAGAAGAGAGTGACTGTGTGTGTGTGTGTGTGTGTGTGTGTGTGTGTGTGTGTGTGTACAGTAACACTGCAGTTCTGAGCTTATAAAATGTTTATTTTCTTATTTTTATTTTCTTCTAAATGTTTGCTTTTTGCAAATTTATCTCATTTAATATAGACCTCTATGTGTTAGAATAAGGAGCATTTTGTTGTTTGTGTTTGTTGCGTTTATTGTAATGCAGCTACTTTATACTATACTTTATGCTATACTGCAGCTGTATTGTATATGAAAATTTCAATAAAAAAATTGTGGGGACAGAAAGAATGTAATTTAAACACCTCTGCGTCTGCACTCCTGTGCACTCCGGCACTCTTGTTATGGATTAACGTTCTGAATGGTGATCACGTCTCTTATCTCCTTTCTAAAGGCTGCTCTCCTTTGACCTCTGCGTCAGATGTTCAGCTGTTCAGGAACGTGTTTACAATCCCAAAGCCCGTGGATAAAGTCATACTGAATTGATCATTATCATATCAGACACCATAATGATGGTGTTTGTTGTCAGTGGTGACATTGTGGTTGCCACACAGTACAGTGCAAAAGTCTTAGGCGCCCTGTTGTTTTTTTTCATACAAACTTTGTTATAGATTTCTATTTTATGACTTCTGTATTCTCGAGTCAGTACAAAAACATTTTAGAGTTCCAAACATTCTTTTTTTTTAACAGCACAAAATTAAATGTTACAGAAAAAACAAAAAGTTTGTATCTGAACAGCGTATTCCATAAGAGAGCACTTTTCAGATTAAAACAGAAAACATAATGAAGGCTGCTGGGTTTTGGTGCAAAATGAAGAAGTGAGTGTGACAAAGTGTCCAGAAGAACTGTGGCTGGTTCTGGAAGACGCTCAGTAAAGCCTACAGCTCATTTCCGCATAAAACTGCACTCATTGTACCTGAAAAGTGTATATATATATATATATATATATATATATAACAGCTGGATAGTACAGTGGTAATGCTCACTGACTACGACGCAGGAGATCGGGGTTCGAATCCCGGTCGGGGCAAAACATCATCCAGTAAGGGTCCTTAGGCAAGACCCCTCATGATATATCGGCCTACCTCAGGAATGAGTGAAGACATAACTGATAGAGTCATACCGGCTCAGACGTCGCCCGGGTCAACAAGGTCTGCGTCAGTTGCTAGGGAACCAGGGCAAACTGATGAGAAATGGGCTACTGGAACAAGACATCGATGGACGAGGACAGAAAATACGGAGTTGCTGGAATGCTACTATACAAGCAGTCCCAGAGAGAGGGGATACATGCAGCGAATGTGGGACCATTGGATACTTCGAAACCCACAATCAAGGCTAACAAAGAAACAGCTATTAGCCCAGTGTTCCAACATCCGTAATCGAAATCTACTATCACAACTAGAGATGAATGAAATACAACAACGATGCTACGGCAAGGGGGAGCCAGGAAGACAGGTCAGCGGGGAGATGTCATCATCCCCACAACCAGAGATTGGGTACCAAGCCCCAACACCTAACAGCCTCAACACAAGAGCTGCTGACCTGAGAAGGAAGATCGTGACCCAACTGGAAACCTGGAGCCCCCGACGAATACCGAAGCTGAGTTGCCAAGTACCTTCAGAAGATCTACTAGTACTTGGGTGGCCAACCCGCGGCTCGCGAGCCGCATGCGGCTCTTTGCCCGGTGTCATGCGGCTCTTACGTTCATATCGAAGTTTGTGTATTTTTTTTTTATGTGCGTGTGCGCTTTGCTTGAGTTCAGTATGGTATTTTCGTCAAATGCATCTTCGCTTTGCTTGGGTATATTACGGTATTTTCAGGTCGTATCAAATGCACATGTGCGTGAGATAATCGCTAAGTTTTTGGGCAAGGTGTATCTTGTGTCAAGTAGCCTCTCAAAATGGCAATGAAAAAATGCACAGCGAAACGAAAATATGAAGACGAACATAGGACATTTTTAACAGAGTGGGAGAGTTTATACTTTTTTGTTGAACGTAATGGCAAGCCATTCTGCCTTATATATCAGTCGTCATTAGCTCATTTCAAAGCAACATGCATGGTAAAGTGCACACAATATTGATTGCTGTAAATGACTGGCCTGTGGTATTATACTGACTGAAGGAGTAAATTTCTCTCATGTTGGTCTGTGACATTTACTATTAATCTGGCTGAGCAGAGGTGCGTGCGTGAGTGTGTGTGTCGGGGGGGGCATGTTCATGTGCGGTCATGTGTATGGTGTGGCTTTTTTTTGGTAATGACCATAAGTCCCACTAAGCAGCATGCGTAGTAAGTGCACACAATGTTCATTGTTAAAAATGACTGGCCTCAGCCTGTGGTCTTAGTACTGTAGGAGTAAACATGTTGGTGTGTGACATTTACTATTAATCTGGCTGAGCAGAGGTGTGTGTGTGTGTGTGTGTGTGTGTGTTTGTGTGTGAGAGAGGAAGGGATGGGTGATGTTCGTGTGCCCATGTGTATGATGTCGCTCTTTGCGGTAACACAGTAAAAAATGTGGCTCTTGGTCTCCAAGTGGTTGGCCACCCCTGTACTAGTAGATGTGAATGCTGCTCTGAAGACAATCTCCACAAGAACCATCACTGAGACCAACAAGCTGATACACAGTACAGCAACAGTAATCATGGAGATGCTTGGACACAAGGTGGGCTCGGGACATAACAAACAGTATCTACCATGGAAGAGACGATTAGAGGCCAAGATAAAGGCAGCACGGAGAGAAGTTAGCCAGCTAGCTGAACTACAGAAAGGGAACATGGTGAATAAAGGGGCACCCAGGAAGTACAACTCACTCTCCATACCAGAGGCACTCGAAACTGCCAAACAGCGACTAACAGCTCTGGCCACCCGGTTGAAGAGATACACCAAGGAGGGAGAGGCCAGGAGAATAAACAAGCTGTTCTCCACTGAACCAGCCAAGGTGTACTCTCAGTGGCAGGGGAACAACAACCGGTCAGACCCACCAAGAGCTGAGGTGGAAAAATACTGGAAAGACATATGGGAAAGAACGGCATCACACAACACCGATGCCCAATGGTTAGTGGACCTAAGAGCTGACCACAGCAACCTCCCAGAACAAGAACCAGTAACCATCTCAATGGCAGACATCCAAGAAAGAGTGTCAAAGATGAAGAGCTGGACAGCACCAGGCCCCGATATGATCCATACGTACTGGCTGAAGAAGCTAACTGCACTCCATGAACGCCTAGCAGCACAGATGAACCAGCTGCTGAGGGATGGAACCCACCCAGAATGGCTAACCCAAGGCAGGACAGTCCTAATCATGAAGGACCCCCAGAAGGGACCCATCCCATCCAACTACCGGCCAATTACCTGTCTCTGCACAACATGGAAGGCCCTGTCAGGCATCATTGCGGCAAAAATGAGTAAGCATGTGGCTCAATACATGAGCGAGGCACAGAAAGGGATTGGCAGTAACACCAGAGGAGCCAAGCACCAGCTACTGGTTGATAGAACAGTCGCCCGAGACTGTAAGAAGAGACAGACCAACCTGTGCACTGCCTGGATTGACTACAAGAAAGCCTACGACTCAATGCCACACACATGGATACTGGAATGTCTGGAACTGTATAAGATCAACAGGAACCTAAGGACCTTCATCCAGAACTCAATGGAAATGTGGAAGACAACCCTAGAGGCCAACTCAAAACCCATTGCCCAAGTCAACATCAAGTGCGGCATATACCAAGGAGATGCGCTATCACCACTGCTGTTCTGCATAGGCCTGAACCCCCTCAGTCAGATCATCACGAAGAGCGGCTACGGGTACCGATTCCGTAGTGGGGCAACAATCAGCCACCTGCTCTACATGGATGACATCAAGCTGTATGCCAGGAACGAGCGAGAAATAGACTCGCTGATCCACACCACCTGGATCTACAGCGATGACATAGGGATGTCATTCGGATTGGACAAGTGTGGCCGGATGGTCTCAAAGAGAGGCAAGATGATCCGGACTGAGGGGATTGACCTACCAGAGGGCAACATAGGTGATATCCAAGACAGCTACAAGTACCTTGGCATCCCACAGGCTAATGGAAACCATGAAGAAGCCACAAGGAAGTCAACCACAGCCAAATACCTCCAGAGAGTAAGGCAGGTCCTGAAAAGTCAGCTGAATGGTAAGAACAAGGTCCAAGCCATCAACATGTACGCACTACCAGTCATCAGATACCCCGCTGGCATCATAAACTGGCCAAAGGAGGAGATAGAAGCCACAGATATCAAGACTAGAAAGCTCCTCACCATGCATGGAGGGTTCCACCCCAAGTCCAGCGCCCTGAGACTATACACTAAGCGGAAAGAGGGAGGCCGAGGGCTAGTGAGCATCAAGACCACGGTCCAGGATGAAACATCGAAAATCCGAGAATACATCAGAAAGATGGCCCCAAAGGATGAACTGCTAAGTGAATGTCTCAGGCAGCAGAACCCTGATGAGAGTGCAGAGGAGGAGGAGGAACAGACAACCTGGAGAGACAAACCCCTACATGGTATGTACCACCGTCAGATAGAGGAAGTGGCTGATATCAAGAAATCCTACCAGTGGCTGGATAATGCAGGACTGACAGACAGCACAGAGGCACTAATCATGGCAGCACAAGAACAGGCCATAAGCACAAGAGCCATAGAGGCCAGGATCTACCAGAGTAGATCAGACCCAAGATGCAGACTGTGCAAAGAAGCCCCTGAAACAGTCCAGCACATAGTAGCAGGGTGTAAGATGCTAGCTGGATCAGCGTACATGGAGAGGCACAACCAAGTGGCTGGGATAGTATACAGGAACATCTGCAACCAGTATGGAATAGAAGTACCCAAGTCCCAATGGGCCATACCACAGAAGGTGGCTGAGAACAACAGGGCCAAGGTTCTGTGGGACTTCAGCTTCCAGACTGACAAACAGATCCTGGCTAACCAACCGGACATAGTGGTGATGGACAAAGAGCAGAAGAGGGTGGTGGTGATAGATGTGGCGATCCCAGCTGACGCCAACATCAGGAAGAAGGAACATGAGAAACTTGAGAAGTATCAAGGGTTGAAAGAGCAGCTGGAATGGATGTGGAAGGTCAAGGGTTGCGTGGTCCCCGTGGTAGTGGGGGCACTTGGGGCAGTAATCCCCAAACTGGGAGAGTGGCTCCAGCAAATCCCAGGAACAACATCTGAAGCCTCAGTCCAGAAGAGCGCAGTCCTAGGAACATCGAAGATACTGCGCAGAACCCTCAAACTCCCAGGCCTCTGGTAGAGGACCCGAGCTTGAGGATGACATGGATACCACCCCCCCCGGGGGTGAGAAGGAGATTATATATATATATGTAGGACGTTCCCTATGTGTGGGTGGAGCACAGAGGATGGCAGGACAGATATCAGGTTTATAACTTGGCTTTATTGCCACACTTTTCAGTCTAACAATATCCAGTCTAGCACAGACACACACACACAACTGGCGTCTTGTTCAGGGCTGAGCTCCTTCTGCTCTCGCGCTCCCTCCTGATATAGGGCGCGGTCACTGGGAAGACACACAAACACAGGTTAATTGCTCTCAGGTGTAGTGATTCTGACACTTACCTTCCCTGACTCCGCCCTCCTGTCACAGACCGGCGCTTGACCACGCCCCTGCTGCCACATACCCCCCCCGCCCGACTCAGGCCGGGCGGCCGTCCGGCCTGCAGCCAACTCCCCCCCCCCCCCCCTTGACGGGAGAGGAAGTCCGCCACGACCATCTGCGCCCCCGGCCTGTGGACCACCTTGAAATTAAAGGGTTGGAGCACCAGATACCAACGGGTGATCCGCGCGTTGGCATCTTTCATGCGGTGGAGCCACTGGAGGGGCTCGTGGTCCAAACAGAGGGTGAAAGGGCGCCCCAGCAGGTAGTACCGGAGGGCGAGAACCACCCACTTGATGGCCAAACACTCTTTCTCTATGGTGCTGTAGCGCCCCTCACGCACCGACAGCTTCCTGCTGATATACAGGACAGGGCGGTCCTCCCCCTCCACCTCCTGGGACAAAACCGCCCCCAGCCCTCTGTCCGACGCATCGGTCTGCAACATAAAGGGGAGAGAAAAGTCAGGGGAGTGTAGAAGTGGCCCCCCACACAGTGCAGCCTTTACCTCTGAGAAAGCCCACTGGCATTGCTCCGTCCACTGGACCGGATCTGGTGCCCCCTTTTTAGTGAGATCAGTCAGCGGGCTGGTGATGTCCGAATAATTAGGTATAAACCTCCGATAATAGCCAGCCAGCCCCAGGAACTGTCTCACCCCCTTTTTGGTCTTGGGCCTCGGGCAGGCCACAATTGCTGCCGTCTTATTAATTTGGGGACGCACCTGCCCGTTGCCCAAGTGGAAGCCCAGATACCGTACTTCCACCCGCCCAATCGCACACTTCTTTGGGTTGGCTGTGAGCCCCACTCACCTCAGCGACCTAAGGATGGCCCTCAGATGTTCGAGGTGCTGCTGCCAGTCATTACTATAGATGATGATGCCATCTAAATACGCGGCCGCATAAGTGGCGTGAGGGCGGAGGACTCTGTCCATCAGCCGCTGAAATGGAGCGGGCCCCCCAAACAGCCCAAACGGAAGGGTGACGAATTGGTGTAAACCAAACGGTGTGGAAAAGGCCATTTTTTCTCGGGATAGTGGAGTCAAGGGGATCTGCCAATATCCCTTCGTCAAATCCAGCGTCGAATAAAAGCGAGCAGTGCCGAGTCGATCGAGCAACTCATCAATACGAGGCATTGGGTACGCGTCGAATTTAGACACCACGTTGACTTTTCTATAGTCCACACAGAACCAGACCGACCCGTCGGCCTTGGGTACCAAGACCACCGGGCTGCTCCAGTCACTGTGGGACTCCTCGACGATGCCCATTTCGAGCATGGTCTGAAGTTCTTCCCGAACCACCTTTTTTTTGTGTTCGAGTAGCCTGTAAGGGCGGCTACGCACTACCACCCCCGGGGGCGTCTCTATGTGGTGCTCTATGAGGTTAGCGCGACCGAGCAGGGGCGAGAACACATCCGAAAACTCGGTTTGCAACTGGGCGACCTCCGTGAGTTGGGTCGGGGAGAGGTGGTCTCCACAGGGGACCGGAGAAGTACGTGATGCCAATGTCCCTTTTTGAACCTCTGGCCCCAGCTCCGCCTTCTCTGGAACTACCGACACCAACACCACGGGGACCTCCTCGTTCCAGAGTTTAAGCAGATCGAGGTGGTAAATCTGTAGCGCCCCACCCCTGTCTGTTCGCCTCACCTCATAGTCGACGTCCCCGACTCGCCGTGTGACCTCAAAGGGTCCTTGCCACTTGGCGATCAATTTGGAGCTCGACGAGGGCAACAGTACGAGTACCTTATCTCCCGGTGTGAACTCTCTAAGGCGCGTACCCTTGTTGTACAGGCGGGCTTGCCATTCCTGGGCCTGCCGCAAATTCTCCTGAGTTAGGTGGGTGAGCGTGTGGAGTTTTGCGCGCAGGTCCATAACGTACTGAATTTCGTTCTTACTTTGTGAAGGTCCCTCCTCCCAATTTTCCCGCAGCACGTCCAGGATGCTGCGCGGCTTACGCCCATATAATAATTTGAACGGGGAGAACCCCGTGGAGGCTTGGGGGACCTCTCGCACTGAGAACAGCAAGGGTTCGAGCCACTTATCCCAATTACGTGCGTCCTCACTTACGAATTTCTTAATAATATTTTTGAGGGTGCGGTTGAACCGTTCCACTAAACCGTCCGTTTGTGGGTGATACACGCTGGTGTGGATCGGCTTAATCCCCAATAACCCATACAGTTCGCGCAGTGTTCGTGACATAAACGTAGTGCCTTGATCAGTCAGAATCTCTTTCGGGATTCCAACTCGGGAGATGATGCGGAAGAGTGCCTCTGCAATACTGCGTGCTGAGATATTGCGTAGAGGCACTGCTTCTGGGTATCGCGTTGCATAGTCCACCAGAACTAATATAAAGCGGTACCCTCGTGCTGACCGATCTAATGGCCCGACGAGATCCATCCCAATTCTCTCAAACGGGGTCTTGATTAACAGTAGAGGGTGCAAAGGCGCTTTTGGAATGGCCACTGGATTTACTAACTGGCATTCGCGGCATGCCGTACACCACCTACGGACATCGCCGCGAATCCCCGGCCAATAGAATCGGGCTATTATTCGGGCTAGTGTTTTATCCTGCCCTAAGTGTCCAGCCATGGGATTAAAGTGAACCGCCTGGAATACCAATTCCCAGCGGCTCTTCGGAATTAAAAGCTGCGTGACTTGCTTTTTAGTTTGAGTGTCCTGCGTCACTCGGTATAATCTATCCTTCATAATCGCGAAGTAGGGGAAGGACAGGGTGGCATTCGGCAGGAGCGTTTGACCATCGATTACTCTCACTTGGTCAAACGCATGCCGCAGAGTCTCGTCTCATGACTGCTCTAATGGGAAATCCGCGAGGGATTCCCCAATAGAGAGAGGAGGAGCCGGCGGCTCCTCACTCTGACGCGGAGATGACGTAGATGGCTCTGTGACAGCTGCTCCTGCCAAAGCGACACCGGGACCTCCCCCTGTCAAATGGCAGGACCCACTCTCTACTAGGTGCGTCATTAAACCCCAAAATCCCGGCCAATCAGTCCCCAAAATTAAAGAGTGGGTAAGGCGAGGATTAACCGCCGCCTTCACTATAAATTTTTCCCCTCTGAAAATAATGTGGACTGACACCAAAGGGTAGCGGTGAACATCCCCGTGCACACACAACACCTTCACCCCTTGTGCTCCCCCCAATGCCTCGTTTTGAACCAGGCTTTGGCGAATTGAGGTCTGATTACAACCAGAATCCACCAACGCCTGATATGTAGCCCCTTGGATACTCACCGGTATGCAATACGCTCCGGCCCGATCGAGGGCGGCCTCTGGCGCGTCGGGGATCCGAACCACCTCGCCCACTTCCATTGCTGTGCACTGCTGTTGAAGGTGGCCCGGCTCCCCGCAGCGCCAGCAAACCCGCCCGGGCTTTCCCTCTGCACCAGTGATCTGGGGCTCACTCACCTGAGGTGGGGGAGAGACAGACACAGAAGGGAGAAACGGGAGGGCACAGCGGGTGCGGCGGGCCAGCTGGGGTGGTGCCGGCCCCCGCCTCCGCAGTGGGGGAATGGGGCGAGGACGGGACACAGGAGGAGGGGGAGAGAGAGAGAGAGAAGAGGAGAGAAGAGAAGATGCCATCTGCTGTCCTGCCGCCGGGACAGCCGCCAGATGATCCTCCGCCAGCTCGACTGCCTGATCCAGCGACGCCGGGCGGTGGCACTGGACCCACTCCGCGGTTCCTGCTGGTAAGCGGGCGATGAACTGTTCCAGTACCACCTGGTCGACGATTTCCTCGGCGTCGCGATCATTGGCCCTCAACCACCGCCAGCAGGCGTCCAGGAGCTGCTGGCCAAATGCGAACGGCCGGCCGACTTCCTCCAATCGCAGCGCGCAGAAGCGCTGGCGCTGTTGTTCCGGTGTGTGCCCCACGCGCTGGAGGACGGCCCGGCGGAGGTCCACGTAGGCCAGCCGGCGGTCGGCAGGGAGCTGTAGCGCGGCCAGTTGCGCCTCTCCCGTTAGCAGGGGGAGGAGGCGCGCCGCGCTCTGCTTCATCGGCCACCCCGAGGCTTCGGCGACCTGTTCAAACAACGTGAGGAATGCCTCGGGGTCGTCCTGCGGGCCCATCTTGATGACAGTGAGGGGAGACGGGCCCGCGGCCGGAGCGCTGGTGGACCCCGCCGACGCGAGGAGATGCCGGAACGCCTCGCGATCTTCCTGCTGGGCCAGCACCAGGGCTTCGAAGCGCCGCTCTTGTTCCTTTCGGAGTGTGACGAGCACCTGGTGCTGGCTTTGCTGAGCCGTGGCGAGGGCGTGGACCAGGTCGGCGAACGGGGAGGATTCCATGGGGCTGCTGGGTTGGTGCTCCACTTTCCTGGGTTTCGGCACCACTGTAGGACGTTCCCTATGTGTGGGTGGAGCACAGAGGACGGCAGGACAGAGATCAGGTTTATAACTCGGCTTTATTGCCACACTTTTCAGTCTAACAATATCCAGTCTAGCACAGACACACACACACACAACTGGCGTCTTGTTCAGGGCCGAGCTCCTTCCGCTCTCGCTCTCCCTCCTGATATAGGGCGCGGTCACTGGGAAGACACACAAACACAGGTTAATTGCTCTCAGGTGTAGTGATTCTGACGCTTACCTTCCCTGACTCCGCCCTCCTGTCACAGACCGACGCTTGACCACGCCCCCGCTGCCACAATATATATATATATATATATATATATATATATATATATATAAGCAAAAGTCGTCTCACACCAAATACTGACTTTGTTTCATTTATTATCGCTTAGTGATTACTGTTTATAGTTTTTTTTTTTTAAATGTTGAAATGCAATACAATACTGTTACAATTACCATTAGCTAACAGTTTACAGTGTTGGTTTAAATCTTATAGTACTGAATAAGCACCTACAGTTGTGTTAACTCTTAACACGCTATAAACACACATTGTTGGGTTAATTTTTACAGAAGTGAACTAAAATCTACGGAATTCTTATATTGAATACCTACATTGTTGTGTTAACTCTTGCAGTATTTAAAAAAGACCTACAGTGCTAAAGAACATCCATCTATTATCTGTAGCCACTTATCCTGTGCAGGGTTGCAGGTGAGCTGGAGCCTATCCCAGCTGACTGTGGGCGAGAGGCGGGGTACACCTTGGACAAGTCGCGAGATCATCACAGGGCTGACATGCTGAAGAACATCTTAACTCTTGTTGTTTAACGAACACCTGCAGTGTTCATTGTTTGATTAACTCTCCTTTAATGCTGAAGGAACTCTTAGTATTGAATAAACACCTATAGTGTTTATTCAAACTCTTACAGGTTTTTTTAAAGACCTACATTACTGATGAACTTCATAACTTTTAATATTTAATAAACACCTGCAGTATTGGGTTCATTCTCTCAGTACTGAATAAACACCTATAGTTCCAGGTTAACTCTTCCAGTGTTAAACAAACACCTTCAGTGCTGAAGGGACTCATATTATTGAATAAACACCTACTGTGATGGATTTACCCTTACAGTATTGAATAAACACCTACAGTGCTATCGTCATGCTTACAATATTGAATAAACAGCACTGAACAGTATTCAATCAACAAGTGCAGTGTTAGATTTATTCATTCAGTATTAAATTAACATCTACACTATCAGGTTATAGTACTGAATAGACACAGACAGTGCAGAAGGATCTCTTATTATTTAACAAACACCTACAGTGTTGAGTCGACTCTTACAGTGTTGAATAAACACCTGCAGTGGTGAGTTAATTCTTACCCTGCTAAATAAACACCTACAAACATCTACAATGTTGGGATACAGCTTGCATTACTGAATAAACACCCACAGTGATGGGGCAACTTTTAAAGTATTAAATTAACACATAAAGTGCTGAAGCAACTCTTTGTAATGAATAAACACCTAGAGTTGATTAATTCAACATCGTATTAATGGTGTTGAGCCATTAGGGTTAATTATATGGGGTGAGATTGAATTCAACACTTGTATAGTCTTGTATAGTGTTACTAAAGTGAAGTAAGTGTTGGTGTTCAGTCAACACTATTACATTATTAATTCAACAGTAGTGGTGTTAATTCAATAGTGTTGGCATTAGTTTAACATTACAAGTGTTTATTTAACATACTGTATATGATGAAAGAATTAACACCTACAGTATAATGTTCAATAATCACCAGATGTTGAATTAAAAACGTATAATGTGTTAAGAATAAACACTTACGCTGCTGACACCTACAGTGTTGTTAAATCAACACATGTAATGTTGAACTAATGCCAGCGCTGTTGATTTAACACCTCTAATTTTGAATTAGTTAAGTCATAGTGTTGACTGAACACCGACACTGTATAGGGATCACTTATACAGAATTAAGTGTTGGTGTTTAGTCACTAGAAGAGTTAATTAATTCAACCTTAGAGGTGTTAATTCCGTAGTGCTGGTGTTAGATCAGTGTTGATTTGTTTAACATCTGTAGTTGTTTATTTTTAACACACTCGACACTTGGTGTTTATTGGTTTTTATTTATCATTATACTTATTAATGGCATCATCATATACATCATAATAACATTCTAGACAAATTCCTACTGAATTGAGTGTTGGTGTTTAGTTAACACTATAAGAGTGAATTCATTCAACATTAGAAAGTGTTGATTTAATAGTGTTGGTGTTAGTTCATTATTACAAGTGTTGATTTCACAACACTGAAGATGTCAACACTAAGTGTTTATTCATAACCTATTCAACCCTTGGAGTTTGCTGGTGTTTATTTCTCATTATAGGTGTTAATTCCTTCAGCATTATATATGTCACATGGGCATTATAGATGGATTCATTAAGTATTATTGTTTAGTCAACACTATAGAGTGAATTCATTCAACATTACACGGTGTTGATTTAATAGTGTTCAGAATTACAAGTGTTGTTATAACAGCACTGAAGGTATCAAAGCTATAAGTGTTTATTCATAACCCATTCAACACTTGGTGTTTTCTGGTGCTTAGTGTTAATTCCTTCATTGCCACATATGTTTGCTAATTCACTGTTTCTGAATTAAGTGTTGGTGTTCAGTCAACACAATGAGACTATAATTTTTAAACATTACAGGTGTTATTTCAGCAGTGTTTTTGTTAGTTCAATATTAGGTATAAGTGTTGATTTCACAACATTGTGTTTATTTGTAACCTATTCAATATTTGGCATTTGTTAGTGTTTCTTCTCCATTATAAGTGTTAATTCCTTCAGCATCGTATATGTCACATGAGCATTATACGGTAGTGGGATTCACTATTACTGAATTAAGTATTGGTGTTTAGTCAACACTATAGAGTTAATTCATTTAACATTACAAGGTGTTCATTTAACAGCACTGAAGATGTCAATGCTGTAAGTGTTTATTCATAACCCATTCAATATTTGGTGCTTATTGGTGTTAATTCTTTCATCGCCAGATATGTCTGCTACACAAGTGTTGGTGTTCAGTCAAAACTATGAGTTCATTCATTAAACATTAGAGGTGTTATTTTAACAGTGTTGGCATTAGTTCAGCATTAGGTACAAGTGTTGATTTCACAACACTGTAAGTGTTTATTCATAACCCATTCAATATTTGGTGTTTGTTGGTGTTTATTCCTTATTATAGGTGTTCAATATCTTCAGCATCATACGTGCCCCATGAGCATTATTGTTGGATTACTGAATTGAGTGTTGGTGTTTATTCAACACTATAAATTTAATTCGCTCAACATTCCAAGGTGTTGATTTAATAGTGTTCAGAATTGCAAGTGTTAATTTACCATCACTGAAGGTGTTTATTCATAACCCATACAGCATTTGGTGTTTGTTGGTGTTTATTTCTCTTTATAGGTGTTAATTCCTCCATCGCCACATATGTCTGCTACACAAGGGTTGGTGTTTAGTCAACACTATGAGACTATAATTCATTCAACATTGAGGTGTTATTTCAACAGTGTTGGCGTTAGTTCAACATTTGGTACGAGTGTTGATTTCACAATGCTACAAGTGAATGAATTAACTCTTCTAGTGACTAAACACCAACACTTAATTCTGTATAAGTGATCCCTATACAGTGTTGGTGTTCAGTCAACACTATGACTTAACTAATTCAAAATTAGAGGTGTTAAATCAACAGTGTTGGCATTAGTTCAACATTACGTGTTGATTTAACAACACTGTAGGTGTCAGCAGTGTAAGTGTTTATTCATAACCCATACAACATTTGGTGTTTGTTGGTGTTAATTTCTCATTATAGGTGTTAATTCCTTCATCGCCACATATGTCTGCTATACAAGTGTTGGTATTCAGAGTAACACTATGAGACTAATTCATTCAACATTGAGGTGTTATTTCAACAGTGTTGGTATTCGTTAATCTTTTGGATTTCACAGCACTACTGGTGTTTATTCATAACCCATTCAACATCTGGCGTTTGTTGGTGTTTATTTCTCAGTATAGGTCTTATCATTAACATTATGGTCTACTTCAGCATGAAAGGTGTTAATGCACTGAATATTGCAGGTGTTTATGAGTGACATCAGTGTTGGTATTCGTTAATCTTTTTGATCTCATAAGTCTTTTTCATAACCCCTTCAACATCTGGTGTTTGTTGGTGTTTATTTCTCATTATAGGCGTTAATTCATTCATCGCCACATATATCTGCTACACAAGTGTTGGTGTTCAGAGTAACACTGTGGGACTCTAATTCATTCATCATCGAGGTGTTATTTCAACAGTGTTGGTATTCATTAATCTTTTGGATTTCACAAGTGTTTATTCATAACCCATTCAACATCTGGTGTTTGTTGGTGTTTATTTCTCAGTATAGGTCTTATCATTAACGTTTTGGTCTAGTTCAGCATGAAAGGTGTTAATGCACTGAATATTGCAGGTGTTTATGAGTGACATCAGTGTTGGTCTTTACCAATCACTGTGGATTTTCTTTTTCCCTCGTCATGTCCTGATGCTGTTCAGCTGATGTTCTTGGGCTTCTCTCTCCCTCCCTCCTCTCTCTCTCCCTCCCTCCTCTCTCTCCCTCTCCCTCCTCTCTCTCTCTCTGTCCTCTCTCTCTCCATCCTCTCTTTCTCCCTCTCTCCCTCCTCTCTTTCTCTCTCTCCCTCTCCCTCCTCTCTATCTCCCTCTATCTCTCTCTCCTTCCTCTCTCTCTCCCTCCTATTTCTCCCTCTCTCCCTCCTCCCCTCCTCTCTTTCTCCCTTTCTCCCTCCTCTCTCTCTCCCTCTCTCTTTCTCCCTCTATCTCTCTCTCCCTCCTCTCTTTCTCCCTCCTCTCTCTCCCTCCTCTCTTTCTCCCTCTATCTCTCTCTCTCCCTCCCTCCTCTCTTTCTCCCTCTATCTCTCTCTCTCCCTCCTCTCTCTCTCTCCCTCCTCTCTTTCTCCCTCTCTCTCTCTCTCTCTCTCTCACGCCCTGCTGCTGATAGCGCGCGCAGTTGATAACCGGGCGTGTGCGCGCGCACTGTCGTTAACCTTGGAACTGTATCACAGTGCCGGTTCTCTCTCTCTCTCTCTCTCTCTCTCTGTCGCGCGCGCGCCTTCAGCTCCCCCTCCCCCCAACCACCACCACTTTTAATTCATTTCATTTTTTCTCATAATTGTTATTTTTATTTCTCCTCCATCATGAGCCGTCTGAAATGCGGCTTGATCGTCGGGACCGTCGTCGGCGCGGTCGCGTGCGCGCTCGGTCTCATCCTCATTCCAGTGGGCGACAATATCATCAGCACAACTGTCAAAAAGGTGAGATTTATTGCTTTTAAAATGTTTTTAAAATAAATAAATAAATAAGTGCCCGAGTTGACCCCCTGTGTTCATGGCTGTGTCCTGGGGCCCCACTGGCACCTGCTGGTGATCAGGAATAATTCAGCCCAGAATGAAATGGGCCCCAGTTATCTCTCCACAGCAAGTGCACCAGATGTGCAGAGACATTTACAGCAGTGTGAAGTTTGCTCCTCGAGTTTTGCACTCCAGTTCTCCGGTGATGTGCGCAGCTGATGGAAATGGCATTCTCAGTCACATTTCCTGTTTTTGTTTTGAGTTAAATGACTGAGGGGTGATTTTTAATGACATGCTCATGTTTACTTCTTTTATAAAGTATGAATTTAGCTGTTGCTACAGTAAAAAAAAAAACAGAAGGATACAATAATGTCCTGTCTCTCCATCAGTATACAGTGGCATGCAAAAGTTTGGGCACCCTTACAGGAAAATGTCTGTTACTGTGAATAGTTAAGTGAGCAGAAGATGAACAGGTCACCAAAAGGCATAAAGGCAAAGACGACACGTTTTTTTTCAGCGTTTTCTGCAAGATTTGTGTATTATTTTTGTTTTGTACAATTGGAGAGGGGCGGCATGGTGGTGTAGTGGTTAGTGCTGTCACCTCACAGCAAGAAGGTCCAGGTTCGAGCCCCGTGGCCGGCGAGGGCCTTTCTGTGCGGAGTTTGCATGTTCTCCCCGTGTCCGCGTGGGTTTCCTCCGGGTGCTCCGGTTTCCCCCACAGTCCAAAGACATGCAGGTTAGGTTAACTGGTGACTCTAAATTGACCGTAGGTGTGAATGTGAGTGTGAGTGGTTGTCTGTATCTATGTGTCAGCCCTGTGATGACCTGGCGACTTGTCCAGAGTGTACCCCGCCTTTCGCCCGTAGTCAGCTGGGATAGGCTCCAGCTTGCCTGCGACCCTGTAGAACAGGATAAAGCAGCTACAGATAATGAGATGAGACAATTGGAGAGTGGGGGGGGGAGGAACACCAGGTGAAAGTTTGGGCACCCCAATATATTCGAGTTCTCAGGTAGCTTTTACCAAGGTTCCAGACCTTAATTAGCTCATTGAGCTGTGGCTTGTTCAAATTCTTCATTAGGAAAGGTCGCAGATTTCAAAGCTATATAAATTCTCTGACTCCTCAAACTTGTCCCTAAAATCAACAGCCGTGGGCTCCTCTAAGCCAGGGGTCCCCAACCTTTTCAGCACTAGGGACCGGTTTGGTTCAGCATTGTTTTGCTGCGGCCCGGTGTGTGTGTGGGGGGCGTGGTCTCACACGCGCGAGCTGGGGGGCGGGGTGTCTACGTTTAGCAGACACTGGGAGAATGCATTTAGCTGACGCTTTTACAAATTAGAATAATTGATTATTTGAATTGGAGGACAATTTTGGTGATCGTTTTGGTTCCATATCTGGTGTTGTGCATGCGTTAAAAGTAGCGAACTTCAGCTATGAACAGTAAGTAAAACTGAATCAGGAACATAAACTTGAACGACAAAATTGAACTAGGAACATGAAAACAACATGCACAACACAATAGGAATAGGTGCTGAAACAAATTAAAGGCCTAATTTTATTATGGCATAAGCCGATTAAATTTTAATGTGAGCCCTGTGCTTGTTTCCCTGCAGCTAGAATGTCCCATCTGGGGGTGATGTTGGACAGTGACACTCTTAATGTATTTGAAATATCCAATCGGTTTCTCAGTTTTGTTTTGGTCACTGTCATTGCGGAAAACCCGGCCTCACAAAGATAAGTAGTTGGGAAGGGCAGCAACGTTTTGAGCGCTTTTACGGCTATTTCCGGATATTCCCGTTTGGCGTTTACCCAGAACGCAGGCAGAGAGTTTGTTTGGTCAAATTTAGTCTTAAGACCACCGTCATTTGCCAGCTCGATCAGCTGCGCTTCCTCCTGAACGGACAGGTGGTCAGGAATTCTTGCAAATGGATTGCGGATCCATTCATTCTTATCACGCGGATCTCGGGAGGCTGGGAAGTAGCGGTCGAATTCTTTCGACAGCCCAACGAGATGGTCACGAACCAACTGTGATAGAGCTGGCGCTGGCTCCGTTTCCCCCAATAGCCCCACTAATAAATGAAACATGTCAAATACACCCTTGTCTACGCGACGCCCCCACTGATCCAGCTTTGCTTTAAATGCAGCGACTTTGTCTGCTACTTTAAAGACAGTCGTCATTCTCCCCTGAAGTGTCAGGTTGAGCTCATTAAGCAAAGCAAAAATGTCACAGAGGTAGGCGAGTTTTGACACCCAGTGTTCATCACTGAAATGCGCAGCCAGATCAGACTGTTTTCCTGCCAGAAATGCCTGCAGAGGCTCTCTCAACTCGAACACTCTGGCCAGTGACTTCCCCCTCGACAGCCACCTGACCTCTGCGTGCAAGAGAAGGCGTTTGTGCTCTGCATTCATTTCTTCACAGAGCTGCTCAAACAACCGGGTGTTGAGTGCGTGTGCTTTGATGAAGTTGACCATTTTAACGACATCGTTCAATACAGCATTCAACTCCGGTGACAATTTACGGCTGGCCAGCATTTCTCTGTGAATGACAGTGTGTTCGCAGTCAGGTGCAACCTTGCTCAGCCTCGCAGTGAAACCAGACAGCCGCCCAGTCATCGCCGCAGCCCCATCAGTACATACACCGATGCAGAAGGACCAGTCTAATTTCCCTGACACGTAACCATCCAACGCCCGAAACAACTCTGCACCTGTGGTGTTTGTTGGAAGGGAGAGCACACACAACAGATCCTCCTCAACATCCTCCTCAAAAATGTACCGCACGAAAACGAGAAGTATTGCCCTGTTTTCCACATCAGTGGACTCGTCTACCTGAATTGCAAACCACGGCGACCCTTTTAGCCTCTGCAACAACTGCGCCTCAATATCCTCCGCTATATCATTAATGCGCCTCTGCACAGTACTGGCAGAAAGAGGTACCGAGCCTATCTTTTTGGCTGCTGCCTCCCCAAGCACTTCGTCGCACATGTCTTGGGCAGAAGGCAGAATTAGCTCTTCTCCAATAGTGAATGGTTTCTTTGACTTAGCTATTTGACACGCCACTCTGTACGAGGCTCTTAGCAAAGCCACGTTCACAGAAGTAGTTGTCTTTAGCATGAGTTTTTGTGAATCTTGCTCTTGCTTTTTGCGCTCAAAGAATTCAAGAGGTTTATTTTTAAGTGTGGGGTGTTTAGTTTCAAGGCGTCGAATGAGCTTTGATGGCTTCATAGACTCATTCGACAGCTTGTCCCCGCACACCACACACAACGGATTAGGAGCATGCGAGTCACCGGTCTGTGTAAAGCCGAATTTTAGGTAGGAATCATCATATCTCCTATTGAAAGATCCCTTCTTTTTCTTTGGGTTGCTTCCGGGATCATTATTGTCATCGATGCTGGACCTCTTTTCACCCTTACCCAAACCAAAGAAACTTTCTAAGGACGTTTGCTGCTTCTTGCTCATTGTAGCTAATATACACTGTCGCTGACCGTGAGAACTGAGCTGATCTGAGGCAGCGATGGGAAAATAGGCTACGTGTTGAGGGCGGGTCAGACAGTCATCATGATTGAAAAAAATAAAATGTGCTATCGGCCTCCGAATGCAATAGGCTATGCAGCGTCCACGCATACTTATCTAACGTGAAATGAACCCATGTTTTATTTACACCTCTCTCTCTCTCTCTCTCTCTCTCTCTCTCTCTCTCTCTTTTATATATAAAAAATCCCCCCCTTTTTTTGGCATTTCCCCCCAATGTCACGACCCGGTTCGGAATGTCTCGCGGACCGGTACCGGTCCGCAGACCGGTGGTTGCGGACCGCTGCTCTAAGCAACTCTGTTGCATTCTGAATAATAAAATAATTGATGCTCAGAAAGCAGGAGAAGGCTACAAGAACGTAGCAAAGTGTTTTCAGGTAGATGTTTCCTCAGATTGTAATGTTATTAAGAAATGGCAGTTAACAGAAACAGTGGAGATCAAGGTGAGGTCTGGAAGATGAAGAAAACTTTCTGAAAGAACTGCTCGCTGGATTGCTAGAAAGGCAAATAAAAAACCCTGTTTGACTGCAAAAGACCTTCAGAAAGATTGAGCAGACCCTGGAGTGGTGGTGCACTGTTCTACTATGCAGCGACACCTGAACAAATATGACCTTCATGGAAGAGTCATCAGAAGAAAACCTTTCCTGCGTCCGAGCCACAAAATTCAGCGTCTGAAGTTTGCAAATGAACATCTAAATAAGCCTGATGCATTTTGGAAACAAGTTCTGTGGACTGATGAAATCAAAATAGAACTTTTTGGCCACAATGTGCAAAGGTATGTTTGGAGAAAAAAGGGTGCCAAATTCCAGGAAAAGAACACCTCTCCAACTCTGTAGCATGGGTGTGGATCGATCATGCTTTGGGGTTGTGTTGCAGCCAGTGGCACAGGGCACATTTCATTGGTCGAGGGAAGCATGAATTTGAATAAATACCAGCAAATTCTGGAAGCAAACATCACACCATCTGTAAAAAAGTTGAAGTTAAAAAGAGGATGGGTCCTACAATAAGACGATGATCCAAAACACACCTCAAAATCTACAATGGAATACCTCAAGAGGCCCGAGCTGAAGGTTTTGCCCGGGCCCTCACAGTCCCCTGACCTAAACATCATTGAAAATCTGTGGATAGATCTCAAAAGAGCAGCGCATGCAAGACAGCCCAAGAAACTTGTAGAACTAGAATCCTTTTGCAAGGACGAATGTGTGAAAATCCCCCACGTAAGAACTGAAAGATTATTAGCTGGCTACAAAAAGTGTTTACAAGCTGTGATACTTGCCAAAGCGGGTGTTACTAGGTACTAACCATGCAGGGTGCCCAAATTTTTGCTTCGGGCCCTTTTCCTTTTTTGACATTTTGAAAATGTAAAAGATGAAAATAAAAAATTGTTTTTGCTTAAAATATAAAGGGAATGAGTCATCTTTAACTTTATTTCTTTTGGAGATCATTTCATCTTCAACTTGCTGAACTGTTCACAGTAACAGCAGTTTTGACCAGGGGTGCCCAAACTTTTGCATACCACTGTATAGTGATGGAAGGAGTCTCCAGTGTCAGAGCTTTCTCACAGTCAGAGATAAAGCTGGAACTTTCCAACATCTTCAGAACAGAGCAGTTTACACTCGGCAGTTTTTCACGAACAAGTGGCGTTTCTTTCGTTGCTTTCGGTAAGCTCTGCTACAATTTCATCTTCAAATAAACAATTGTATAAACAGCACAGAGAAATCATAGATACATGTTTACAGCCAATGGATAATGATACTGTATGTTATGTATTATCCCAGTTATATTATTATACATTCGCTAAATTTGGAGAAGTGGCTCAAATCATGTGATGTGTGTGATAATAAAGTTCCACTTTAAAATTAAATGCATAACTTGTTTTTTCCCCTGAAAATCTTGAAATAATGTACGATGCAAACCCAAAGATGAAGCCAAACATGTTTTCACTAATCAGCTTAGTACTGTCAAAACTGGTATCATTTTTTTCCACTTTGGATATTGTATTGATTATCACATGACTCTTTATTCCATCAATGAACTACTTGTTTATCTGTAGTCCCTCTAATCTACAACATGCCATAATTTTGCATATTGCATATTGCAAAATTATATTTGAATATTGCTGAATATTACAGAAGTGATTATCAGCACATATTTGTTTATTATTTTATTGCTAAGTGCTCATATGATGTCATTATTGGTACGTCAGAATTTGTGTGTTAAAAAAAACAAGTTTTAAAGTTGGGGTTTGTAATATTTAAACATGCATCTAGATCTGTAAAAATTATCCAATTTTTAAAATAATTTACAAAAAGCCACAACTTTGCAATTACCGTATTTTCTGGACTATACGTCGCTCCGGAGTTTAAGTCGCATCAGCCAAAAAATGCATTATGAAGACGAAAAAAACATATATACGTCGCACCGGACTATAAGTCGCACTTTTTTGAAGGGTTATTCTATCCATAGAATCTGTGATTGTATCTGATAAGCGGCGCGTGGTTACTGCGCGACTGCATTGTTTATTTAATAAACGAACAGCTGAGCAGTGATAACGCACCCTTTGCCCTGTAAGTAGCCTCATCTGATTATTTTAAATATCTACTACTATCTTTAATACTATCACTATCGTTATTACTAATAGCCTATATTATTATTATTATAACTAATATTAGTAGCCTATTACTGATGCATTAATCAGTTTGCTTTTAGAATATTTTTAGCGGTAGGGCTTATTATCGCCCCATGGCTCTTTCATCTGTGTTATTAAAGCTGTAGTCATCATCGAGGAGTGTCATTCTTCATTTTTGTCGAATTTTATTTCATTAAATCAGAGGTCAAGTAGGCTATAGGTATATCATCTCCAAAGACAACCGTCTAGTGAAAAAAAAACAACCGCTTTTAAATCCCCTACTTAAATCCTTAAAAAGAGTAATTTAACTCATGTCTTGTGTGATCTGATCTCCAATGGTGAAATAAACCGGTTGTGATATGAGTAGTCTGTTATTTTAGAAGATAAATTTAATATATAATTTAATATGTAGCCTAATAAAAATAATATTTTATAACATATCACGACATATTACTGTCTGTAACTGTTCGTCACTAAAGCGTTTTCTAAGATCATAATGTCTGATATTATTATTATTTTTTTACACACACAATAAGCGCGTGTGCGTAAAGTTATAGTAAACCATCCCCCACCTTTTTTTTTTTTGAGTCACCGGACCCACCCACCTCCTGCGTTCCGGGACCTCCCACTTCACAAATTAAGCACTGCCTAAAATCATTACATAACTTATTTAAATAACTATAGCCCTGTCATTAATAATAAAACACAGGTCAATCAAGTTGATCAAGCTGGCGATTTCACTCCAAATCAGCAAATCCATTGAATTCCTCATCCTCGGTGTCGCTTCTGAACAACTCTGCCAACTCCAGCGGCAGACGAAGCGCCGTTTCCTCTTCTTCTGCGTGGCTGTCGTCAGACTCAGCATCAGCTCGTTATTCCGCGGTGAAAAAAAAAAAACATATATACGTCGCAACGGAGTATAAGTCGCATGGCTAGCCGAACCATGAAAAAAAGTGCGACTTATAGTCCGAAAAATACGGTAATTTTACTGAAGTTGCTAGGGTTTTTGTTTGTTTGTTTGTTTTTTGGCTGATTTTTTTTAATTTTTTTATTTTTCTGGCCCTGAAATTAGCTTCACTTCCAGCAGGATAAAAGCTGTTCAGCTTATTTTCCCTTAAAAGGCGAAGTACAAGGCATTTGTATTTGTAACAGAAGGGGAGAGTCATTTTATTGTTTGCTTGTTTATTCATTTATTTATATATATTTTTTGAAATTGTAATTTGCCTCACAACCAATAGAGGGCTCTGAACATTCCTTACTGCTCCTTTAATGTTAAGAAGCGACTGATAGGTGACGTAGTATAAAAATGTGAATTTGTGATTGTATATTTGAACATTCTGATGGAAAAACAAAGGAATAACCTTTACTGCTAATTATCTTGCTACCGAAGAGGCTACCAGGTAGGTACTGACATGGCTACGATTTGTTACACACTCTTTCATGTTTTGTCATCTTTTTTATTAGAGCGAATGCTAAGAAGTGGGTCTTTGTTAAACCCTGGCGTTGGGACACAGCCCAGAATCACAGTTGGCTAAACACTTGGTCTTACGTGTATGATTCAGCTCATCGGGTTCTGTTTTTTCTTGCAAAATAAGTCCAAAAATAACATGAAGCTATGATAACGTTGTGCTTTGACAGGAAGCTGTCCTGGAGGAAGGAACCACGGCGTACGAGAACTGGATCTCGGCCGGCGCGCCGGTGTACAGGCAGTTCTGGCTGTTTGAAGTGCAAAATCCAGATGAGGTGGTGAAAAACGGCAGCGTTCCTCAGGTCCAACAAAAAGGACCGTACACGTACAGGTGAGGCTGGAGATCAGTGTGGTGTGTTCGTGTTACTTGACGGTGAACCGGCCTCAGTTATGCCAGTCTCAGAGAACCGTCCCTCAGATGTCTGTAATGAACAGAAGGAGAGAACAAGAAACCATCTGACATCAGTCTGATGCAACCAACAGCAAATGTTCCCTCTCCCCCTTTCCTCTCCCCCTTTCCCCCAGTCTCAGTGCTGTTAAATTCTGGATTCTAATTGGTCACAAGGTGTTGATTAATTTTCTCTCAAGTCAAGTAGCTGTAAATCACAGGTTTACGTTAATCTACTCGTTCCCTCTTATATGCCATCATTTGCATAGTAACAGCTCGTTCACAGGGACTTGTTCAGCGTATGATGTGTTTATTACATGCTGATGGATGGAGTCTTCAATGTCAGAGCTTTCTCATAGCCAGACGTAAAGCTGTAATTTGCAGTTTGCAGTTTCTTGGTAACATGACAGTCGGCGGGGGCGGTTTTTTGTTTGTCTTATTAACTTCGATATTCTATAATGTACTGTAAATGAGAACAGGAACTAACTTGTTTCACTGAACATTAAATGTAACTAGCCTTTTGTTAGTAGTTTACCAACACATTTGAGGTAAATGTTGACATTTCTGATAGTTTTGGCCCATTTCCATTGTCACGGTGTCTGTAAATTTTCTGTATAGAAGAATTATCCGCTACATGCTAGCTAGATACATCCTAATTTTAGCCGTGTTATGTATTTTCTTTATAACTTACCAACACATTTGAGGTAAATATTGACATTTCTGATAGTTTTGGCCCATTTCCATTGTCACGGTGTCTGTAAATTTTCTGTATAGAAGAATTATCCGCTACATGCTAGCTAGATACATCCTAATTTTAGACGTGTTATGTATTTTCTTTATAACTTACCAACACATTTGAGGTAAATGTTGATATTTCTGATAGTTTTGGCCCATTTCCATTGTCACGGTGTCTGTAAATTTTCTGTATAGAAGAATTATCCGCTACATGCTAGCTAGATACATGCTAATTTTAGCCGTGTTATGTATTTTCTTTATAACTTACCAACACATTTGAGGTAAATGTTGACATTTCTGATAGTTTTGGCCCATTTCCATTGTCACGGTGTCTGTAAATTTTGTCATTCTGTATAGAAGAACTATCCGCTACATGCTAGCTAGATACATCCTAATTTTAGCCGTGTTATGTATTTTCTTTATAACTTACCAACACATTTGAGGTAAATATTGACATTTCTGATAGTTTTGGCCCATTTCCATTGTCACGGTGTCTGTAAATTTTCTGTATAGAAGAATTATCCACTACATGCTTGCTAGATACATCCTAATTTTAGCCGTATTATGTATTTTCTTTATAACTTACCAACACATTTGAGGTAAATGTTGACATTCCAGATAGTTTTCTTATTTCTACCATCACTGAGCCTTTACACTGTCTGTATATAAGAATTAACAGCTACATGCAGGCTAGACAAATCCAAATTTTAGCCATATTGTGTATTTTCTTTTTAATTTACCAACACATCTGAGGTAAATGCTGGTATTCTGGATAGTTTTGTCTCATTTCTACTGTCACTGTCCCTTTACATTCTCTGCATATAAGAATTAACAGATGCATGCTAGCTAGATATATCCAAATTTTCACCATATTATGTATTTTCTTTATAAATTGCCAACACTTCTGAGGTAAATGTTGGCATTCCAAATAGTTTTGTCTCATTTCTTCTATCACTATTCCTTTATAGTCTCTGAATATAAGAATTAACAGCTACATGGTAGGTAGTTGAATCATAATTTTAGCCAAATACAAAGTTTTCTTTGTAATTTAACAGCACATCTGAGGTAAATGTTGGTATTCCTGATAGTTTTGTCTCATTCTTGCAGTCATTGTGCCTTTACACTGTCTGTACTAAATACTTAGCAGCTGAATGCTAGCTAGATAAGTCCAAATTTTAGCAGTATTCCATATTTCCTTAATAATCCTGACTCATTTACCAACACATCTGAGGTAAATGTAGATATTCTAGATAGTTTTGCCTCATTTTTTCTATCACTATCCCTTTACATTCTCTGTATAAAAGAATTAACAGCTGAATGCTGGCTAGATGAATCCTAATTTTAGCCGTATTATGTATTTTCTTTATAATTTACCAACACATTTGAGGTAATTGTTGGTATTCCAGATAGTTTTGTCTCATTTCTACTGTCACTGTCCCTTTACAGTCTCTGTATAAAAGAAATAACAGTGACACGGTAGCTCGATAAATCCTAATTTTAACCATATCATGTATTTTCCATATAATTTGCTAACACTTATTCTGAATAATTTTGTTTCATTTCTATTGTACCCTCTCTTAAAAATAATTATAGGTACATGCTAGCTAGATAAATCCAAAACATAACCACACAGAGGGTTTTATTAGTAATTTACTAGCATATCTGAGGGAATGTAGTGCTGAGTGCTTGCTACAAAGCACTGACACTGGAGACTCCTTCCATAAATGTTTCTGAGCAGCAGAATCTCATCTCATCTCATTATCTGTAGCCACTTTATCCTGTTCTACAGGGTCGCAGGCAAGCTGGAGCCTATCCCAGCTGACTACGGGCGAAAGGCGGGGTACACCCTGGACAAGTCGCCAGGTCATCACAGGGCTGACACATAGACACAGACAACCATTCACACTCACATTCACACCTACGGTCAATTTAGAGTCACCAGTTAACCTAACCTGCATGTCTTTGGACTGTGGGGGAAACCGGAGCACCCAGAGGAAACCCACGTGGACACGGGGAGAACATGCAAACTCCGCACAGAAAGGCCCTCGCCGGCCACGGGGCTCGAACCCGGACCTTCTTGCTGTGAGGCGACAGTGCTAACCACTACACCACCGTGCCGCCCGAGCAGCAGAATAGTTTTACAAAATATTTTCTGTTTATCGCAGTCATAATAAAAAGAGTGAACAATCCAAACTGTCTCTTCCCATCAAATACATCATACAGTATCAAGTTATTGTTTAATCACTCCAATAATCTGACCTGATTATCTTTATATTCTCAGGCGGGTTCAAAAGTCTCCGTCAGGCATCATGAACAGTATTTATTTCACTGGTTATCAAAGACCAAGATAATTTTGTTGAATTGCACTTCTCAGACACCCCTCTCAAGGGGTTTTCTGATTGGTTGAGAGCAGGTGGAACGATAATTATAACACGCAGAAGAGTGTAATAACCGCGTGTGTAAAATAAAATCATGTTTTGAGGTAAAATTAATCAGGGTCTGGGACAGGAATCAGAATGAATGATGTTTTTTCTTAAAGGTCTTTGGGAGATATCATCCCTTTACGTCAGTTACAGGTTTTGGTGTCATTAATTCATAAACAATTAATTTTTTTAATCTTAAATTGTAGTATTAAGATCTTTTACCAATCATCCTTATTGTGGTTGCTTGTTTAGCTTTTAGGTTTTTTTCTTTATATATTTTTTTAATTTAAAAAAATATATATGTTATTTACCAGCTGGGAGGTCCGTATCGTGAAATACCGTGACCGAGGTCTTGAAAGTACTGAGCGAGGCCCTCTGGGCCGAGGTCAGTGTTCAAGGCCAAGGTCACAGTATTTCACCATATGGACCGACCTTAAGCTGGAAAATAATTGTAACAGTTCTAACGAAGGGTGGAGCACAGAGGACGGCAGGACAGAGATCAGGTTTGCAAAACACGGCTTTTATTGCCACACTTTTCAATGAAACATTATTGGCTAACACAGACACACACACAACTGGCATCTGGTTCGGGGATGAGCTACTCTGCTCTCTGCTCTCCCTCCTTATATAGGGCGCAGTCACTGGGAAGACACACACAAACACAGGTTAATTGACATCAGGTGTAGTGATTCTGCCACTTACCTTCCCTGACTCCGCCCCCCTGTCACAGACCGGCACTTGACCATGCCCCCGCTGCCACAATAATATATTTATTTTTTTCTTGACCAAATTAACAGAAAATGAGAGCACCCAAAAGGGAAAACTGAGCCAAGCCGCCATTTTGAATCCTCATTCACGGCTGTAATGCAAATGGCTTCCTCCTCAGTATACAAGTGCACTTCCATGGCAGAAAAAAACTACATTTTGCCGCCTATGTAGTTCCCTATTTATACAAATAGGAGTCATTCAGGATTCAGCCATGTTTTTGCTCGGCGTTAGCAACAGTTAGAGGTTTTTAGCTTTCTCCTGAAATGTTTTCTTTTATTTCTTCTTCCTCAGGGTAGTAAAACTCGCTTTCGCTGTAAAGACTGTCGTTATCACTAGCCATGCTGTAAAATTAATGCTATTCTCCTGAGAAATGCTGGCAAAAATTTATAAGATTTTTGATAATCTTATAAATAAATCTTATTAAAAAAAGATAAATGTTGACAACAAATTCTACTGAGTTTGTTGTTGTTGTGAACAAACGAATCGCCAGAGGTCCATAACCAGGGTCCTTAACTGGGGTCCGTATTGTAAGATACGGACCCGCTCGCCAGCCAGTCAGAGCGCAGGATTTGATGGAAACCGCACCGCAAAAAAAAAAAAATTATTTATTTACTTACTTACTTACTTGTTTGCTTACTTATTTCATTTCCTTGTCTGATTTTTATTTTTATGGAAAGTACTTGGAGATTTTTAATCAAAATCTAAAAAAAGTGCTATTATTATTATTATTATTATTATTATTATTATCAGTAGTAGTTGTAGTCGTGTCTGATGTCAGTATTGTCTAATGTCCATACTCATAGACAGTGGCTGTTTAGCACTGCAGTACACAGTCACCGGCCACTTTAATAAGAACTTGTTCTTGACTCTAAGATCCTTGTTCTTGGCTGCAGGAGTGGAACCCAATGTGTTCTTCTGCTGTTGCATGCTGAGATGCTTTTCTGCTCACCGCAGTTGTAAAGAGTGATTATATGAGTTACTATATCCTTCCTGGCAGCTCGAACCAATCTGTCCATTTTCCTCTGACCCTCTCTTATCAGCAAGGTGTTTGTTTCCACCCACAGAACTGTCGCTCACTCAATGTTTTTTGGTTTTTGCACCATTCTGTGTAAACTCTAGAGACTGATGTGTGTGAAAACCCCAGGAGATCAGCAGGTTCTGAAATACTCAAACCAGTCCATCTGGCTCAAACCAACACCCATACCACAGTGAAAGAAAGTCACACTTTGAGATCACAATTTTTCCCATTCTGATGTTTGAAGTGAACATTAACTGAAGCACTTGATTTGGATCTGCATGATTTGATGCATCGTGCTGCTGTCAAGGGATCGGCTGATTAGAGAACTGCATAAAACAGCAGGTGGAGGTGTGGGTGTTCTTAATAGAGTGACTGGTGAGTGTATTTCAGTTCATAAAATGAAGTGAATTTTTATTTATTTTTTTTGTAGAAAATGCTGAAACATTCACCACAAGCTGACTATTTAAACATTCTAGCTAGCTAATGTTAGCCAAGCTCTCACTAAAAGTTGCTAACTTTCATATAGTTTTTATTTCCAGTTCACAATACTTAAAAAGCTTCTTTATTATTTATTGTTTTTGGAATATTTTGAATCTGTATCACCAGAACATGGTATGTATAACTGACTATCCTGCTAATCTACCATTAGCTAGCTACACTCTTCTCAAGCAGCTACACTCAGGAGCAGTGTTGTTTTTGTTAACGATGACGATGACGAAATGATTTCGTCAACGCACCTTCTTTTATGACTAAAACAAGACAGTGACGAGCTAAACATAACTCTTTGATCACGAAAATATGACGAGACGTATCTGTTGTTTTCGTTGACGAGACGAAAATGTTAGTGGGTTGGCTGTAGGACTATCAAAATGCATGGCATTTCCTCCAACGGTGCGTGCAACCTGTCTACCAAATGCTGAAAATATCAGCAATGCACTGCATCCCGTCCTTGTTTGGCCACGCCCACCAGGCACAGTGCACACAGTTCATGGACCATGGCAGCTGCAACGCCAGCACAAGGGCTTGGTGGGCGGAAAAGACATGATGATTTATGGACATACTTTACACATAATCCAGCAGAAATAAAATGGAATGCCTTATAGTGGGAGACAGAGGTACACGCTGTCAGGCCCGCTGACAGGGGGGGACAAATGGGTATGTTGTCCCGGGCCCAGGAATGGGGGGGGGCCCAGAACTGGGCTCTCATGAAGTTGCGATTATTTTATTTCATTTCAAAATGTGTTGATTTGGGGGAGAAATGTGCTATATTTGCATTCAATAAATAATTTCTAGATCTTTTGCCTTTATTCTCTTTGAAAAAGGTGTCAAGAACCCCCTACCACCCCAATGCAAAAATGGTTTGGTCTGACTCTTTCAGCCCGTCCCTTCTGCGTGTGTGTGAGAGAGCGAGCAGCCCCTCCCCCAACCCGCGCGCTGCGAGCAGAGTGTCACAGAATTTTCTCAGAGCGCTCCCTCCAAACAACGGGGATTTACACGAAAACGGAAGGAGATATTCACAATATTCTTTCACAGTGAGCGCCACAAGGCTCTCCTGAACACACTGATGTAATTTATTTTGTCTGTAGTGTAAAAAATGAGGTCACTAGAGCGAGTTAAAAATGAGTGACTTTTCTGCCAAGTTTATAATGGCAGTCTATGGGGCTGCGTGCCTGTCCTCTCCTCACTTTCAGGCTTCTCATTCAAAAACTGCAAGTCCTATTGTGTAGGTAGACACATTGTGTGAATCAGGACAAGTGTGGCTACTACTTTTGAGAAAATTGTGTGTGTGGAGTGAAAATTGGGGCTGAAAACACAGTTTAAATGAGAAAGTTTGAGCTATTTTTCCAAGCTCTCTACACTCTGCTCCACTGGTGTGTAACGCAATAGACACCCATTATAAAGGCTGACTTTCTCAGGCTTTATAAGGGGGAGGAGGGGTGGAGACGCGGGGGTTGGGAGCATGGCGAGGGCGGGCATGTTTCTTTTCAAAATATGGCTTGCAGAACCGTTATTCCAAAATCTCGTACTCCACCTTTAAGGGGAAAAAAACGACATCGATCGGTCATAGCGCTTCGACAATCAGCATGCGTGCCATTTGCCAACATGCACAAGTCAGGAGCACAGAAAAGAGAAAAAGAGAGGAAGAAACCAAGAGACTCAGGGGCTCACTGCATAAATATTTTAAAAAAGATTCGGATGATGCAGCAGGTACTAGCAAAGGCAGTGGGGCAGCTGAGCCAGGTAAGACACAGCCAACTTTTTCCAGCCCCGTAAAGTAACCCCAACCAAGGCACACGCGGCACGCAATTCATGTTACAAACGAGGGGAGAGCAAGTCACACTGAACACCATATCAAACGCACAGGGCATTGAATCATTTCATAACCACAACGGCTTAATAACATTGTGTTTCATATATCTGATTGAAGCTAAGAATATTCACATTAGCCCGCAATCATATCCCGCCATTTCTCGAGCGGTGTGTTCTTCTCTGCTTTTCACACTGGACAGTACACACGCACAGTATACTATAGTGTGTATACATATATATATATATATATATATATATATATATATATATATATATATATATATATAGTGGTGCTTGAAAGTTTGTGAACCCTTTAGAATTTTCTATATTTCTGCATAAATATGACCTAAAACAACATCAGATTTTCACACAAGTCCTAAAAGTAGATAAAGAGAACCCAGTTAAACAAATGAGACAAAAATAATATACTTGGTCATTTATTTATTGAGGAAAATGATCAAATATTACATATCTGTGAGTGGCAAAAGTATGTGAACCTTAAGGATTAACAGTTAATTTGAAGGTGAAATTAGAGTCAGGTGTTTCCAATCAATGGGATGACAATCAGGTGTGAGTGGACACCCTGTTTTATTTAAAGAACAGGGGTCGATCAAAATCTGATCTTCACAACACATGTTTGTGGAAGTGTATCATGGCACAAACAAAGGAGATTTCTGAGGACCTCAGAAAAAGCATTGATGAAGCTCCTCAGGCTGGAAAAGGTTACAAAACCATCTCTAAAGAGTTTGGACTCCACCAATCCACAGTCAGACAGATTGTGTACAAATGGAGGAAATTCAAGACCAATATTACCCTCCCCAGGAGTGGTCGACCAACAAAGATCACTCCAAGAGCAAGGCGTGTAATAGTCGGCGAGGTCACAAAGGACCCCAGGGTAACTTCTAAGCAACTGAAGGCCTCTCTCACATTGGCTAATGTTAATGTTCATGAGTCCACCATCAGGAAAACACTGAACAACAATGGTGTGCATGGCAGGGTTTCAAGGAGAAAGCCACTGCTCTCCAAAAAGAACATTGCTGCTCATCTGCAGTTTGCTAAAGATCACGTGGACAAGCCAGAAGGCTATTGGAAAAATATTTTGTGGAAGGATGAGACCAAAATAGAACTTTTTGGTTTAAATGAGAAGCGTTATGTTTGGAGAAAGGAAAACACTGCATTCCAGCATAAGAACCTTATCCCATCTGTGAAACATGGTGGTGGTAGTATCATGGTTTGGGCCTGTTTTGCTGCATCTGGGCCAGGATGGCTTGCCATCATTGATGGAACAATGAATTCTGAATTATACCAGTGAATTCTAAAGGAAAATGTCAGGACATCTGTCCATGAACTGAATCTCAAGAGAAGGTGGGTCATGCAGCAAGACAACGACCTTAAGCACACAAGTCGTTCTACCAAAGAATGGTTAAAGAAGAAGAAAGTTAATGTTTTGGAATGGCCAAGTCAAAGTCCTGACCTTAATCCAATCAAAATGTTGTGGAAGGACCTGAAGCGAGCAGTTCATGTGAGGAAACCCACCAACATCTTAGAGTTGAAGCTGTTCTGTATGGAAGAATGGGCTAAAATTCCTCCAAGCCAGTGTGCAGGACTGATCAACAGTTACCGGAAATGTTTAGTTGCAGTTATTGCTGCACAAGGGGATCACACCAGATACTGAAAGCAAAGGTTCACATACTTTTGCCACTCACAGATATGTAATTTTGGATCATTTTCCTCAATAAATAAATGACCAAATCTAATATTTTTGTCTCATTTGTTTAACTGGGTTCTCTTCATCTACTTTTAGGACTTGTGTGAAAATCTGATGATGTTTTAGGTCATATTTATGCAGAAATATAGAAAATGTTAAAGGGTTCACAAACTTTCAGGCACCACTGTGTATATATATATATATATATATATATATATATATATATATATATATATATATATATATATATACCCACACATACAGTATACATATATGTTCGCCCCCAGCCCTGCCCGAAATCCCCCGTCCATCGCTGCTCCTTCAAAAGCACCCCAATCGCGTGAGTAGAGACTAGGATAAGAGAGGTGTGTGTGTATGTGTGTGGGTTGACCCGGGGGGGGGGGCCCATTCAGAGCATTTTGTCCCGGGCCCAGCCAAAGCTGTCAGCGGCCCTGCACGCTGTGGCTGTAAACTACGTGGCAAAAATATGGCTGACCTCAAGAGTCATCTAAAGGCTCACCATGCTGCTATTTCTGCGACGGTAAGTTAACGTTACAAGAAGTCCTGTTAACGGATCATGCATACGTTTGCTAGCTTTGGTTAAGGTCACTCAACAATCAGGCTGTGATGAATTTCCTATGAAGTTTTCCAAAACACTGTGACCTGGTGAAAATGAATGGGACCGCTAGCTTCATGCTAAAGTTGGCTTGGTTAAGCTAACTTAAATTCAATTAACATGTCATGAGTAAAACTTGTCCTGCAGGGATTATTGGTGGGACAGCAACTGAATGCTTTGTCATATATTGACCCATATTTGAGTTACTGTGAAACATACGGGGGAAATGTAGCTTTTCAAACCTGTTGCTGTGCCTTAATATATTGCGACATGTTAAACGGACGCAGAAACACGAGTCTGTGAACAATGGAGCATGCGCACTAGCAGACATCCCAGCCTGCAGAAACTCATTTCAGGGAGGTGTCGTGACGCATGACTTTTTTCCCATCAGCAAGGGGGGTGTCATGACACCTCCCTGAAATGAGTTTGGTAAACCAATCAGGATGCTCTTTGTTGTAAGTACAACAGCACCACAGTCTCTTTAAGAACTACAACTCCCATCAACTAACTTCCGCGTTGACCTACGTCACGCCTGGGCAGGATCACCTACGTCACGTCCTCCATGACGTCACTTCCTCCCTGAAGGCATACGTAACGGAACAAAGCTTCCGTCTCTCTCTCTCTCTCGTCATGGATGTCAAGCCATCTGGACACAAAGAGATACCCTGCACCAGAAAACCCAAGAAAAGACGTCTTTCTGGCAAGAAACAAAATTTAGCGCTTTTCTTTCATACCCTTGGCCAAGGTAGACTCCAGAATCGCGCGATTTTTAACTCAGTCGAGTTACAACCGTTTTTTATTCATTATAAGTATGTACAAAACTGCAGCCCAAAGCAGTTTAATTTAAAGTTAAGAAGTGGCCGGATCCCTTCTAACTAAAGTGCTGTGCACATTGTTTAATCAGAGATTTTCTTCCCACGAACTACGAAGCGTCGGACCAAGAAATTCTCTGTGCTTCACGGAGGTCTCCACAACGGTGAAACTCCAAAAGTCTCGGAACACCTCTATAATCTTGCACTGGAAGCGAGATACTAAGTAAGACTGGTAATTTTGGGCATAAAGACTAGTCTTAGGAATTAGCTTTATTGAAGTAGTGTGAATTTAAACTCAGGAATGGTTTAATTGTTTACACTGTAGACACGCAGCATGTTGAATTGATTGTTCTATTTTGCTTTGATCTCTCAATTGCTTAATAGATAGGCTTTTGCATGCTGTCCTCTATTCCTTTCTAACCCTTAATTTCATTATTACACATATTTTGACCTCATCAAGATTTCACTGGATTTACAGTAGTAGTGTTATAAGCTAGCTTAGCTAGCAACACATGGCTAATTAAGCTAGGCTAACCTCTTGTTTAGGCCACAAGGCCTACACCACGTCGTCACAAGACCTCACACCCACGAACACACCTTAGTTAGCAACAGAGCTAATCCTTTGTTCTACTTAGATAACATTCCTTTGTCTTAGCTAGCAACCAAGCTAGGCCTCCACCACGTGGACACCCACACACAAACACATCTTAGCTAGCAACTAAAGCTAACTCTTTTGTTCTACTTAGAAACATGTGGTCACCTCCCCCTACACTCTCACACACACACACACACACACACACACACACACACACACACACACACGCTCATCAAGTATATGTCATATTTGTATATATTTCAACTGCCATTATTCATTTTTCTTTGTTATAATAAATTCAATTATTATTGAAACTGTGTGTTTATTTGTTGTGCCTAATATTTTTGTAGCCCAATCTCAAAAGAATTCCAAGGTGCATATGAGTTATGTAATACGGTAAGTGATCATAATAATTTGGAATATATCATTTAGCTGTTTGGTAATTTATTATTAAGCACCAAAATTAATGGTATTGATTAATGAGACCGATTCAATGAGACTAATTTAATGAGATTATCAATGAGACTGATTTAATGAGATTATTAATGAGACTGATTTAATTAGATTGATCACTTAAAACTAATTGCACCTACATTGTCTAGCATGAGCTACATGAACAGTCTCTCTCGCTCTCCCTTGCGCACTCCGTCATATGCGCGATGCAGACATTAATGTTTTGCGTGCACGCTCTTGCTCGCTTGCTCTAGATTCCGGGAGATATTCTCCAATTTGTGGGCATCAGGGAGCCACTATCAATATGCAGGAGACTCCCGGAACTTCCGGGAGACTTGGGATGTCTGCACTAGACAGTGTTTATGGAGAGAGCATGTGCACTTCAATCAATCAATCAATCAATCAATCAATCAATCAATCAATCAATCAATCAATCAATCAATCAATCAATCAATCAATCAATCAATCAATCAATCAATCAATCAATCAATCAATCAATCAATCAATCAATCAAGGCAAGGCAAGGCAAGGCAAGGCAAGGCAAGGCAAGTTTATTTATATAGCACATTTCATACACAATGGCAGTTCAATGTGCTTTACAGAAGTAAAAACAAAAACAGTAAACAATAGAGAAATAAAATTACATAAAATAATTTTATCTTTATTCTAAAATAATTAATTAAAAGAATTAAAAGAAAATAATAAGAATTAAACAATAGTAGAAATAAAATATTAAAATGCCAAAAAGAAAAAGAAAGAAAGAAAGAAAGAAAGAAAGAAAGAAAGAAAGAAAAAGAAACTAGCAGAATAAAATAGAAGTTAAAGTAAATTTAAAACATGCAGAGAAAGTAAAGATTATAAAAAATGTAAAAATATTAATTATTTAACAGAAAGCATCTGAAAACAGCTTGGTCTTTAACCTAGATTTAAAACTGCTAACAGCAGGAGCATTTTTAATGTCCTCTGGCAGTTGGTTCCATAGCTGTACTGCATAGTAGCTAAAAGCTGCTTCACCACACTTTGTTTTAACAACTGGTTTTAATAGTAAATTTTGCTGCTGCGATCTGGTAGATCTGATTGGGTTAGGCCGCTGCAACATATCAGAGAGGTAATTGGGCCCTGTACCATTTAGAGATTTGTACACCAGCAGCAATACTTTAAAGTCAATTCTGTAGCTTACTGGAAGCCAGTAAAGGGACCTTAGAATTGGAGTAATGCGCTCTGTTCTTTTTGTTCGTGTGAGAACCCTAGCCGCTGCATTTTGCACCAGCTGAAGTCGTTTGATGGTCTTTTTTGGCAGGCCTGTGAAAAGGCCATTGCAGTAATCAACCCTACTAGAGATGAAGGCATGTATTAGTTTTTCCAGATCATGTTTTGACATAAGTCCTCTTAGTTTGGAAATGTTTTTTAGGTGATAAAATGCCGTTTTAGTGATTGCTTTCATGTGACTGTCAAAGTTTAGCTCGCTGTCAATGAAAACACCAAGATTTTTAACCATTTCTTTAGTTTTAATCCCTTTTGTGTCAAGAATAGTGGTAATCCTGAGTCTTTCATCTTTTTTTCCAAATAGAATTACTTCTGTTTTATCTGTGTTCAGCTGAAGAAAATTTTGTGACATCCAGCTATTGATTTGATCGATACACTGGTAGAGACATTCAAGGGGGGCATAATCATTTGGTGATAGAGCAAAAATAAATTTGGGTATCATCTGCATAGCAGTGATACAAAATTGAATTTTTATTGATAATTTGCCCAAGTGGGAGCATATAAAGGTTGAAAAGTAATGGTCCAAGAATCGACCCCTGGGGGACACCACAGGTCAAGGGCATTGACGTTGAGGAACAATTTCCCAGGGTAACAAAGAAGCTTCTATCTTTTAAGTATGATTTTAACCAATTGATAACTTTACCAGTCAATCCAACCCAGTGTTCAAGTCGATATAGCAGTATGTTGTGATCAACAGTATCAAAAGCTGCACTGAGGTCCAGTAATACCAGGACCAATGTTTTGCCTGCATCAGTATTAAGACATATGTCATTTATAACTTTAATCAGCGCTGTTTCAGTGCTATGATTGGCACAAAATCCTGACTGAAAATTATCAAAACGGCTGTTTGATATCAAGAAGGCAGTTAATTGATTGAAGACAATTTTTTCAAGGATTTTCCCGATGAATGGTAGATTTGATATTGGCCTGTAATTATTTAACACTGAAGGATCCAGATTATTTTTTTTTAAGAAGGGGCTTTACAACAGCTTTTTTTAGGGACACAGGAACAACACCAGTCTCCAAGGATGTATTTATAATTTGAAGCACATCTGTAATTATAAGATGAAGAACAGACTTAAAAAAGTTGGTGGGCAGAATGTCCAGATTCAGATGTTGAGGAACTGAGATTTTGTACAGTTTTTTCAAGAGTCTCATAATCAATTAAACAAAATTCTGACATTGTGTTAAAGTTATCTATCTGTGTCATTGGTGATTGCAGTTTTTCAATTTTTTGCAACTGAGATATATTATGAGAAATATTCTGCCGCATTTTATCAATTTTACCTTTGAAGAAAGATGCAAACTCATTGCATTTATTAACTGAGAGAAGTTCAGGTGCTAATTGTGGTGGGGCATTAGTTAGCTTCTCTACTGTTGAAAATAGCACACGGGCATTGTTCATATTCCTGCTGATGATATTGGAGAAGAAAGACTGTCTTGCTTTACGAATTTCATAATTATAATTACAAAGCATCTCTTTATGGATTTGATAATGGATGTGAAGTTTAGATTTGCGCCATTTTCTTTCAGTCTTTCTACATTCTCTCTTTAGCAGTTTAACAGCCGGGTACTGCTTCCATGGTGCTTTCTGCTTATCATTGACTCTTTTTATTTTGAATGGAGCAATATCATCCATAATTTGGGTCATATTTAAATTAAAAAATTCCAGTAAATCATCTACAGAGTCTGACATTTTGGTTGAGTTCTGAGAGAGAGCTTGCTTAAAAAGAGCACATGTGTTGTCGTTTATGACTCTCCTGCCTATAGTCGTTGAGCTATTCTGAATGTGAGGAGACATAGAAACTTCGAAGAAAACACAGAAATGATCAGATAAGGCCAGGTCAACAACAGTATAAGAAACAGTAAGACCCTTTGTGATGACGAGGTCAAGAGTATGACCACGAGAGTGGGTCAGTCCCTGTACATGTTGTACTAGGTTAAAGTTATCAATAATTGCAAATAGTTCTTTGGCATAAATGTTATCAGTATTATCTACATGCAAGTTAAAATCCCCAGATATAATAAGACAATCAAACTCTAAGCAAATGACTGATAACAATTCACCAAACTCTTCAAGAAAGACTTTGGCTGAATGTCTCGGAGGCCTGTAAATAGTTAATAATAATATGTTAGGAGAGCATGTAACAAGTGCACATAAGTGTTCAAAGGACATAAAATCACCAAGTGAGGATTGTTTACATTGAAAAGAGACTTTGAATATATTTGCGATCCCTCCACCTTTCCTTTGTCGGGTAACATTCAAAAAATTAAAATTTGGGGGAGCTGCTTCGATAAGGGTGGTAGCACTATTTGCTTGATCCAGCCAGGTTTCAGTTAGAAGCAAAAAATCAAGATTGTGTTTACAAATAAGATCATTAATTAAAAAATGACTTGTTTAAAAGTGATCTAATGTTCAGAAGGGCTAGTTTTACAGTAATATTTGGTTGTGCACTCTGATGCTGTTTTAAAACAGGAAGGAGATTAGATTGGTTCACCCCCAGGGTTAAATGTGCTCTATGTTTTCTGTTTCTTATCAACACAGGAATAGTGTCAACATCGGGTCCCAGCTTTTTTCTACATCCATTTGCAGGGACCCAGAGTACATCAAACAAGACTTTCTAAATGTTCCATTTGGTTTGAGGGTGAAAGGACTGGAGATGACATGTATCTTTTGGATGGTGAAAAAGATTTGTAGCCAGCTGAAAGTCCTGGACGAACACAATTTTGATGAACTGGGTACACTGCTTGTCGCGACAAATTTGGGCTGGAAAAAGAGAGTGTAGCCATTGGGAGCAATTTTTTCATGCTATTTGGGAAATCCATCCGAGGAGAAGTGGAGTCGTCTGTCCTTGAATGTTGGGAGGCCTGCAAGTCAGATGTTTGTGTGTCCTTGATGACGACTTGCAAAGATGATTGTTTAGGCTTTGTAACTATGTCAGTCTGCGACATCTTATCAACTGTTTTCCTCGGTGCTGGCTGAGAAAAGATTGCAAGTTTGTAGTGGTCTGCTAAGAATTTTGGCTCCAATCCAGCTGAGTTCAGTGCTATTTGGCTTGTAGAATTCTTTGCGATTCCAAAAAAGATTAAAATTGTCTATGAAATTCATACCAAATGAAGAACAAGTTTTTCCAAGCCAGGTGTTAAGACTGAAGAGTCGAGAAAAAGCAAAACTTCCTCTTGCTGGGAGTGGGCCACTGATAAAAGATTGAATTCCAGTCTTATAGAGCTCAGAAAAAAGTTTTCTGAAATCATCTTGGACAAACAGCTGTTCTCTGAAAACATCATTTGCTCCCACATGTACAACAATACGCTTAATCGTTTTATGCTCGGACATGAGTTTCAAAATGCTGTCTTTGGTGTCAGAGATGGATGCATTTGGAAGACAACAAATAATCATCTCATAACCTTTTAATTGTCTTAAGTCCTCTGCATGCTTGTGCGACAAGGCTTTCGCAGATAGCTTTTCGCAGACAGTTGTAATTTATTGTTGAGCGGGGGAATAGGCGTGCGCGATGTTATTCACCGGCACAACGCAAGGGGGCGAGAAGTCGCTAGGAGTAGTTGGTGGGTGTGGTTAATGGAGTGTTTATCCTCCGGTTACTTATAATGACTAGAACTTTTTTATAATGACTAGAACTGGAGTCGTATAGATGTCCGTACTTCTTCACTTCCTCAATCAATCGCTCTTCATGCTGCTCCATCTTCACTCGTGTTTTTAAAAATGCCGGTCGTGAAAACAAAACAAACCGGGAAAGTAGGGAAGCGGAAGTGCGTGTACAGCGGGTAGAGTGGACCAATCAGAGCCCTCTTGTCTGCGAGGCTTCTGCGGTGGTCACAATTTTTGGGAGGTGTGCGCAGAGCGTCTGCGAAGGTGGGGGGGCTACGCAGACACTGTCTGCGACACCGTCTGCGAGGACTGGGTTGTCAGCATAAATTGGCCTTTACAGTGGAATCACCAAGAACAAGGGTTGTGGGATCAGGTGGTGTTACGAGCTGCTTTTTGCCTCTTCTCACAGCTCTTCGATCTTGGTGCGATCTCTTTTTACTATGTGTTTGTCCACTTGACAAATCCTCTTCCACATCCCTGAGGCATTCAAATTTGTTCTGAAGCTTTATGGGCTGTGGATTTTCCATAGGATTGTAGATCCTATTGTAATTTGTAGAACGAGCTGGTGTTGAAGTAATTATTCTTCTGTTTTTGTTTTTGGGCTTAGCACCCATCATTTGCCAGTTTTCAGTACTCACATTTTGTACAGCTTGAGTTATGAATTCTTCCACTTGGTCTGCAATGTCCTCAGTCTGTCGGAGCGCAATCTCTGCATTTTCAGCCACTGTTTCTGTACTCCTTTCCTGAGATATCGCTTTTAATTCATCCGTCTTTGGCAAAGCATTAATCTTTGATTCCAGAATAGAAATCCTCTGTTCTAATTCCATGCATTTTCTGCAGGATTTTTTGCTTCCTGGCATTTAAAAAAAAAAAAAGTGGAAATTAAAATTAAATTAAAAGCTTATAAAGATGAAGAAAAGAGAAAAAAAAGTGGAAATTCAATGAGAAAGTAAAGTATAGAAATAAAGATTAAGAAAGCAGGAGCAAAGCAAAGAAGCGTCCTACTCGCTTGAGTAGGAGGAGCAGAAAGGAGCTTTATGGGCAATCAATCAATCTTTTATTTCAATTACATATAAACATATAATAGACTACACAAGTCTGCAAATAGCGCACTGCTAATCAAGGCAGACTCATGTTTATAAAGAAAAAATATTTTATATGAATTAATATAATACTTAAATATGTATGAAAAAGATAATAAAACATGCTTGACAAATTAACAACAATTTGGTCACAAAAAAGAGGAGGCAATACTTGTTATTCAATATAAAGGTACAGTAATAGATCATTCAATAACATTGAAAAAAATATATATAGAGAGAGAGAGGTATACTTGTCATACTGATAATAATTCATGCATGGTATTAAAGAATATTTAAAGTTAAAACTAAGATAGATAAATAAATAAAAAAAAATCTCCTTCTCACCCCCGGCGGGGGGGTGGTATCCATGTCATCCTCAAGCTCGGGTCCTCTACCAGAGGCCTGGGAGTTTGAGGGTTCTGCGCAGTATCTTCGATGTTCCTAGGACTGCGCTCTTCTGGACTGAGGCTTCAGATGTTGTTCCTGGGATTTGCTGGAGCCACTCTCCCAGTTTGGGGGTTACTGCCCCAAGTGCCCCCACTACCACGGGGACCACACAACCCTTGACCTTCCACATCCGTTCCAGCTGCTCTTTCAACCCTTGATACTTCTCAAGTTTCTCATGTTCCTTCTTCCTGATGTTGGCGTCAGCTGGGATCGCCACATCTATCACCACCACCCTCTTCTGCTCTTTGTCCACCACCACTATGTCCGGTTGGTTAGCCAGGATCTGTTTGTCAGTCTGGAAGCTGAAGTCCCACAGAATCTTGGCCCTGTTGTTCTCAGCCACCTTCTGTGGTATGGCCCATTGGGACTTGGGCATTTCTATTCCATACTGGTTGCAGATGTTCCTGTATACTATCCCAGCCACTTGGTTGTGCCTCTCCATGTATGCTGATCCAGCTAGCATCTTACACCCTGCTACTATGTGCTGGACTGTTTCAGGGGCTTCTTTGCACAGTCTGCATCTTGGGTCTGATCTACTCTGGTAGATCCTGGCCTCTATGGCTCTTGTGCTTATGGCCTGTTCTTGTGCTGCCATGATTAGTGCCTCTGTGCTGTCTGTCAGTCCTGCATTATCCAGCCACTGGTAGGATTTCTTGATATCAGCCACTTCCTCTATCTGATATATATCCTCTCTCTCTCTCTCTCTCTCTCTCTCTCTCTCTCTCTCTATATATATATATATATATATATATATATATATATATATATATATATATATATATATAAAGTTATGTAGAAAGAAAGAGTTTGGAGATGTCAACATCATATCCATATCTACTTAAATCAGAAAAAAGGTTGTGTCTGACTTTTTTCTTGAACGACAATTTAGATGAAGATCTTATAGAAGTTGGAATCTGGTTCCATACCCTAACACCAACATGGGAAAATGAGTTCTTTTGTAGATTTCTACAAGAATACTGAGTATATAAGTTCTTGGAGTAAGATGACCTAGTGTTATAAGAATGGATACTAGAAATAGAAGAAAATAATTTACAGATGTTTGAGGGTGCACTTTGATTAACAACGTCATACATTAATTTAGAAATACATTCATAGAAAAGAAGATTTACTGGTAAAATATTAGTTTTGGAAAACAATGGAAGGGCACTTTCTCTATTATCAACAAAATGGATTAATCTTAAAGCTCGTTTTTGTAGGATTAATACTTTATTTATATGAGTTTTACAAGCCTGTCCCCAAGAACTAAGACCATATGTTAAATAAGGTTGAATCAGAGAGCGATATAATGTCATAAGGGTATGTAGTAGAATAAAATGTCTAAGCTTGGCCAAAAGGCCGACAACCTTGCTGATTGTCTTGCAAATAAAATCAATATGAGGCTTCCAAGAAAGATTGTCATCGATTATTAAACCCAAATATTTGACATACTTTTTACGTTCAAGTGAAACAAGTTTGTTTTGAGACACTGTTTTGAGAGTATGTTATGCACAACCTGTCAACCTCAACTACAGTTTCCTATCTCTGTATTGGCCTAATTTAATGTTTTAAAGTAATTATTTTTTTGACTAAAATGAATGGCTAAAACTGGACTAAAACCCTTTTAGTTTTCGTCGACTAAAACTAGACCAAAACTATCAAGGATGGAATTGACTAAAATGTGACTAAAACTAATAAGCATTTTGTCCAAAAGACTAAGACTAAAACTAAATCAAAAATGGCTGCCAAAAACAACACTGCTCAGGAGTGGGTGGTGCAAGTGGTGCACATTAATGACATCATATCATATCATGTATCATATCATATAGCACCAATCCAAGTTCTCCCTGTGTTTGCCTGGGTTTCCTCCAGGTGCTCCAGTTTCCCCCACAGTCCAAAGACATGCGGTTAGGTTAACATGGGGCAGCCATGGCCTGAGGTTGGGCTGAAGTGCCCTTGAGCAAGGCACCTAGCCCACAACTGCTCCCCAGGTGCTGTAGCATAGCTGCCCACTGCTCTGTGTGCTCATTGCTCACTTGTGTGCATGCGTGTGTTCACTGCTTCAGATGGGTTAAATGCAGAGGAGGAATTTTGCTGTGCTTGAGTGTGCATGGGACAAATAAAGGCTTCTTCTTCTTCCCTTTTGTGTGTTCCTGCGTTCTTCAGGACAAGGTACATCCCCAAAGAGAATGTGACGTTCTGCCAGAACCAGACCGTGTCCTTTGTGCTGCCATCAGGAGCCATCTTTGAGCCGGACATGTCTGTGGGAGCAGAGGAGGACATGGTGACCACACTGAACCTCGGTGTGGTTGTGCGTTACCTTCTCTCCTAAACACACACACACACACACACACACACACACACACACACACACACACAAATGTACATACACATTCTGTATACTCTCTCCCTCTCTTTCTGTAGTTGTGTTCATGGTCATGTTGTGATGTTACAGCAGTGCATTCTGGGTAAGGTTATACCGTATGTGAGACTTTATGGCGTAATGTCTCATAATAAACACAGAAAGGATGGAAATCATTCACAGAGCTGTTCAGCTTTTATCTCTCACATGTGCATCATCGTTAAAGAGGCTGTGTGTCAAACGTGTGTGTGTGTGTGTGTGTGTGTGAGAGAGAGAGAGAGAGAGAGAGATGCTAACGTTACAAAAAGTAGTCTTTAAATGCTAAATAAATAAATAATTGTAATTATTATTTTTTCATTATTCAGATAAAATTAGGCATATCAGGTATAAATTCAAATTCAATTTAAATTGCTTGAAACTGCTCTCATCGAATTCAGAATTGAATGCAGAACAACATTCTTTTTACAGAATTAAAATCTGTTTATCCGTTCTTGAGATCTTACAAATCAAAGATTGAAAAAAAAAGGCTTAATTTTTTGAAAATTGCCGTAATATTCTGTATGAGGATCACATGGTCCAAAATGGGCCTCATTAACCAATGAGATCAAATGTTTTTTCTTCATAACTGTAATAAGTCCCTGATGTGGGTGGGGTACAGAAGCACGGCAGGCGGGAGCTGATGTTCACACAAACACTCCTTATTTTTCTCCTTTTCAGCTTTACTCACTCGCTGCTCACATACAGTCACGCACGCAACACACACACACACACGTGTTCTGGTCAGGAGAGCTTCTCTCTCTCTCTGCTCTCTCCCTCCTTTTCTATCCTCTGTCACTGCAGCAACACAGACACAAGATTAATTAACCACAGGTGCATTGACTTTGCCACTCACCTTCCCTGGCCCCGCCCTCCATTCACAAACTGATGCTAAGCCATGCTCCTGCTGCCACATACCCCCACCCCCCCACTCAGGCTGGGGAGCCGTCCGGCCTGCAACGGACTCCCCCCCCGACAGGACAGGAAGTCTGCCACTACCATCTGCGCCCCCGGCCTGTAGACCACCTTGAATTTAAATGTCTGGAGGGCTAGATACCAACAGGTGATCCGCACATTGGCATCTTTCATGTGGTGGAGCCACTGGAGGGGCGTGTTGTCTGAACAGAGGGTGAAAGGGTGCCCCAGCAGGCAATAACGGAGGGTGAGGTCCACCCACTTGATGGCCAAGCACTCTTTCTTGATGGTGCTGTACTTATTCTCATGCATCGAGAGCTTGCGGGAGTTACTCGCCCTCCGCCTTCTGGGACAAAATGGCCCCCAGCCCTCTGTCCGATGCATCTGTCTGCAAAATAAAGGGGAGAGAGAAGTCAGGGGAGTGTAAGAGTGGCCTCTCACACAGTGCAGCTTTTACCGTGGTGAAAACCTGTTGGCACTGCTCCGTCCACTGGACTGGATCTGGTGCTCCCTTTTTAGTGAGATCAGTCAGCGGGCTGGTGACATCCCAATAATTAGGCATGAACTTATGATAGTAGCCAGCCAGCCCCAAGAACTGTCTCACCCCCTTTTTGGTCTCAGGCCTCGGGAAGGCTGCAGTTGCTGCTGTCTTGTCAATTTGGGGATGCACCTGCCCATGACCCAGTTGGAAATCCAGATACCATACTTCCACCCACTCAATTGCACACTCTTTTGGGTTAGCTGTGAGACCCACCTGCTTCAGCGACTCTAGGATGGCCGTAAGGTGTTCTATGTGCCACGGCCAATCACTGCTGTATATGATGATATCATCTAAGTAGGCTGCCAGATAGGTGGTGTGGGGGCAGAGGATCTTGTCCATGAGCCGCTGGAACGTAGTGGGAGACCCAAGCAACCCAAAAAGAAGCATGACAAACTGGTGAAATCCAAACAGTGTGGAAAAAGCCATTTTCTCTCATGATAAAGGAGTCAAGGGTATCTGCCAATATCCCTTCATCAAATCCAGTGTCGAATAAAATTGAGCAGCGCCTAATCGATTGAGCAACTCATCAATGCAAGACACTGGGTACGCGTCGAATTTAGACACCGCATTGACTTTTCCATAGTCCACACAGAACCAGACCGACCAGTTGACCTTGGGTACCAGGACCACCGGGCTGCTCGAGTCACTGTGTGATTCCTTGATTATGCCCATGCCGAGCATGGCCTTGAGTTCATCCCAAACCGCCCTTTTTTTGTGTTCGGGTAAGTGGTAAGTGCAGCTACACACCACCACCCTTGGGGGCGTTTCAATGTGGTGTTCTATGAGGTGGGTGTGGCCGGGAAGGGGCAAGAACACTTTTGAAAATTCCTCCTGCAACTTGGCCACCTCTGTGAGTTGGGCCGGTGAGAGGTGGTCTCCACAAGGGACCGGAGTGGTTCAGGTTGTGGTTTTGGTTGTTTTTACCTCGGGCCCCAGCTCCGCCTTATGGGTGGCATGGTGGTGTAGTGGTTTGCACGGTTGCCTCACAGCAAGAAGGTTCTGGGTTTGAACCCAGTGGCTAGCAAGGGCCTTTCGGTGTGGAGTTTGCATGTTCTCCCCGTGTCTGCGTGGGTTTGCTCCAGTTTCCCCCACAGTTCAAAGACATGCGGTTAGGTTAATATGGGATGGCCTTGGGCTGGGGTGCCCTTGAGCGAGGCACCTAACTCCCGATTGCTCCCCACTGCTCTGGGTATGTGTGTGTGCATGTGTGTGTTCACTGCTTCAGATGGGTTAAATGCAGAGAGGAAATTTCACAAGTGTGTGATGAATAAAGTTGTGCTTTCTTTCTTTCTTCTTTGGAACTGCCAATGTCACAGGGACCCCCTCATTCCAGCATTTTAATAGGTTAAGGTGGTATATTTGTGGAGCCCCACCCTCATCCGTTCACCTCACCTCATAGTCAACGTCCCTGACTTGCTGTGTGACCTCGAAAGGCCCTTGCCACTTGGCGACTAATTTAAAACTCGATGTGGGCAATAACACAAGTACTTTGTCTCCTGGAGTGAACTCTCTAAGGCACATGCCCCTGGTGTACAGCCGGGCTTGACCTTTTTGTGCCTGCCACAAATTCTCCTGGGTTAAGTGCGTGAAGGTGTGGAGCTTTGCACACAGGTCGAGAACATATTGAATTTCATTCTTACTAGGCGAAGGTCCCGCCTCTCAATTTTCCTGCAGCACGTCTAACATGCCACATGGCTTTTGCCCATATAATAATTCAAAGAGAGAAAACCCCATGGAGGCTTGTGGGACCTCTTGTTACTGCAAATAACAGGGGCTCGAGCCATTTGTCCCAATTACGTGCGTCTTCACTTACAAACTTTTGAATTAAATTTTTAAGTGTTTGATTAAACCTCTCTACCAAACCATCTGTTTGTGGGTGATAAATGCTGGTGCGGATAGATTTAATCCCCAGTAACTCATACAGTTCGCGCAGTGTGCGTGACATAAACAAAGTGGCTTGGTCTGTCAGGATTTCTTTTGGAATCCCAACCTGGGAGATAATATGGAAGAGTACTTCTGCAATACTGCGTGCTGAGATATTGCAGAGAGGCACTGTTTCTGGATATTGCGTTGCATAGTCCACGAGAACTAAAATAAAGCGATATCCTTGTGCTGACCGATCTAATGGCCCAACGAGATCCATACCAATTCTCTCGAAGGGGTCTCGATTAGAGGGAGAGGGTGCAAAGGCACTTTTGGAGTGGCCGCAGGATTTACTAATTGGCATTCACGGCCCACCACACACCACCGACGAATATCCCCCGAATCCCTGGCCAATAGAACTGGGCCATTATTCAGACTAGTGTTTTATCCTGCCCTAAGTGTCCAGCCATGGGATTACAGTGAGCCGCATGGAACACTAGTTCCCTACGGCTCTTAAGGATTAACAACTGGGTTATTTGTTCACTGGTTTGAGTGTCCTGTGTCACTTGATACAGTCTATCTTTAATAACCGCGAAGTACGGGAAGGCGGGTGTCGCATTTGCTGGAGAGTTTGACCATCGATTACTCTCACTTGGTCAAACGCATGCTGCAGAGTCTCATCTTGTGACTGCTCTAAAAGGAAATCCTTGAGGGAATCCCCGAGAGCGGGAGGAAGCGCGAACTGCTCCTCACTCCTCGTATCGCCCTGACACAGTGATGATGTGGACGGCTCTGTGACAGCTTCTCCAGTCATGGGGATCCCCCCATGGCGTTTTACTGCAAGACCCACTCCCTACAACGTATTCCATTAAGGTTCGAAACCCTGGCCAATCAGTTCCCAAAATCAGTGAGTGGGTGAGATGAGGATTAACCGCTGCCTTTATTCTATGCTTTTGGCCCCGGAATAGAATATGGACAGACACTAGAGGATAATTGTGAACATCCCCATGCACACACAACACCTTCACTGCTTGTGCTCTCCCCAGTGCCTCACCTTGCACCAGGCTTTGGTGAATTGAGGTCTGATTACAACCAGAATCAACCAACGTGTGATAGGTATCCCCTTGAACACTTAACGGTATGTGATACATTCCGGCCCAATCAGGGTCGGTCTCTGGCATGTCGGGGATCTGGATCACAGCTCCCACCTCCATTACAGAGCCCTGACTCTGGAGATGCTCCGGCTCCCCGCCGCGCCAGCACATCGGCCCATACTTTCTCTCTGCACCAGCATTATGGGCGTCACTCACCTGAGGGGGAGAAGACACAGATACGGAAGAGAGAGATGGGAGGACACCACGGGTATGACAGGCTGGCTGGGGAGAGGCTGGCTCCTGCCTCCACAGTGGGGGAATGGGGCACGGAAAGGAAAGAGAGAGAGGGGGGAAAAGGAGAGAAAAGAAATGAGGAGAGATGCTTCATCTGCCTGCCATCAGAACCGCCACCAGATGATCCTCCGCCAACTCGATAGCTCGTTCTAGCGTCGCCGGGCGATGACACTAAACCCGTTCTGCCGTTCCTTCTGGAAGTCGAGAGATGAACTGTTCCAGTGCCATCAGATCAATGATCCCGTCGGCATCACAGTCTTCCGCCCTCAGCCACTGCCGGCAGGTGTCCTGGAGTTGTTGGCTGAATGCAAACAGCTGGCTGACCTCCTCCAATGTCAGTGTCTGGAAGCACTGGCAATGTTGTTCCGGGGAGCAGGCAACACATTGCAGGATGGCTCTCTTTAGGTCGGTGTTTGTCAGGGAGTTGCTGTGCTGTGAGCTGTGCCTCGCCAGTCAGGAGTGGGAGGAGGTGCGCTGCATGCTGCTTGAGCGGCTACCCCCACATTTCAGCCCCTTGCCCAAAGAGAGTGAGAAAAGATTCTGGATCGTCATGTGGGCCCATCTTCGTGATGGTGACGTGAGGAGGGTCCACTGTGGTGGCGGTCAAAACCCCCGCCGATGTGAGCAGACGCTGGAATGCCTGGCAATCTTCCTGCTGGGCCAGCATCAAGGCTTCAAAGCGTTGTCTTGCTCCTTCCGGAGGGTGGTCAGCGCTTGATGCTGGTTCTGCTGGGTGGTAACGAGGGCATGGATGAGCTCCTTAAATGGGGAGGACTCCATGTGGTGGTTCCCTTCTGTACTCCCAGGTTTCGGCACCACTGTAATAAGTCCTTGATGTGGGTGGAGTACAGAAGCACGCCAGGCGGGAGCTGATGTTCACACACACACACACACACTATTTTCCTTATTTTTCTCCTTTTCAGCTTTACTCACTCGCTGCTCACACACAGTCACACACGCAACACGCACACTTTTTCTGGTCTGGAGATCTTCTCTCTCTCTACTCTCTCCCTCCTTTTCAGACTAGTTCCTCCTTGTGAACATTAACTGAAGCTCTTGATTTGTATCTGCATGAATTGATGCATCGTGCCGTTGTCGAGGGATCGGCTGAGTAGAGAACTGCAGAAAACAGCAGCTGGATGGGTGTTTCTAATAAAGTGGTCAGTGTGTGTGTGTATATATATATATATATATATATATATATATATATACACACACACACAGCGCCCTCCACAATTATTGGCACCCTTCATTAAGATATGTTCTTCGGCTTCTAATAAATTCTTTTTTTTTAAAAATAATATAGGATAACAATGCAAAAAGGGTGGCACGGTGGTGTAGTGGTTAGCGCTGTCGCCTCACAGCAAGAAGGTCCGGGTTCGAGCCCCGTGGCCGGCGAGGGCCTTTCTGTGCGGAGTTTGCATGTTCTCCCCGTGTCCGCGTGGGTTTCCTCCGGGTGCTCCGGTTTCCCCCACAGTCCAAAGACATGCAGGTTAGGTTAACTGGTGACTCTAAATTGAGCGTAGGTGTGAATGTGAGTGTGAATGGTTGTCTGTGTCTATGTGTCAGCCCTGTGATGACCTGGCGACTTGTCCAGGGTGTACCCCACCTTTCACCCGTAGTCAGCTGGGATAGGCTCCAGCTTGCCTGCGACCCTGTAGAACAGGATAAAGCGACTAGAGATGATGAGATGAGATGAGATGACACTTATGTAATTTACTGCTATGCACTTCTGGTTAGATGCAATCTGCATTTTGTTGCCTTGTACCTGTGACATGTGCAATGACAAAGTTGAATTTAATCTAATCTAAAGAAAAAGGTCAGGTCAGGACACAGCACGGCTGAGGACTGAACCTGACAAAGCGTTGAACTTCTGACTCTAACAGTCCTGACGAGGGCTTTTTTTTTTGTCCATTTCAGGGTATCTACAATCTGGGAGATAACAAATTTTCTGATTTCCTGATCCAGAAGAACGGCTCGTCTCTGTTTCAGAACAGAACCGTGAAGGAGCTGTTATGGGGCTACAATGACCCCATACTGAAGTTTAAGATGGGAGTTTTTTACCCAGTATGAGACTTTACGCAGTGTTTAGATGGTTTAAGAATAAAACAATAAAAATCATCATAATAGTAATCTGCAAAGTTAAACAAAGTTGATTATTTTCCTATAACAGCATGTCCACAGGTGTTTTATTCCTCTTTTCCTCTTATGCCATGGCGATTTCCCGACAATTAACATTTTTTATTGATTAAAGAAGACACGTCATTGTTTTGGTCCATTAATTATAGTAGCGATAAACAGTCCTTCCCTCACCAGCTTCTCTTTTTTTTATTTCTGTAAAGTGTAAACTCGTCTGTCCTGAAGATGTCGGAAGACTTAAAGTGTCAGCTTTACCTCTGACTATTACCAAGCGCTGGAACTAAATTAGAGAAAAATTAATCGTCTCAACCGTTAGTTTAATCTGTTTATCATCAGTGGAGCATCCGCTGTATGAGTCCAGCTGCTATAGAAACGATGGCGTATAGAACGGGCGCATTAATATAAACTTGCGCTACTGCCAGAGGTGCTGTTATAGAGAATAAATCAACACCTTCTTCTGACCAATCAGAGTTCAGCAGTACTGTGGTGGACGTGATGTTAAGGTTGTATAGACAGACAGATAATGTGTGTTTGTGTGATCAGTATAACGGAAGCGACGACGGACTCTACAACGTATTCACAGGCAAAGGCGACATCAGCAGAGTAAACAGCATCAGCTCCTGGAATTACACGAAGTGAGTGTCTTTACCCACACACGCACAGTTATAATGCTAGAATTGTTTAAATGTTTCAATTTTGTGTTGTTCGCCACAGGTAGAGCAGAACTCTAGCGCCCCTAGAGGACAAAACTCTCCTGACATAAAGATAGACAGACGAATTAATGGACAGATGAATAGACAGACAGATAGAGAAATGGATGAACATACATGCATACAGATAGATAGAGTGAGAGACAGAAAGACAGACAAATAGAGAGACAAACGGATGAAGAGACAGACAGACAGACAGACAGACAGACAGATGGATCAACAACAGATGAACGAACGGTCACAGACAGATGGACAGACAGAGAGACGGCTTAACAACAGATGAATGGACAGACCAAGGCACAGACAAAGAGATGGATGGACAAACAGACAGACAGATGGATGGATGGATAGATGGCAGATGAATGGACAGACAGACTGACAAATGGATACAGACTGAGAGGCAGATAGAAAGATGGACAGATAAATAGATGCAGGAAGATAAATTCATATTATTCTTATCAGACAGACAGGCAGGCACGCAGACAGACAGGAAGACAGACAGACATAAACAGGTAGATAAACTCTTGGATAAATATGTAATCGACAGACACACAGGCAGGCAGACAGATAGATGGACAAATAGAGAGCTAGACAGATGGATAGATGAATAGATAAAACGGGCAGACAGACATAAATGATGAACAGAACTATTTATCAGATCTACAGACAAAAGAACAGATAAAAAGACAGACAAATGAACAGACAGACAGATGGAGATGTTTGGTTTGTCTTCCTGCATACTAATGTTGTGATCAGAACTGGGTGGACTGTTGTCATGGCAACTGTAGCAGTGACACATGCAGAAGAAGGAAACAAACAAACAGCAGTTAATGCGCCTTTAGAGAGAGGGGGTGATTGACAGTGTGTGTGTGTGTGTGTGTGTGTGTGTGTTTTTTAGGTCTCTGCCCTATTGGAATGATGCATACTGTAATATGATTAACGGCACAGGTGAGCTTTCATTCTCTCACACTCACAGCTGCGTCCCAAACATCAACGTTCTAGATGATTCTAGGGATCTTTAAAGAACGTGTGGTTTGGGACGGTGCCTGAGGTTCTCCTCAGAACCCTAGGGTTCAGAACAGAAGCATAATTACCGTAAGCAATTATTTAAAGGTGTGTTGGAGCAGAAAGCACACGTTTATGTCTGTTGATGGAGAGTTAGAGATTGATCTCTCTGTGTGTGTGTGTGTGTGTGTGTGTGTGTGTGTGCACAGATGGCTCGTCCTTCTCTCCGTTCCTTGACAAGAAGGTGCCATTGTACTTCTTCTCCTCCGATATCTGCAGGTGTGTTTTATTCATCAGTAATCTCACCTTTTACTCACCTGGTTATCTTTCACTCACTTTATTCACGAGCTTTTGTTTGTTAGTAAGTTTGTTTGCTCAGACGTTTAGGCCCACTTTACACGGGGACGGTATAAAACAAAAACGCAAAAGTCCGTTTTCGTTCTCACTTTTTTCCGCGTCTACACGACCGTTTTCAAGGAGGAAATCTGCGTCTATACGGTGACGCATAAATGTCTCCGCTATGTCTGCACGCATGCGCAACGTCTTCCGTCTTGTCTGATCTGCACATCTGCGCCGCTGTTCTGTCAAGTTATCCTACCAAGCCTACTACGCATGCGCGAAATCCAGGAGGGTAGGAAAATTTAACAGTAGTTTTGTCCCACCGATCAGCTGGGCTGATAGAAAATCGGTGAGAATTTCACGCATTTGCCGATTTTTATGTTTTGTGCGTATTGGTCGAGTCTTTGGCCGAGTCAAATAATTTGTAATGACTTGTTTTAAATAATAAAACGGTCTGTATGAGAACTTGCTAGGATAACTTTACCGAACACCGGTCCGGCTGAGGTACTGTAGTGCTCGAGGGAGGAGCAGGAGCAAACCGAAACTCTTTTAATCTGCCTTTATTAAGTAACACTCACTCTTGTTTCGGTGAAGAAGAGAAAAGGCAGTGTCCATCTCAGCAAAATAAATCCATTCAGCTGCTAGTTTTGTTTTCAGTCTCGGGTTTATGGTTTCACGAGCGGCTTGAATAGGCGGCGCGCGCGTGCGTGTGTGTGTAACTTGGCGACACCAAACTGAGGAGCTCCAGTCGGGCGAGTGAGCAGGAAAACACATCTACTGCATTAAAACACAGGGCAGCTTGAAGGTCCGTTGGATCGATGTAATCAGACATGCTCTTACTTTTTTACTTACTTTCTTACTTCCCGGGCTGGCATGTGTATGACATATGACATATGTATGACGTAAACGCGTACCCGACGTGAGCAGATCCGAGCAGAGTTTCGCGTATTGGGTAGTTTAGACGGATATGCAACGGGGGCCGTTTTTAACTTATCCACTTTGGAAGGCGTTTTCAATTTTATCCGTTTTTCAGCCTCGGAAACGCCATCCCCGTGTAAACGAAAGGCACTTCTGATAAAATATTTAGTCGTTTTTACCCGACAGTGTCCTCGTGTAAACGGGCCCTTAAGCTTTTGTTTACTGCGTTAGTTAAAATTTTAGGTTAGTTTCTGCTACATTAGTTATTAGTTTTCACTTGCCAGTACGAATTTGTTCTGCAGGGTATTTTTCATAGCTTTCGTGTGTTAGGCAAGCGTTTGCCTGCCAGTTTTCTTTCAGTTTGCTAGGTTAGCATTAATTCACTAGTTTTATGCTAGCATGTGTTAGTTCCTTTTTGTGTTCTCTAGGTGAGCTGTGACTTGTTAGGTTTTTGTTTGAGATTCTTGTTTGTTTACTCAGTTTGCATTCTTTTTCTAGGTGAGCTTTCATTTTCTAGTTTGTTTGCTAGATTAGCTTTCACTTGCTAGCTTTGGTTCACTTAATTTATATGATGAAATTGAATTACAACCCCGATTCCAAAAAAGTTGGGACAAAGTACAAATTGTAAATAAAAACGGAATGCAATAATTTACAAATCTCAAAAACTGATATTGTATTCACAATCGAACATAGACAACATATCAAATGTCGAAAGTGAGACATTTTGAAATTTCATGCCAAATATTGGCTCATTTGAAATTTCATGACAGCAACACATCTCAAAAAAGTTGGGACAGGGGCAATAAGAGGCTGGAAAAGTTAAAGGTACAAAAAAGGAACAGCTGGAGGACCAAATTGCAACTCATTAGGTCAATTGGCAATAGGTCATTAACATGACTGGGTATAAAAAGAGCATCTTGGAGTGGCAGCGGCTCTCAGAAGTAAAGATGGGAAGAGGATCACCAATCCCCCTAATTCTGCGCCGACAAATAGTGGAGCAATATCAGAAAGGAGTTCGACAGTGTAAAATTGCAAAGAGTTTGAACATATCATCTACAGTGCATAATATCATCAAAAGATTCAGAGAATCTGGAAGAATCTCTTTGCGTAAGGGTCAAGGCCGGAAAACCATACTGGGTGCCCGTGATCTTCGGGCCCTTAGACGGCACTGCATCACATACAGGCATGCTTCTGTATTGGAAATCACAAAATGGGCTCAGGAATATTTCCAGAGAACATTATCTGTGAACACAATTCACCGTGCCAACCGCCGTTGCCAGCTAAAGCTCTATAGTTGAAAGAAGAAGCCGTATCTAAACATGATCCAGAAGCGCAGACGTCTTCTCTGGGCCAAGGCTCATTTAAAATGGACTGTGGCAAAGTGGAAAACTGTTCTGTGGTTAGACGAATCAAAATTTGAAGTTCTTTATGGAAATCAGGGACGCCGTGTCATTCGGACTAAAGAGGAGAAGGACGACCCAAGTTGTTATCAGTGCTCAGTTCAGAAGCCTGCATCTCTGATGGTATGGGGTTGCATTAGTGCGTGCGGCATGGGCAGCTTACACATCTGGAAAGACACCATCAATGCTGAAAGGTATATCCAGGTTCTAGAGCAACATATGCTCCCATCCAGACGACATCTCTTTCAGGGAAGACCTTGCATTTTCCAACATGACAATGCCAAACCACATACTGCATCAATTACAGCATCATGGCTGCGTAGAAGAAGGGTCCGGGTACTGAACTGGCCAGCCTGCAGTCCAGATCTTTCACCCATTTGGCGCATCATAAAATGGAAGATACGACAAAAAAGACCTAAGACAGTTGAGCAACTAGAATCCTACATTAGACGAGAATGGGTTAACATTCCTATCCCTAAACTTGAGCAACTTGTCTCCTCAGTCCCCAGACGTTTACAGACTGTTGTAAAGAGAAAAGGGGATGTCTCACAGTGGGAAACATGGCCTTGTCCCAACTTTTTTGGAATCGGGGTTGTAGTTTGTTTCATGCCAGTTGGTTTGTTCGGTAGATTAGCTTTTGTTTGCTAGCTTGCTCGGCTAGCTTTCATTCACTTGATTAGTTTATGTGATAAAGTTGAATTAAGCATTTCACTTACTAGTTTGTGTTCTTTTGCTAAGCTTGTGTTTGCTTGCTAGGTTTTTGGCTGATCTCCTCGTCGAAACCTACTTTGTTTCTGACTCTTTCATTTGACAGCCGCCATTTTGTATCTAAACGCGCGTTTGAGATGTCACGTGAGGTGTCAGTAATAGTGATCACTTTCACCAGTGTCCACCATTATCAACACCCTGTGGGATTAAGTGACATTTACAACTGTTATGGATCGATCTTTGTGTAACATTGTTGAAGTAATTGAAGTACTTTAAAAAAATAAAAGTGCTGTGATTTTTTTTTTCTGATTCATAACAGAATGGAATGTTTATCGAGTATTTGGAATCCGACTGTGATAAATAGAATTAGAGCAGAATTAAATTCCTACCATAAAAAAAAATTATATTAGACTAGGTCAGAATTGCAAAAAGGGGCTTAAATAAGGAGTTGCAGGCATTTGTGAGTAAAAGTTGGCAAACAAACTTTTCTAAAGGTATTTTTTGCGCTGAATCCATTTTTGCTGTTTGCCAAGCTGTATCTCATACGTGGAGCCCAGTAGAGGGCACATTTGCATATAATTTGCATATTTCGAGTATTTCAATATAAAACTCTTCAATGTTGTACAGTATGAAAAAAGTAAAATAGCAGAAAGTTGCATATACCTCTTGGCTAAATAAGTACCAAATTTGGCTTCAATTGGGTGAAAGGAACTCTCAAAAACAGACTTTAGGTAGTGTGTGTGGTCCAAATTACCATATTAAATTATAAAATTCGTGGTCTTGAGTTTATAGACTATATAATAGACTATATAAAGGGTAATTCTTTCTGCTGAATCCATTTAGGCAGTCTTTTTATTTGTAACTCAGTAGAGTGGCAGTCTCATAGGCTAAAAAAATAAACAAATTTCTCAGCTGCCAGTATTCGATCACTCATGTTCAGTGTTGTGACCATGGAAACTTTAAACTTTGAGTTCACTTCCTGGCAGAACATGCAGGCATCCCAATTCATGGTTGCAACAGAACTCCTTGTCATTGTTGGTAGTGTTCTTGCTCTCTTGCTTGGACCAGCACCTTCATCCAGATCTGCAGAACTGTCACAGGATTTTTATTGCAGCCTAGAAATGTGGTTTTTACTGGTAAACGAAGCATAGCACATACGGTGCCAGAAGACATTCTGTATGTTCTGAACAAGAAGCACTCTTTGGATAGCATCTCTGTAATTAGTGTCGTGAAGCCTTTTTCTGTCTTCTGCAGCTGCTTTTAATGTGAGAAGGCCCTGTTCAGTTGCTTTGAATACCTGATCTCTCTTGGACTCTTTGCATATAATGCAGGTATCCAATGGTATTGACTGGTCTAGCTTCAAGCTACACACAGCTTCCATAATGATGTTCTTACAATCTGACAGACTTCATGGATGATCTTACCGACAGAAATATTTCAAATACTACCAGAAATGTTGGCTTATATAGCTCTTTGGATAGAGTTTTATGGTGATGAACTAGGGCTGGGCGATATGGAGGAAAAACATATCTCGATTTCTTCTATATCTCGATATACGATATATATCTCGATATTTTCAAATCCCCCTAAATAAATAAAAAATAAGTAAAACTTCTGCTAGTAGGGACAGAACTGTATCAGTTTTTAAACTGCTGTGGGACAAAACTGTCTGTGCTGCTGCTCCGCAGTAAGATGTTTGCCTACTGCAGCATGGGCGATCGAAGCACGGGCAGTCTGAGTGAAGTCGCTGGAGTAGCCAACCGAAGGCATGCAGTGGAAATATGTGAAAACGCAATCAAGTAAATGCTACTGCACAATATTAAATGCTACTTATCTTTCAACCAACAGTGTTTTGAGGTGTTACAGAGTGATAGGGTGACCAAACCTCTGTAATTCCAAAAAGTAATTTTTTTTCTCGATTAATTTGACATCTCAAAATCCATATCGAGATACTTGTCCATCTCGATACATCTTAAATATCAATACATTGCCCAGCCCTATGATTAGCAATATTTAAACACTGTATGGAAATAGAAATGATGGCAAAAAGTGATTTTATTTTGAATTAAAGTTCTTGTGGATAAGTTTGAAGTTAATTTACAAACTCTGATGTGATGGCAACAGTTATCTTGCATCCTCAATGAAATGACTCAAGAATGTAAGATTTTCTATTTGTCTGCTTGAAATATAGGGATAAAAGAAGACATATTCAGGACAACAATAAGAAATGAAAGTGCAATTGTCCTTGTCACATACAAGTACCATAATTCTCACTACAAATAAACCTCCTAGACTTGATCATTATTGTTGTACATGATGTAAAATAAAAAAAATGGAATTTACTGAAATTTTAGAGGTTGTCTTAGATTTTGTGCTCTACAGACTTCCACATAAGAGATACAGCTTGGCAAACAGCAAAAATGGATTCAGCACAAAAAATACTTTTAGAAAAGTTTGTTTGCCAACTTTTACTCAAAAATGCCTGGGGGTGTCACATTATCTGAAAATCGACCTAGTCTATATACTTGAAATATTCAGATTTTTCTATCCCATTCAGAAATTTTTTCTTTTTTTTGCAGTTTGTTGTAAATCTCTACCACATATTACAATATCAATCGACATTTTATATTTTGGTTCGAGGAATACCATGCAACCTTTGACCTGGATTTTCATGCGGTTACAATGTCAGTTGCCTGTTGACATTTACTGGTAAACACCGACATCGATATATTTATATAAAAGATATTTTGTACTAAATATAAGTCTATGGAAAACAAATTTTAAATAAAAACTATGTTTTGTTAACTTAATACCACACACCGATTATTTTTTATAAATAAAAAATATCTGGGTGTCGATAATTGTGGAACGCTGTCGATAACTGTGGACAAAGGTGTCGATAATTGTGGAACGGTGTCACGTGATCTGATACGCTAAGTAATCGGGAATCAACTCTTTTTTTTTTTCCCCAGTGGAAGTTTGAGTAATTTTTCATGCACAATTTGCGTACCGAAAGTCTTTTCTACTTTTGCAACGGCCAAAAGATCGTTAAGGTGTCAGTAATTATAGCCGCCGCTCTAGTGTTTACTTGTAATTTGACTTTTTGCTCACTAGTTTTCTTTCACTCGCTAGTTTGTGTTATTTCACGAGATTAGCTTTCAGTTTCGCTTGGTTCCTTTTTTAGGTTAGCGTTTGCTAGTTTTCTTTTGTTGAAGATGAGATTATGAGATTTTTGGGGTGAATCCCAAATTGAGATTTTGAGAAAAAAAAAATTGTGTCGTGATTGTGAAGCTACACTTGACATGATTAAAAGTATATTTGAACTGTGGGTCTAGCCGAGCTCAGGCTTCACCACATCAGCATTTAAACAGGCTGGATGGCGAAAAGTTTCCTCACTTTTTTATCCATCTCTTCATCCTTCTTTCTTTCTGTCGCTCGTGTCTTTTGTCTCAGGTCCGTCTCAGCCGAGTTCAGTGACCGTTTGGATTTGAAAGGGATCATGGTGAATCGCTACATGCTGCCGCCACAAACGTTCGCGTCCCCCGTGGACAATCCAGACAACCGGTGCTACTGCACAAACTCTGAAGTCACCATGAACTGCACCTTGGCCGGCGTGCTCGGCGTCTCGGTGTGCAAAGGTGTGTGTTTCACAGCAAGAGTAGGACAACGACAGAAATCCAGGAAAGGACTTGCAAACTATGAACTGAAACTGTGACAAACAAACAAATAGACTGACTAATAAATACTAAGAAGATTAAACAACACCAGTATCCAGTTACAGCTAATGAGGAAATTACCAAACCTGGGTGTTTCCCAAGTCACTAACAACCATGTGGAATGTCACTTGCTGGGTTAGTTTTCACTCATGAGTGTGCATATAGAGAGCGTGCACGTGACGTCACGAGGTCACGTGATATTTGTTTATCTGCCATCTTGGATGGCATGGCCACGCATAGAACTTAGACGAACCCGTTCTAATTATCAAGTGTGTGGGAGTAGATCTTTCGAGAATGGTTATATCTTGTTCAGCATTTGGTTGTACCAATAGACAGGGCCAAAAGGAGGGCCTGCCATTTTATAGATTCCCCGCAGACGAGGAGAGACGCTGTTTTTAATCACTGCACACTTTATTGGACCATCGGGGTCTTTTCAAAATATTAGTTAGAACTTGCTGTATAATTGTAGTATACTGCACCACCTATCACCAAGTTGTGATAAAAAAAATATAACTGGTTTTCACATGGACGTGTAATATTAATGTTCTTAATACAGGGATGCAAACGGCTCGCCTTTTGGCGGATGCCGCCTTTTTCACGGCTGAATCGTGCAGATCCGATTTTTTTTTAGGGGGGGCGTTGGAATGTCTGAATAATTTCATCAAAGTAAATTCTGTATTAAAATTACTAAATGAGCAAATGCCGTTACAGTCCATGAAACATAGGAAGTATAAGTATGAGAAGAAAACAGTAAATCAGAAAGCTGCGCACATTTGCACAGCTTCCGCGCAAACGTGCGCAGATTTCTGATTTACTGTTTTTCAGACAAAAACATACATATTTATAACCCTGTCATTATCTGGAACTGAGTTTAGATTTCGAACATTCTTACGATAAAACGTCCTGCATAGTCTCTTTATGATAAACGTCTTAATGCCACTTACCCATGAGGTCATCAAGTAGACATTCTTCTTTGGGAACTTCCAGAGGTATAGTTGGGATACCCATCCCGCAACAAAATATTTATAAGCTTCCAGGCTCTTGTAAGCTTTGAGGGCTTTGCCAGTGTAACACGATTCACGATTAACAAGAAAATTGTAAATGTCGTGGTAGGCCAGATCGGGCAAATCGCCGGCACCGCAGCTCCGAATTTCCCTGAACAAGGATTGCGGCAAGTTGTACGGATCTGCAATCCCCAACCTGGAACACTTTTCCACGTAACGCTGCCTCACATCACCTTCAAGATGCTGAACAAACATAGACAAGTTATCGCGCGATGTAGATGGGGTATTTTCCGAATTTTCTTGGGGATTACTCCCTGGATCCATTACGCTCGCGCAAGGTGAACAATCCTGAAGCCGTCCAATATGGCGGAGTAAACACGGACGGGTCACGTGACTGCACATCCTCTATACTACCTCTGTAAGCTTTTGTTCACTAGGTTAGCTTTTACTTGCTAGGTTTTTCCTTTGCTAGTTTGTAGTTGGTTGCTCAGTCTTAAGCTTCTAGGTTCAACTTGCTAGTTTGCGCTTCTGTCTGATAAGTATTTATTTATAAACTTCCTGTTAGTTTCGATTTTGTTTGCTCCAGAAGCTTTCACTTGGTAGGTTAGTTTTCATTTGCTACTTTGTGCTGATGTACTAGCGTAGCGTTTGCGTGGTAGATTAGTTTTTCACTTGCTACATGAGTGTTTCTTCACTTGGTTACCTTTAAAAAAAACAGACAAAACAGACAGACGCCAATTGCATGAACTCAGACGTAGCTCCAGCTAGTAACGCATGTAACACCTTGTCTGAACAGTTACGTTTGAATTTATCTCCCTGTAGTGAGACGTGTGTGTGTGTGTGTGTGTGTGTGTGTGTGTGTGTGTGTGTGTGTGTGTGTGTGTGTGTGTTTTAGGTTCTCCTGTGTACATCTCCCTCCCTCATTTCCTGCACGGCAGTAAGGAGCTGCTGGAACGTGTTCATGGTCTAAACCCGAACCCTGAGGAACACTCCACCTATCTGGATGTTGAACCTGTAAAAGTTGACACTAGAGCATTATTTATTTTTATTTAATTTTATTCTGAATGCCAAATCTATTCAGTGCATCGTGTGTAATACTCACCTTGCCTCGGTGATCAGAATAAGCGTGTGAGTGGTGACCTGTTCTGTTCTAATTGTGTCTCAGATCACAGGCTTCACGCTGAGGTTCGCCAAACGCCTTCAGATCAACATGATGTACGGCCCTGCCAAGAACATCCAGTATGTTTCAGAACATGATCACAAAACACCGCTGCTGATTTTTTTTACAGAACACGGATAGATTTCTACAGCACATGTTTCTCTTTCAAAAGAACCCATGGATTTCTACAGGACACATGGAGTTTTCTGAAAACTTAGATTTTTACAGGACACGTACATTTCTACAGGATACGCATAGATTTCTAGAGCACATGTATCGATTTCTGTAGGACATATGTCGAGTTCTACAAGATGTTTATAGATTTCTATAAGACGCGTGTAGATTTCTATAGGACATGTACGGATTTCTGAAAATGTGTAGATTTCGACAGGATGTTTATAGATTTCTACAGGACGTGCGCAGATTTCTACAGGACACGTGTAGATTTCTACAGGCACATCTAGATTTCTACAGGATGGTTATAGATTTCTACAGGACACGTGTAGACTTCTATAAGACGCGTGTAGATTTCTACAGGGCACGTGTAGATTTCTATAAGATGGGTGTAGATTTCTACAGGACACATCTAGATTTCTACAGGATATGCATAATTTCTACAAGACACGTAGATTTCTACAGGATGTTTATAGATTTCTACAAGACGCACAGATTTCGACAGTACATGTGTATATTTCTATAAGACGTACATTTCTACAGGATGTTTATAGATTTCTACAGGGCACGCATAGATTTCTACAGGACGTGTATATTTCTATAAGACGTGTACATTTCTACAGGATGTTTATAGATTTCTCCAGGACACATGTAGATTTCTACAGGATGTTTATACATTTTTACAGGACACGCATAGATTTCTACAGGACACATGTGGAGTTCTGCAAGATGTTTATAGATTTCTATAAGATGCGTGTAGATTTCTATAGGACATGTATGGAGTTCTGAAAACGTGTAGGATGTTTATAGATTTCTACAGGACGTGTAAAATTTCTACAGGATGGTTATACATTTCTACAGGACGTGTGTAGACTTCTATAAGACGCGTGTAGATTTCTATAGGACGTGTAGATTTCTACAGGATGGTTATAGATTTCAACAGGACACGTGTAGATTTCTATAAGACGTAGATTTCTACAGAATGGTTATAGATTTCTACAGGACATGTGTAGATTTCTACAGGACACGTGTAGACTTCTATAAGACGCATGTAGATTTCTACAGGGCACGTGTAGAAATCTATAAGATGGGTGTAGATTTCTACAGGACACATCTAGATTTCTACAGGATATGCATAGATTTCTACAAGACGTATATTTCTACAGGATATTTATAGATTTCTACAAGACGCACAAATTTCTACAGTACATGTGTATATTTCAATAAGACGTACATTTCTACAGGACACGTAGATTTCTACAGGACATGTAGATTTCTACAGGACGTGCAGATTTCTACAGGATGTTTATAGATTTCTACAGGACATGCATAGATTTCTACAGGATGTGTATATTTCTATAAGACGTGTACATTTCTACAGCATGTTTATAGATTTCTCCAGGACACGTAGATTTCTACAGGATGTTTATACATTTTTACAGGACACACATAGATTTCTACAGGACACGTGGAGTTCTACAAGATGTTTATAGATTTCTGTAAGACACGTGTAGATTTCTATAGGACATGTATGGATTTCTGAAAATGTGTAGATTTCAACAGGATGGTTATAGATTTCTACAGGACGTGTGTAGATTTCTATAAGACGCGTGTAGATTTCTATAGGATGTGTAGATTTCTACAGGGTGGTTACACATGTCCTGTAGAAATCTATAACCACCCTGTAGAAATCTACACATCCTGTAGAAATCTACACACATCTTATAGAAATCTACACATGTCCTGTAGAAATCTATAGATTTCTACAGGACACGTAGATTTCTACAGGACATGTGTAGATTCCTATAAGATGTGTAGATTTCTACAGGATGGTTATAGATTTCTACAAGACGTGTAGATTTCTACAGGACACGTGTAGACTTCTATAAGATGCATGTAGATTTCTACAGGGCACATGTAGATTTCTATAAGATGGGTGTAGATTTCTACAGGACACATCTTGATTTCTACAGGATATGCATAGATTTCTACAAGACGTATATTTCTACAGGATGTTTATAGATTTCTACAAGATACACAGATTTGTACAGTACATGTGTATATTTCAATAAGACGTACGTTTCTACAGGATGTTTATAGATTTCTACAGGACACGTAGATTTCTACAGGACGTGCAGATTTCTACAGGATGTTTATAGATTTCTACAGGACACGCATAGATTTCTACAGGACGTGTATATTTCTGTAAGACGTGTACATTTCTACAGGATGTTTATAGATTTCTCCAGGACACGTAGATTTCTACAGGATGTTCATACATTTTTACAGGACACACATAGATTTCTACAGGACACATGTAGAGTTCTACAAGATGTTTATAGATTTCTATAAGACGCGTGTAGATTTCTATAGGACATGTACATATTTCTGAAAAGATGTAGATTTCAACAGGATGCTTATAGATTTCTACAGGACATGTGTAAAATTTCTACAGGATGGTTATACATGTACAGGATGGTTAGATGTGTACATTTCTACAGGACGTGTGTAGATTTCTATAAGATGCATGTAGATTTCTAAGATGTGTGTAGATTTCTACAGGACATGTATAGATTTCTACAGGGTGGTTATAGATTTCTACAGGACGTGTAGATTTCTACAGGACATGTAGATTTCTACAGGACACGTGTAGATTCCTATAAGACGTGTAGATTTATACAGGATGGTTATAGATTTCTACAGGACATGTATAGATTTCTACAGGACACGTGTAGACTTCTATGAGACGCATGTAGATTTCTACAAGACACGTGTAGACTTCTATAAGACGCGTGTAGATTTCTACAGGGCATGTGTAGATTTCTATAAGATGGGTGTAGATTTCTACAGGACACATCTAGATTTCTACAGGATATGCATAGATTTCTACAAGATGTAGATTTCTACAGGATGTTTATAGATTTCTACAAGATGCACAGATTTCTACAGTACATGTGTATATTTCTATAAGACGTACATTTCTACAGGATGTTTATAGATTTCTACAGGACACGCATAGATTTCTACAGGACGTGTATATTTCTATAAGATGTGTACATTTCTACAGGATTTTTATAGATTTCTACAGGACACATGTAGATTTCTACAGAATGTTTATACATTTTTTCAGGACATGCATAGATTTCTACAGGACACATGTAGAGTTCTAGAGGATATGTGTAGATTTTTGAAAACGTATAGATTTCTACAGGTCATGTGTAGATTTCTACAGGGCCTGTGTAGATTTCTGAAAACGTATAGATTTCTACAGGACACATATGTAGATTTCTGTATGATCTCCCTGTTTCTCTGTCTCAGGCTCTTTAGTAAAGTGAAGGAGAACACTTTCTTCCCCATCCTGTGGTTAAATGAGGTCAGTGATAGTCAAAAGTGGAGGAAAAGACTCATTATCCTCAACTCATCATTTACTTTTCATTTACCATCCTAACATCCCTGTCATTCTGTCTGTTTTTCTATCTATATGTCCAACTGTCTATCTGTCTGCCTGCCTGTATGTTTGGGTGTCTGTACATTCTGTCTGTCTGTCTGTCTGTCTGTCTGTCTGTTGCCTGCATGTCTCTATTTTTGTTTTTCTGTCTGTATGTTCTGTTTCTCTCTACATGCCATTACATCATTATTGTCTGGACATCTAAATGTTCTGTTGGTATGTGTCTGTCTGTCTGTCTGTCTGGCTGTATATCTATTCATTCTGTCTGTGTATCCATATGTCTATATGTTCTGTTTATCTGTCGATATGTTTGCCTATACATTGTATCTGTCTGTACATCCATACATCGTATCAGTATATTATTTGTGTCAATAACTGTCTGTCTCTCTGTTCTAACTTTACACCTGTCTGTCTGTCAGTCTGTTATTCTCGTTCATGATTTATTTCTTTAACAGGTGAGATCTCACCATATGTAAGCATCAGTGTGATGTGTGTGTGTGTGTGTTTGTGTGTGTGTGTGTGTGACTCAGACGGCGATACTGGATGATGACACGGCAAACAGGTTTAAGGCGGAGCTCTTCTCCCGGATCGACACTCTGGAGATGGTGCAGATCGTTCTGTCCTCGGTCGGAGCGGCGATATTGGCGCTGTCTGTGATCGGACTGTGTGTGGTGAACCGCCAGAATCACACATCGTACGTAGCGTAAAGCGTAATGTTTACACGCTAATCATTTCTGATTAACATCAGGACTGGAGCAAACGCTCCAGCTCAGGAAACTACATGGCGCTGAAGTGCAGCAACACTAATGGGACAAATACTCAATTGTACTAATCCACTAGGGGGTGCTGGAGGGTCAGGACTAACTTTAAGGAAAATTTGTATGTTAATGATGTAACGTATATGGATTTACTTTCAGTAAATACTTTCCATTTAAACATTTTATTTAAACCTCTATAAAGTAAAAGAGCAAAAATGACCCAAATTTTCTCAAATTTCACATTTCAGACAAGACTTGTTTAGTGTGTGAAGTCTTTAGTTTCACACTGGAGCTAACAGGCTACCCGCTAACGTAGCTAACAAGAAAGGGAAGCTTTATAGCTACCATTTTAACATTAATCAAACTGATTTGTGTATTTAATTCTGTTATTTTATTATGTTGAAATATAATTTGTGTTACTGAGACAAACATTTTCTGAAGCGAGCATGTGATGATTTAGCCATGCAGTTTGCACAATGCTAACGTGGTGCCTATAATCTTACATTGAGCTCCAGTGCAAAATGAAAGAAGCAAAATTCTGGATAAATATTGCCTTTAATGCTGTATTTTTTTATAGTACAACCCAAATTCCAAAAAAGTTGGGATGCTGTGTAAACTGTAAATAAAAACAGAATGCGATAATTTGCAAATCATGGAAACCCTATATTTCATTGAAAATAGTACAAAGATAAAATATCAAATGTTGGAACTGAGAAATTTTTATTGGTTTTTGAAAAATATATGTTCATTTTGGATTTGATGTCAGCAACACGTTTCAGAAAAGTTGGAACAGGGGCGTGTTTACCACTGTGTTGCATCCCCTCTACTTTTAACAACACTCTGTAAATATTTGGGAACTGAGGAGACCAACTGTAGTTTTGAAAGAGAAATGTTGTCCCGTTCTTGCCCGATATATAATTTCAGTTGCTCAACAGTTCAGGGTCTCCTTTGTCCTATTTCGCACTTCATAATGCACCAAGTGTTTAGTGCTAGGTGACAGGTCTGGACTGCAGCAGGCCAGTTTAGCACCTGGACTCTTACTACAGAGCCATGCAGTTTTAATATGTGCAGAAAGTGGTTTGGCATTGTCTTGCTGAAAGAAGGAAGGCCTTCCCTGAAAAGGATTTAGTCTGGATGGTAGCATATTGCTCTGAAATGTATATATACAGTACCATTCAGCATTAATGATGCCTTCCTAGATGTACAAGCTACCCATGTCATGTGCACTAATGCACCCTCATACCATCACAGATGCTGCTTTTGAACTGTGCACTGATAACAAGCCGGATGGTCCCTCTCCTCTTTAGCCTGGAGGACGTGGTGGCCATGATTTCTAAAAAGAATTTCTACTTTTGATTCGTCAGACCTCGGGACAGTTTTCCACTTCAACTCAGTCCATCGTAAAAGAGTTTGGGCCCAGAGAAGGGAGCGGGGTTTCTGGATATTGTTTATATCTGGTTTTAACTTGCATTTGTGGATGCAGTAATGAAGTGTTTTCACAGATGATGGTTTTCTGAAGTGTTCCTGAGCCCATACAGTGATTTCCACTGCAGACACGTGTCTGCTTTTAATGCAGTGTCTCCTGAGGGCCTGAAGATCACAGGCATCCAATGTCAGTTTTCAGCCTTGTCTCTTGCATACAGAGATTTCTCCAGATTCTCTGAATCTTTTCATGATATTATGGACCATAGATGATGTGATCCACAAATTCTTCGCAGTTTTACATTGAGGAACGTTATTCTTAAACTGTTGCACTGTTTGCCCACACAGTCTTTCACAGAGTGGTGAACCCCTCCCCGTCTTTACTTCTGAGAGACTCCCCCTCTCTGGGATGCTCTTTTTATACCCAATCATCTTACTGACCTGTTGCCAATTAACCTAATATTAGGGGGTTTTTTTTAGCATTACGCAATTTTTCAGTCTTTTGTTGCCCCATCCCAACTTTTCTGAAACGTGTTGCTGACATCAAATTCAAAATCAGCATACAGTATCTTGCAAAAGTATTCATCCCCCTTGGTGTTTGTCCTGTTTTGTTGCATTACAAGCTGGAATTAAAATGAATTTTTGGAGGGTTAGCACCATTTGATTTACACAACACGCCGACCACTTTAAAGGTGCAAATTGCTGTTTTATTGTGACACAAACGATAATTAAGATGAAAAAACAGAAATCTGGAGTGTGCATAAGTATTCGCCCCCTTTCATATGAAACCTCTAAATAAGAGCTGGTCCAAACAATTCACTTGATAAGTCACATAATTAGTTGATTAAGATCCACCTGCGTGCAATTAAAGTGTCACATGATCTGTCACATGATGTTGGTATAAATCAACCAGTTCTGGAAGGACCCTGACTCTGCAACACTACTAAACAAGCAACATGAAAACCGAGGCACTAAATACAGGGCAGTTCTGGAGAAAATCCTGTTTGAGTCGGCTAGAGGTTTGAGACTGGGACGAAGGTTCACGTTCCAGCAGGACAATGTCCCTAAACATACTGCTAAAGCGACACTGGAGTGGTTTAAAGGGAAACATTTAAATGTCTTGAAATGGCCTAATCAAAGCCCAGACCTCAATTCAGTTGAGAATCTGTGGCATAACTTGAAGATTGCTGTACACCAACGCAACTCATCTAACTTGAAGGAATTGGAGTAGTTTTGCCTTGAGGAATGGGCAAAAATCCCAGTGGCTAGATGTGCTAAGCTAATAGAGACATACCCCAAGAGACTCGCAGCTGTAATTGTAGCAAAAGGTGGTTCTACAAAGTATTGACTTTGGGGGATGGGGGTGAATACCTATGCACACTCCAGATTTCTGGGGTTTTTTTTTCCCATCTTAATTATTGTTTGTGTCACAATAAAACAACAATTTTCACCTTTAAAGTGGTAGGCATGTTGTGTAACTCAAATGGTGCTAACCCTCCAAAAATCCATTTTAATTCCAGCTAGTAATGCGACAAAACAGGACAAACACCAAGGGGGATGAATACTTTTGCAAGGCACTGTATATTTTTCAAAAAGCAATAAAATTTCTCAGTTTCAACATTTGATATGTTGTATTTGTACTATTTTCAATGAAATATAAAGTTTCCATGATTTGTAAATTGTCACATTCTGTTTTTTATTTCTGTTTTCTAGTGTCCCAACTTTTTGTGGAATTGGAGTTGTATACGTTTATGGTACTTATTCAGTACTGTACTTCATGAATTCTTTAAAGAATGAATATTACACAATAGATTTTATTCCAGTTTAAATCCAATAAAAGGAAGAATGTAAAAAGAAAAGTTGCAGACCTTTATTTTTTTTGTCTCAGTGAATGTTGCTTGTTTGTGTTAATTTTAATTTAAAAAAAAAGCTTCGTAAATAATTATTTATTTGTCTGTTTCTTAATGTTTGCTTGTTTAGTTTACTGTATGCCATTTAGTTTAATTTAATTTTGAAGAGGTAACTGAACAGTCTGGAGTGTCGCTACAGTACTTCAGGGTCCAGTTGGTCCAGCATGTTTCCCCTCAAACAACATCGCCACCTACTGGACATATTTAAAACACCACTAACAAACAAACCTACTGCAATGAAAGTAATGAAAATACTATGAAAGTTAATAATATTTTAAATTGTTGTTATTAATGGTGTTTTGTTTGCCAGTGAATCAGTTATCAAGCCTCACAGTGCCTGTTTTTCCAATTTCCTCACTTCATTTTAAGAAATAAGTGTGTTTTTTGGGCAGCAGGACTGAATGATGAAACGTATGATTGGTCAAAAGGTCTACAAAACATTTGTAGGATTCTGGTTTAATAATTAGATGAATATAACATGAAATAAACACCTTTATCACTGCTGGACAGCACGGAGGGATTGGTTAATGGGATTTCCAGATCTGGGCGGCACGGTGGTGTAGTGGTTAGCGCTGTCACCTCACAGCAAGAAGGTTCGGGTTTGAGCCCAGCGGCCGGCGAGGGCCTTTCTGTGCGGAGTTTGCATGTTCTCCCCGTGTCCGCGTGGGTTTCCTCCGGGTGCTCCGGTTTCCCCCACAGTCCAAAGACATGCAGGTTAGGTTAACTGGTGACTCTAAATTGACCGTAGATTAGGGTGACCAGACGTCCCGGTTTTACCGGGACAGTCCCGATTTGGGGTTGTGTGTCCCGAGTCCCGACAAAAGTCTGTCAGGACACGGATATGCCCCGGTTTTCGCCACTCGCGACGTTTGTGACTGAGCAGCGTGGGAATCATTAGCGGAGAAATGTCTGCATTTACTATTTTGATGAATTGACAGGAATCGCAAACTTTCCTGGTTACTGCCCCCTGGCCCTGTGGCATGGGTGTTTATTTAGCCACATTATTCCAGACAACAGAACGTGTTGCCATGCAACAATAAAATAAATATTAACTGGCGCGAATGTTCTTTGTCGAGCAGCTAGCAGCAGTAATGCCGCAGCAATTATGCCGAAAAGAAAATGTACCTTTTCCAAAGATTTACAGGGCACCTACCCCTTCCTCCGAGAGGTGCAGAACAATGCGCACGAAGCCGACTGCACACACTGTAAGTGTTTTGTTCTTGTACTGAGTTGGGTAGCCTATGCTGCAAATGCTGTGCGCTCCTGTGGGGGCTTTCCTCGGGCTGTCGCCCCTCTCCTCCTTTACTGCTGTTTTGTTTGAGTGTATATTTACGGAAGCCGCGAGAGGCCCTTCATATAATCTTTTTTTTATTCACCTTGTTATCTCGAGATAACGACATAATTAATTCAGGATCTCGAGAAAACAACACAACTAATTCGAGATCTCGAGAAAACAAAACAATTATTTCATGATCTCAGCTGGATCACTGTATCTCCGTCGGTAGAGACGAAGCCGGGCCAGTCTTCTGCGGAGGTGCCGTGGACTAATTTTGAAATTATCCCTTATTAAAAGGCTTAATGCAATCTCTCCCTGTGTCAACCCCTGATCAAAATATTGCCTTATTAGGTGATCGATTATTCCAGACATTCTAATGACCAAAGTTGCGTCTATACAGAATGAGAAATAGCCCCAAAGTCAGCATATCACAAGTCTCTTGGCACACCTGAATGAACCATTTCTCAGCTGTTTACTCGAGATCACGGAATAATTGTTTTGTTTTCTCGAGATCACGGAATAATTGTTTTGTTTTCTCGAGATCTCGAAATAACGGTTTTGTTTTCTCGAGATCTCGAATTAGTTTTGTTGTTTTCTCAAGATCCTGAATTAATTATGTCGTTATCTCGGGATAACAAGGTGAATAAAAAAAAGGATTATATGAAGGGCCTCTCTCGGCTTCCGTAGTATATATTCTCAAATCACTTGTCTCTTTTTTGTTTCTGTTTAACATACCATTCTGACAGTTTATTGCTGTGTTGAACAGCTTGTTGCACCTTCCATTAAAGTGTTCACTTTTGTGCACATCTTCTTGCTTTATTCATTCAGTTGTGGGGAATGGTTAGTAAGGTTGATTCTGACCGAGGCTATGTTGAGGTCACATATCTACTTTTTAAGTTCATGCTATAGTGCATACAATTTTAGAGATATAGCCTACATGCGCATATGCATTCTTCTTGGTGTTCTCACAAACAGGTGAAATAAATCAGTGTAAATGTGGCCTATGGACATAGCCTGGCCTATTCTCAGCCATTACAAAATCTGTTGTCTGACCATAATTTAACTGATCTGTATACCACTATGCTACTAGAAAACAAAATGCCTGTTTGTTTTATTTCATGTGAGATGTTGATAAATGTGGGCTCCAACAAAATGATGAAAATGATGAACAAAACACTCTCTGAGTGTCACGTTTATGTAAAAAAAAAAGGTGTGCGTGCACGAGCATGGTCGCGCGCAAAAGTGTCCCGGTTTCAGACTAGGGAAATCTGGTCACCCTACCGTAGGTGTAAGTGTGAGTGTGAATGGTTGTCTGTGTCTATGTGTCAGCCCTGTGATGACCTGGCGACTTGTCCAGGGTGTACCCCGCCTCTCGCCCGTAGTCAGCTGGGATAGGCTCCAGCTCGCCTGCGACCCTGTAGAACAGGATAAAGCGGCTAGAGATAATGAGATGAGATGAGATGAGATTTCCAGATCTTAGCCACAAGATGGAAGTCTCTACACGAAAGACAGTCAGTTATTAAACAGTGTGAGCTGAGTAACTGAGACACCATGTTTGATGATGTAGACGCCATCACAGGTTGAACAGCTTAAAGTGCTCGTCTTACGAAAACGACATCACTCTTGGAAATGATGCCTTATACAACTAGACATGTTAAATAGTTTACTGTCGAAATTGTATTTTAATTTGGCTCTTTGAGTCCACCATTACACGAATGCGTTCCTGGTAAGTTATTGTTAATTCAAAGGAAGCGACGTCATACGCGCAACGCTTGAAAGTTCGTGGCATTTCTGGCTTCGTCTGCTTTGCAAAGTGTAGCACGTTTTTAACATTTTTTCCCCCCCCCAAAACAAAACTAAAACCAAAGCATGTCTCCTAAGAGGTGTGTCGTTCAAGGCTGTTCAAGTGTAGCCAGAAAAAAAAAGTGGAATTTAGATCCATATAGCCCAAAGTCAGCAGGAATTAATGGGTTTGATTTGTACGGACAGGGAGAGGTAACGTCAAGCCGACAGGACGGTTTGGTGTCTGCTCCATACATTTTGAAAAAGATAAATTTGTGAGGCAAATTCACATAGAAGGATTTGAGCGACGTCTGGGACGCGGAGCAGTTCCTACGATCTGGAAACAGAAGTCAGAAGCGCCATCCCAAAGAGCTCACCGCCGCACAGGAAGTGTCGAGCTCGTGTTTAGCCTGTCGCTTGAATTGATTAGTTGTCCTGAGTCAGATCAATAACGTTCTGAGGTAGTTTCTATGTGGCTAAATAGAACGCTTAGATAGACGACAGACAACTACTGATCTAAAAGTAAACCAGAACACGCTTATTCACTCTGAGTCACTTCTTCGTCCTTGCTTTCGTAAAGTTGTGTAGAGAGTTTTACAAAAGAAGGCAGTTGCGCACATGATGTCACACATGCAGCGCCGCTGATCAATAAATCGCTGCGATCTAATGGCCGACAAGTTTTAGTGATTTTTGGAACAGAATTCCGATGCAAAAAAATGTCTTTTTCGAACCAGTTTTTTATTTATTGGTGAACTTTACAACCTATTTGAGCAGATCACATACGGAAAACCTGGGATTTTATGATGTAATTTTCGCAAGACTAGCACTTTAAGGGTTACTTGTGTATGAACCTCACCTGAGAAAAGCCCGTCATGAGAATTAAATAAAGTGTTTTTCTGCATGGAGATGCCAAAAAGGCCAGCAAAAAGAACCTGAAGATTCTGAGTTCAACCTTTTTCTTTGCTACAAATATTGATGATGATGATGGAGTTCTTATCAGGGAATCAGAGACACACAATAACATCTCATCTCATTATCTGTAGCCGCTTTATCCTGTTCTACAGGGTCGCAGGCAAGCTGGAGCCTATCCCGGCTGACTACGGGCGAAAGGCGGGGTACACCCTGGACAAGTCGCCAGGTCATCACAGGGCTGACACATAGACACAGACAACCATTCACACTCACATTCACACCTACGCTCAATTTAGAGTCACCAGTTAACCTAACCTGCATGTCTTTGGACTGTGGGGGAAACCGGAGCACCCGGAGGAAACCCACGCGGACACGGGGAGAACATGCAAACTCCGCACAGAAAGGCCCTCGCCGGCCCCGGGGCTCGAACCCGGACCTTCTTGCTGTGAGGCGACAGCGCTAACCACTACACCACCGTGCCGCCCATGGTGGTTCCATTCCATCTTATTAACAGACCTCATTAAATGGTGTAAACTGTGTTGAAAATTCATAAATATTGTCTCGTCTCGATCCAATATTAGCTCAGAGAAAGATTCTGTGGTGTGACGGTGTTGACAGGAAAACTCTACATGGTGCATTATTACACACTTACACCTGGATGGTGATTGGTCAGAAGGTGTTGATTAATTTTCTTAGTTTTCTCGAAGGTAAGGAAGCGTTTATTTTCAGCACTTTGTAAACATAGTCAGAAGTCAAAACTTTACAAGTTTACGGTTTTTCAGTAACAAAAGACAACAAACTGTGTGTTTTGAGGTCACGGCTGTTTACAGCTGCTATAATGTAAGAAATAACATTAATGTAGTGTAAGACGAGTAAAACACTTAGGGATGTGCTGTTATAGGAAAGTAATCAACAGATAATCAGAGAGGTAACAGGAACTCCACTAGATCACATTAAACACTCGGCTGTTTGTTATTTTATTCTAACAGCACCACACACATAGCGTGAACGTGATGAACGTGACGTGAACATTGTTACCATCAGGCTGGGGCTGATAGGAAACGTCTGTGCTGCTGTACCGTGAAGAAAAAAAAAACCCACACTGCGCTCATTTTACTGACTGTTTAATGCAAATATTCAGGCTGATAACATTAATAAATAGAAATACACAACATTTATGACAGCATTGAAAAAAAACATCGACATTCAAACCACTTTTCATCGACAGAAATATTACAAGAGCACGATGCTGTTCGTTCACTGAGCCACGTGTTAAAGTCAATCCTCTGCAGAATCGCAGATTGTGTCCGAAATGGAGAGAGAAATGAGTAAAGCGTTGTGAATGAGTGTTCAGGAGTGTTTCACACCCCCGGCTCAGGAGACCAGTTTAACCCTTTGACTCTAATCACATCCACACTGAGTCCTGTTCTACACGTGGGGCTTTAATTACAGTGTCAATGCTGCGTGATTATTTTTCAAACTTTATCTCACACAAAACTTTTTTATAAAACTACAAACCGTTAGCTCTGGGTCACATGACCTCCTGCTGTTATCTGTAAAATTGAATGCTATTGGTCATGTAATCAACATGTTTATCAAATAAATATAAGTACATTATAGTATTATGTCTTTCAATCTATCAAACTCTGTGAGTCTGTCTGATAATCTGTCTGTCTGTCTCTCTATTGGTATTACTGACTGTCTGTCTGTGTCCATCTCTGTCTGTCTGTCTGTCTGTGTCCATCTCTATCTATCTATCTATCTATCTATCTATCTATCTATCTATCTATCTATCTATCTATCTATCTATCTATCTATCTGATAATCTGTCTGCATGTCCATTTCTCTCTCTCTCTCTCTATTGATATGACTTTGTCTGTCTACAAGCTTGTTTGTCTGTCTTTCTGTGTCCATCTCTATCTATCTGTCTGATAATCTGTCTGCATGTCCATTTCTCTCTCTCTCTCTCTCTCTCTCTCTCTCTCTCTCTATTGATATGACTTTTTGTCTGTCTACAAGTTTGTCTGTCTGTCTCTCTGTCTGCGTATCTATGCCTGTCTATCTGTTGAAGCGTCCGTTTGTCTACATATCTCCGTCTTTATTTATTTCTGTTTATCTGCCCAACTTCCTGTCTGTCTATCTGTTTGTTTATCGCTCTGTCTATCCTCTCCTTCACCCGTCTGACTGTCTATCTATCTGACCTTTGACCCCTGGCCCTTAATACTGTCTGGTTGCCACATTGTGCAGATCATAAACGAATAATAGAAGATAATAAATGAAAATAAAATCTCGAGACAGAAACACACTTCAGTAGACGTTGTATGAATGGATTAGTGCGAAGGTGAATGTCATTCCGTATCAAATAAACCTACATCATTCCTAAATTCCCAAATCCAAGTAGTTGTAGATGTTGATTTTAAGAATCTAGCTGTTGTATTAAACCCATCTCCTGAGTTCGGATGAAACCGACGTATTTAATACCGTGCACATGTTCAGAAAAACTTTACAAAACAATAACAACAACAACAACAACAATAACAGCGCTTTAAATAAATCTGTACACTGCCAATTATAAAGGAGGATCAGTGGACTAAACACACACACACACACGTACGTTTTGGAATAACAGCATGCATGAAATGGGGCGGAGCTTAAGCAATTTAATCAGCCAATCACACACTTGATCATATGACATTCATTTATATTTCTTTCTGTCAGACTTTGCATACATTTTTATATTATTATGATTATGCTAGCTAGCTAGCTGTTTATTTATCCTGGCTAACATTAGCATTATCACTGTTACGTCACATCAAGTTTTTGATTGGCTGATTGAATTTAACACAAACTGTAATAAAGAGTGTGGTTTGCGATTAAGCTAGTTAATGTGAAGTGAAGTACTGTGGTGGTGATGAGGCTCGTGATTGGCTGGCTGAATTTAACACAATCTCCGCCTTTTTCATCCAGTGTCATGAGGACGCATTGGGAAAATCCAAATTAGGGCCACTTGGAAGCAGGCTACTTAAGTAGGGAGCACTTCCTTAAGATTTTGGACAAATTTGAAGTTGGTGTAGATAGTAATTGAGTTTAATACATTTTAATTAACAATGTTTAATTTTTTTCTAATAGGTGAGCGTGCGAATTTTGAAACCCCTCCCCCCAAAAAAAGGTGTTCTGATAAAGTAGAAGACGATTAAATTAATCGTCGTATCATCTCTCTCTCGCTCTGTTTTTTCTAACATCTGTTCCACAGCTGGATGTACATTGGTCTCTCCAACACATTTTCATCTCAGACCCTCAAACCCTTAAATCATGTGTGTGGATTTCCCGTTTCACGAGCACAAAGTTTCACAAGAAGTGAGCGATACGTTCCGCTCTGCTAAATGACTAGCTCCTGTGTGACTGGGACAGTTTAAACCGTGTGTGTGTGTGTGTGTGTGTGTGTGTGTGTGTGTATTAGTGTGAGGGATTGATTTCTTCACCACAAATCTTCCTTGTCGCTCAAAACCATGTGTGTAAATCAGAGGAAGCTTCTGTTAGCCTTCGTTCTCCTGAGTGAGATACAGAAGATTGAGCTGTGATAAATCTTTCCGACAAAAGAATAAAATTTGCTGGAACAGGAGCTGGAAATGTTGCACATGTGGCAGGAGAGTTTCTGCCTCACAAAATATCAGAGCCAATCAGGTTCTAGTATGCAAATGAGCGTGTTACAGTGTCACAAAATATCAGAGCCAATCAGGTTCTAGTATGCAAATGAGCATGATATTGTGACACAAAATATCACGGCCAATCAGGTTCTAGTATGCAAATGAGCGTGTTACAGTGTCACAAAATATCAGAGCCAATCAGGTTCTAGTATGCAAATGAGCATGATATTGTGACACAAAATATCAGGGCCAATCAGGTTCTAGTATGCAAATGAGCGTGTTACAGTGTCACAAAATATCAGAGCCAAACAGGTTCTAAATGAGCATGATATTGTGACACAAAATATCAGGGCCAATCAGGTTGTAGTATGCAAATGAGCATGTTACAGTGTCACAAAATATCAGAGCCAATCAGGTTCTAGTATGCAAATGAGCATGATATTGTGACACAAAATATCAGGGCCAATCAGGTTCTAGTATGCAAATGAGCGTGTTACAGTGTCACAAAATATCAGAGCCAATCAGGTTCTAGTATGCAAATGAGCATGATATTGTGACACAAAATATCAGGGCCAATCAGGTTCTAATATGCAAATGAGCGTGTTACAGTGTCACAAAATATCAGAGCCAATCAGGTTCTAGTATGCAAATGAGCATGATATTGTGACACAAAATATCAGGGCCAATCAGGTTCTAGTATGCAAATGAGCGTGTTACAGTGTCACAAAATATCAGAGCCAATCAGGTTCTAGCATGTAAATATGCATGCTACTGTGACACAAAATATTAGGGCCAATCAGGTAATTTTATGCAAATGAGCATGTTATTCCATCCATCCATCCATCCATCCATCCATCCATCCATCCAGTATATAAATGAGCATGTTACTGTGACACAAAATATCAGAGCCAATCAGCTTATAGTATGTAAATGAGCATGTTACTTTGTCATAAAATATGAGGGCCAATCAGGTAATTTTATGCAAATGAGCATGTTACTGTGACACAAAATATTAGGGCCAATCAGCTTACAGTATGTAAATGAGCACGTTACTGTGTCACAAAATATCAAAGCCATTCAATTTATATTATGCAAATTAGCATGTTACTGTGACACAAAATATCAAAGCCAATCAGGTTGCAGTATGCAAATGAGCATGTTACTGTGAAACAAAATATAAAAGCCAGTCAGGTTCTCTTATGCTAATGAGCGTGTTACTGGGTCACAAAATATCAGAGCCAATCAGGTTCTAGTATGCAAATGACCATGTTACTGTGAAGCAAAATATAAAAGCCAATCAGGTTATTTTATGCTAATGAGTGTGTTACTGAGTCACAAAATATCAGATCCAATCAAGTTCTAGTATTCAAAGAAAGGATGACTTCATCACAATTCCATTCAAGAATGTAAATGATCGTGCTTCTGTGTCACAATGTATAAGAGCCAATCAGATTCTAGCATGCAATTGAATGAGCCAATCTGTTTGTAGTATGCAAAAAAGCCAATTGGGTTCTAGTATGTAAATGAGAGTGTTACTGTGTCACAAAATATCAGAGCCAATCAGGTTCAAATATGCAAATCCTACCCATGTAACTCTGGTGCAACAATTTGCATATTTCTATTTGCATATGAATATCTTATTTCTTTAACGATTGTTTTTGTGTGACTTTAAAATGTTCAGTTGAACATTCTGTTTATGATGTAAAGTTTTACACACTGGAACATTTTTTTTTTTTACATTTTCATTCTTTTGCTCTCGAGTACCAACATGGGTTTAACCTCCTCCTGACAAGTTTTATAAACATCACTATCTCACGCATTCCGTTTTGTTTTCGTAATAAAAATGATTACGCTCCTCCGTTTTTTATTCGTACAAACTGTTAGAACACACTGTTATTTAACATCCTGAAAGTGTTAGTGTTCTTTTTTTTTTTTCACTGAACACAACTATTGTAGAAGTGTAGCAAACGATTTCTGGCCTCCTGCCTGATTATGAAACAAATAAATAAAAAGAAAACAATAAAGACATGCTATAACTGGTGTGTGTGTGTGTGTGTGTGTGTGTGTGTGTGTGTGTATCACAGTCATCTGGTCAGTGTAACCTCATGCACGTAAAAAGCAAAGAGCAAAAAAAAAAAAAAAATCAGGTCCGTATGAGAGAAGTTTTAAAGTTCTCCTTTTTTTTAGAAAGCGCACAAGTCATAAATCTCCTCTAAACGTTTCTGCTCATCTTCTGAATTCCTCTCTTCCATCTGTCCGTCCATCTCTCTTTCATTCTGCTTTATTTGGAAAACACGTTTCCCGTCAGTCCTCTGTTTTCACGCCCTGAAGCTCAACAAGGACGAAGCTCAGGCTCCGTTTCATCGTCCAGTCACTAAGTTCATAGTGTGATGTCATCAGAGTTACCAAACTTAACTAGCCAAGCTAGCTACTGGTTTGCTGAACAATATAGTTTTGCAAGATTGCTAGTAAACCTCGCTACTGATAAATATTAATAGCTAGCATAATGCTAACTAGCCGACGAGCAAGATTTTAATTACACAATATAATAGTTACAGCGAAGTTAGCTACGTTGCTAAGAAACATGGCTGATCGTATTAATTACTCAATAGCTATCCTCATAGCAAACTTGATTACTGATGTAAAGTGAACTAGCACGCTAGCAAACTTGACCTTGGGCTTGAATGGCAGAATAAATTATTATCTTGCTAACAAATTATCCTTAATGATGTTTATTACTAGCAAACCTGGTTCTAGGAATTAATTAGCTTTAAAATAATTAATCTAATCTCATCTAGAGAACCTTAGCTAATTTTTAAGCTGCTGTTTCCTTAATGTAGTAAAGTGAGGGAGTAATAAGAGCCAATCAGATTAAATATGCAAATAAGGGTGTTACGTCATCACAAATTCTAAGAGCCAACCAGGTGCTCATATTTAGCGAGTTATCTGCATGACATTAACACACTGGTGTGTTTATCTACAGGAGCTGGCTAGCTTAGCTAATATTGCAAAACTATTATTGTGTAATTAAAACCAGTTTTTATTTTTTGCTACATTAAGCTAGCAACTTAATCTCAGGTAGCTACTGATTAGCATACTGCTGCATTTCCAGTGCTAGCTTAGCTAATGCTGCTAAATTATTATAAATATGAAATCTATAAATAACTAAAAACAATGTCATGACGTTTGTGATTGGCTGCTTAAATTCAACCTAAGCTCCGCCCTTGTTGCCCCAGGATGTCCGGTTAGTCCTCTGTCTTGTCGGGTCCTACTCAGCGTGTCGGTGGTTCCGTCGGTTGCGGCTCTTGCGGATCTCCAGCAGTGGTTTGAGTTTGCCCAGGTCTCCCCGTGGATTCACCCGGAAGCTCTGCAGCTGCTGTCGTTCTTTGCAGTACTGCTGCATGGCGAGCGTCTCGGACGGGCCCAGGGCCGATGCCAGTGCTTTGGGTTTCCATGGCGACGAGTGCTTATTGCCGAGCGTGCTCAGTAGCGCCTCGGTCAACACGTGAAGCCGGATCTTGGTGAGTGTCCGCTTGAAGCCGTTCTCCGTGGCTATGCAGTGATACAGGCCCTGATCGGAGAGCTGCACTGAGCGGATCAGGAGGCCATGCTCCGTCGCTACGATACGCTCGCTCATCTTCACCTACAACACACACACACACACACACACACACACACACACACACACACACACACACACACAGAGTGAGTGATGTCAGTTTAGAGATCTGACATCTAAACCAGAGGTCATGTGTGTGTCACAGCTTTGCTACACTTTTACAAGCTGTTAATTACACAATTAGCAAGCTGCTCGCTAACAAACAGTGATGTTCTCATTGTCGGTTGTTAGCCTGAATGCTAATGTTCCTGTATGGAGTAACTGATGTGTGAAGTCGATGCTCCACGCTGCCAGCTCCTGAGTGTGTGTTTGTGTGTTTGATGTTGAACATGTGTTTCTGATCTGAGGGGAATTTCACCTCGCTGTGAAAGGCGCTAGCTCGTCGCTTTAGCTAATGGACGTTCTGATGGAAAGCAGCTGGTGTTTTCTTCTCCTTCTTCTGTTTGTCTTCTTCTTTTGCTTTCTTCAATCTTCTTGCCTTTTTTATTTAGTTGTAATTACATTATTAAAATTTACAGAATAGAGCTGACTTTTATTCCAGTTCAATTTATTGTTTGCCTTTTAGTTTGTTTCCTTTCTTTCTTTGTTTCTAAAATCATCTTTCTTTCTTTCTTTCTTTCTTTCTTTCTTTCTTTCTTTCTTTCTTTCTTTCTTTCTTTCTTTCTTTCTTTACCCATTTCTTTCTTTCTTTCTTTCTTTCTTTCTTTCTTTCTTTCTTTCTTTCTTTCTTTCTTTCTTTCTTCACCCATTTCTTTCTTTCTTTCTTTCTTTCTTTCTTTCTTTCTTTCTTTCTTTCTTTCTTTCTTTCTTTCTTTCTTTCTTTTACTCATGTTCTCTTCCCTCTTTCCTTTCATTCCTTTGTCCTTACATCATTTTCAGCTTCTTGCAAGCAGCAAGTTCAGTTTATCATTTAACATCAAGTTAAATCTCAACACTCCTTCACTGTGAATGAATGAATGAATGAATGAATGAGTCTGACTGGCAGAAAGCAGGATTAATGATGACATAAATAACTGTTCCATAATCACTGAATCACTGAGCCACTGAGTCACTGAATCACTGAGTCACTGAATCACTGAGTCACTGAGTCGTATATTAAAGTGATTACAGTCATTAGTACTGTTTGCTGCAGGTTCAGGTACAAGTTCTCTCGTAGTGTGTGTGTGTGTGTGTGTGTGTGTGTGTGCATGCTGACCCCTTTCCTGCGGTCGTTCTCTCTCTGAATGAGCCACTGCACGGAGGCTTTTGGTGATTTGGGTGAACAGTCGAGAAAAGTGGTGTTGTGTTTTACTCCATACTGAGACATCTCCACTGCATTCCTGTAGGCTGAAACACACACACACACACACACACACACACACACACACACACACACACACACACACGATTTAGGATATGAGTACAGCATGTGATTAACCAGCATGTGTTGCTGTGAAGTATAAGTAATGGCACCTTTCAGGTTGAAGCCTCGACACTGAGTGAGTGGATTTCCGTGCATGATGTCCTGCCTCCTGCTCCTCCTGAAATCAGAACCACACTCCAAATCGCACATATTCTCTTTAAAATACTGTGTGTGTGTGTGTGTGTGTGTGTGTGTGTGTGTGTGTGAGTGTGTGTGTATACACAAACCTCTTTCCTGTAGGATAGAACGGAGAGCAGCTCCGCCCGTCCCAGGCGCAGTACGGGTCTCGAGCCAAACAGCAGTCTGCACATGCCGAGCCGTAGGCATGGCAACGGTGTAGGGACACCTGGGATACGCCGTACTCCGAACTCACGTACAGCTGTTGCTGTAACACACACACACACACAAAACATAAACATGATACAAAAACGTGCCTTATCTTTCCCATTCACTTCTATGGGAATTATATTCATTCATTCACATAATAATTCATTCATTTACAATATCACATAATTCATTTATTCAATTCATCCATCATTTCAGCTTTTGATTCATTCATTCATTCATTTATTCATTCATTCATTCATTATTCATTTGTTCATTTATTCATCCTTCCATCAATCCAGTCACATCACCCATTCATTCACCCATCCACAGAGCCATTCATACATTCATCCATCTATTCATTCAGAATAACATTCATCTATCCATCTATTAATATAATCAATTGCTTCAATTATCCATTCATTCATCTATCCATCCATCCACGATATCATCCATTAAATCATCCACCCAGTTATCCATCCACACCAAACCATTTGTGTAACTGATCCATTCATTCACAAAATCACAAAAGAATTCATCCTCTCATCTTTATCTATCCATCCATCAATCCATTCATTTGTGTCATCCATCCATCCATTCATTATCCATCATTTATCCATAACACTATTCATTTATTCATGCACTCACCCATCTATCTCTCTATCAGTTCACTATTTCATTCATTCATTCATTCATTCATCCAGCCATCTACTCATCCTTCTATTCATAATACCATCCATCCATCCATCCATCCATCCATCCATCCATCCATCCATCCATCCATCCATTCATTCATCCACAGATTCACAATATCAGCCCTTTACCTATCTATCTATCTATCTATCTATCTATCTATCTATCTATCTATCTATCTATCTATCTATCTATCTATCTATCTATCAGACACACATTCAATTAATCCAGCCATTTACCCATTCAAAATACCATCTACTTCTCATCTCATCTCATTATCTCTAGCCGCTTTATCCTTCTACAGGGTCGCAGGCAAGCTGGAGCCTATCCCAGCTGACTACGGGCGAGAGGCGGGGTACACCCTGGACAAGTCGCCAGGTCATCACAGGGCTGACACATAGACACAGACAACCATTCACACTCACATTCACACCTACGCTCAATTTAGAGTCACCAGTTAACCTAACCTGCATGTCTTTGGACTGTGGGGGAAACCGGAGCATCCGGAGGAAACCCACGCAGACACGGGGAGAACATGCAAACTCCGCACAGAAAGGCCCTCGCTGGCCACGGGGCTCGAACCCAGGACCTTCTTGCTGTGAGGTGACAGCGCTAACCACTACACCACCGTGCCGCCCTACCATCTACTTATTTATATCAATTTATTCATCCATCCATCCATCCATTCATCCACAATACCATCAGCTGACATTGTCATGTATTTATTCCTCCATTTACAGTATCCATCCATTCATCCATGCAACATATCATCATCCATTCATTCATCCATAGATTCTCAATGTCATCCCTTCAACTATCCATCCATCCATCCATCCATCCATCCATCCATCCATCCATCCATCCATCCATCCATCCATCTGTCTCTCTGTGACTCTGTACCTTTTTAGAGGAGATCCTCAGGTTGGTTATTGCTGCTGGTTTCTGTGAAATTAAAGGAAGTCAAGTAAAACATCAGATCCTCATGAGCACTGAGTCATTTATTCACCACATCCTTATCCACATGTTTACTCCCTTCTCCTCTCTATCCTCCTCTCCTTTCTCTGTATTCCTTTTCTCTCTCCTCTTATTCTCTCCATTCCCTCCTCCTTAGAGCATTGGGTTCTTTAAGGGCTCTCAAATGGAAATATCTTCCTCTCTTCGCTCGTCAAATTTCTTTTTTACTTCATAATTTTATCCTCATTAATCCCTCCATCCTTTTATTTCCCTTTCCCCTTTATTTCATTTCTTCATTTTTTTCGATGATCTCCGATCCTCTTGTATCTTTTCACCCCTGCCCTCATCTCCCCTCCCCACTTCTCTTTTTCTCCTCTTTTCCATCATCTACCATTCTTTTCCTTTCCAGATCTTTTCTTATTTTCTTTCTCTTCTTCTTTCCTCTCCTCTATCCCTTGTTCCAGAGGGTGTTTTGCTGTATTTGGCAGGAGTTCAGACCTTAAACACTTCCAGCTCCTCCAGGATCAAATCCTCATCCAGAGAGCGATTAGTGGGTAAGACTACCACCTTCTGCACTGTGCCTCTGTCTGAGGGGGAAAACAGAGAGAGAGAGAGAGAGAGAGAGAGAGAGAGAGAGAAATGATCACAATAAGGAGAAATACAGTTCCCACTCAATGCCATCCATCCATCTGTCCATAAAGACATCCATCCATCCATCCATCCATCCATTTGTCCATCATCCATTCATCTTTCTATCTGTCCATCAAGCATCCATCCAACTGTCCATCCAATCATATGTCCAGTCATCCATTTATACATCTGTCCATCAAGCCATCCATCCATTCAACCAACTGTATGTCTGTCACATCATCCATCCATCCATCCATCCATCCATCCATCCATCCATCCACGCATCAATCCATCTATTCATTCAGCCATCCATCTATCTGTCAATCCATTCATTCATCTGTCCATCAAACCATCCACCCATCCATCCATCCAGCATCTGTCTGTCCACCAACCCATCTACTCATTTATCTGCCCACCTATTCATCCATCCATGTGTCTGTCCATCAAACCATCCACCCATCCTTCCATTCATTCATCAATCCATCTGTCAATCCATCCATCCATCAAACTATCCATCCATCCATCCATCCATCCATCCAGCATCTGTCTCTCAAGCTGTCTATCTATCCATCCATTCACCCATCCTGCCATTATTTATCGGCATCTATACTATCCTTACCTATAATTTAGCATTTTCCTAATTCTATCTTTGTCATTTCATCCCTCTATCAATCTATCCCTCCATCTACCCATTCCCTTTTTACCTCCCTCTGTCCATCCCTCCTTCCATCCTTAAATCCATTCATCCATCTAGTTTTATTTCACTCCAATACTATTGCAGGAATTAGAAATCCCTGACCAGAACTGCACTCAGAATTCTGGGATAACTGGCAGCTGATAAACACAAACAACTGGGATGTGAAAACGTCATCCAAAACCACTGCTGAACATCTGACCTCCCCTTAACTCACACACACCACAAAATTACAAGATACATAGTACTGGTCAGTATGGGGTAGGGTGTGTGTCTCCTTTCTTTTTTATCGTGGTCTATGGGATGTCTTACATGACAGTATGCGTGTGTGAAGGAGAGAGAGAGAGAGAGACCTGTGCCAAGGAATAAGACGTGGTAGAGGCCGTCAGCAGCGTGCACTTGGTCGACGGCGATGGCGGTGTATCTATAATCAGCGTGTGTGCGCAGCAGCAGAGGCTTCCGAGCCAGCGGGTAAACTGAGTTAAACATCAGCGGGTGATTCCTCATGAACGTCACCACATCATCGGAAAACTCTTTAGTGCTCCGAATGTTGGGAGTGAATGCACCTCCAGGACACTGAGAGAGAGAAAGGGACAAAAGATATCCAGTATACATACACACATACCTGAATGTGTGTGTGTGTGTGTGTGTGTGTGTGTGTGTGTGTGTGTGTGTGTGTGTGTTGGTGAGGGGTTACTCACAGTTCCAGGGCGTGGATACGGCATTCGTCCCTGAAATGCCGTCCACTGGAAATTTGGTCCATCTCTGTGAGCAAACGGCCCGTTAAACACTGTCAGCACATCCGCCATGTTGTACACACACACTGCTGATCCTTTAAACACTGAGCTACACACACACACACACACACACACACACAAGAAAAAAAGCAGTTAGGATAACCAAATATACAAAACATAGGCTCTAATGCACTAACAATAAAATCCTGAAATTTGAATTTACACACACACACACACACACACACACACACACACACACACACACACACACGTAGGCTGTACCTGGTGGAAGTGAACAGTCCGTATAAAAGCAAGCCTTGGGGATTTTCAGTCTCGAGCAGAAACACACTCTCTGTATGGAAGAAGGAACACAATTAGTGCGTGACTTGTCTCATGAGCCCTTTAAAAACACACACACACACACACACACACACACACACACACACACACACACACACACACATAGCCTTGTTTGTTCTATTACTCAGTTTCATCGTTAAATATTGTAAGCAGAATGTCCTCACCGAGTTCGTCAAAGTGTGTTTCAGTGCCGTCTTCCTCCACAACTGAACACACCATGCGGGCCTTCAGAAATGTCGTCCACTTATTCACTAAACTGCGCTGACCACCAATATCATTCTACAGAGACACACACAAAGATGTTTATTACACACGTACACATACACAGATGTCTATTTTACACACACACACACACTTACAGGACAGACTCGTGCCACCATGGTGTGTATGTTCTTGGTGTTGCCATTGTTGTCCGTTAGTCTCTCACGGAAGAAAAAATAAAGTTTCGCATCATTTGCGTCTGATCCATCAGGAATCAGTTGGGCATCGATAAACACAGGCTCTGGAACAATAACGTACACCTGCAGCATTAGCATTATTAGCATTATTAGCATTATTCACTCGAGGATGTGAAATCACCACAAAGGTTACTGAATAGTGCATCTGTCAAGAGATTACATTGCAAGTTGGCTAGCTATCACTTTATTTCATTCCTCATTTCATTATATATTTTATTTCACTGAATAATAGTGATTAAGCAAGCTATTTAGCAACTTATGTTTAACTACTCCAGTGAAACCCCTCTGTGTAATGTTACATCGCTAGCTACAGTTGTGGTCAGAAGTTTACATACAGTGACATGAATGCCATCTTGGATATGAATGTCACGGCAATATTTGGGCTTTCAGTAATTTCTTTGAACTGTTTTTTTTCTGTGGCAGAATGATTGTACAGCTTTAAAAAAAAAAGCTTAAAGTCCTTCCCGTGCCTTACAGTACCTGGTATTCCTGGGCAGTCTCCCACTCAAGTACTAACCAGGCCCAACTCTGATGGTGGCGCATCGGGCGGCACCGATCTCCGTAGCCCTCGGCCTCTCGCCTATTACATAGCTAGGGTTACAGTGGGGGGCTAGTCTTCTGGTAACCACGAGAGTTTAACTCCCCATGCACATCTGTATTGCAGCGTGCCTTGCAAGATGGCGGTAGGTACCATTTTTATGATGGTCTTTGGTATGACCCGACCGCGAATAGAACTCACGATCTCCCGATCGAGAGGCGGACATGCTACCACTAGGCCACTAGTCGGTATGATTGTACAGCACACAGCTTTAATTAAAAAAAAAAAAACACTAGAATTTGGTGCACAAGTTTTAATTTTCTTTGGGTTTTCTGAAATCAACACAGGGTCAAAAATTTACATACGCTTACTGAGATTATTAATTCAGAGGTGCTGAAACTTCAAAAATGTCTCTTATCTCGCCAAGGCCGAGGTCTCTTAACTTCCTGTTAGTGATCATGATTGACTACAGCTGGTAGCTTCTCTGTACCTTCATAAAAAGGGTTTGTTTACAGCACTCATTGGATTGACCAACACACAGTAAAATGGGAAAGTCCAAGGGGCTCAGTGCAGATCTGAGAAAGAGGATCGCAGATGTACACAACTCCGTAATGTCTCTTAGGGCCATTTCTAAACAACTGCAAATTCCAAGATCAGTTCAAACAATTGTATCCAAGTTATTGTGAGGTGTAGTCACTTTGCCCAGCCACTTTGCTTCAAGAAAACCCAAACTGTCACCCTCAGCTGAAAGGAAATTGGTTTGGATGGTCAGGAACAACCTGGGAACCACCATGGCACAGCCCTGCCATGAACTGGAAGCTGATGGATCATTGTTTACAGTTCAGATCACCATGGACTAATAGGCTGCTATCCAAGAAATAACCCCCTGCTCCAAAACTGACACCTTCAAGCTTAACTAAAGTTTGAAGTTGGCCACATGGACAAAGAAAAAGCCTTCTGGAGGAAAGCTGTATGGTCAGATGAGACAAAGATTGAGTTGTTTGGCCACAATGACCACCATGTACAGAGGAACACTGTACCAACTGGTGATGGTGGTAGGATCATCATGCTCTGGAGCTGTTTTGCTGCCAGTGGAACTGGTTCATTGCACAAAGTGGATGGAATAATGAAGAAGGAGAATGACCTCTGAATTCTACAGCATAAACCATCAGAAACTTGAACATGGCTTGGGACCTGGGAGTTACACCAGGACAATGAACCCAAACACACATCAGAGCTGGTTGTGGAGGATAAAGCAGGCTAACATTAAGCTTAAAACAAGTCCTGACTTCAACCCTATTGAAAATATATGAATCGTGCTTATTCGAGTCCATGCCAAGAAGAAAAAATTTAATTGAACTCTACGAATTCTACCATGAAGAGTCGTAAAATATCCAACCAAAATTCCTCATATCATCTGAGGGAGTTTTTCCTCACCACCGTCGCCACAGGCTTGCTCATTGGCGATAAATTAGGGATAAAATTAGTTAATTTTAAAGTCTTTAATTTAAATTTTCTGTAAAGCTGCTTTGCAACAGTGTCTATTGTTAAAAGTGCGATAAAAATATACTTGACTTGACTTGATAATGGCTACATGCTTGCTAGATGAATCACAATTTTAGCAATACCGAGTCTTTTTGAGGCAATTTATCAACACATCTGAGGTAAATGTTGATGTTCCTGATTGTTTGGTCTCATTTTTGCTGTCGCTGTGTCTTTACATTGTCTGTTAGACAAATAATGACTACATGCTAGCTAGATTAATAATAATTTTAGCAATACAGAGTCTTTCTGAAGCAATTTACCAACACATCTGAGGTAAATGTTGATTTTCCTGATTGTTTGGTCTCATTTTCAATATCACTGTACACTTATATTGTTGATTAAAGACTTAGCAGCTGCATGCTAGCATTATAACTCATCATTTTAGCAATATAAATGTTTTTCTTCAGAATTTACCAACACATCTGAGGTAAATGTTGATGTTCCTGATTGTTTGGTCTCATTTTTGCTATCACTATGTCTTTACATTGTCTGTTAAACAAATAATGACTACATGCTAGCTAGATTAATCAGAATTTTAGCCATACAGAGTCTTTCTGAAGCAATTTACCAACACATCTGAGGTAAATGTTGATGTTCCTGATTGTTTGGTATCGTTTTTGTCACTGTGCCTTTACATTGTTGTTTAAAAATTTAGCAGCTGCGTGTTAACAAGATTATTTTAGCTATTTTGTTTTTTCTTAAAAGTTTACCAACATATCTGAAGCAAATGTTGATACTCTTGATTGTTTTGTTGTCACTGTGTCATATATATATAAAACACAGTGATATCTATCTGGCATATCACTGCAGTGGTGTGACTGTTCTGATGGCTTCAGCCCTCAGAGTCTCTAGGGAAGAATTACAGTTGTGGTTTCTTGTTGCATTCTATTGGATTATTATAGAGGTTTTCTCACCTCGATCATTCACACACACACTTATGGACAATTTAGAGTAGCCAGTTAACCTAACCGTATGTCTTTGGTCTGTCGGAGAAACCGGTGCACCTGGAGAAAACCCATGCAGACACGGGGATAACATACAAACTCCGCACAGAAAGGCCCCCGTCAGCCACTGGGCTCAAACCCAGAACCTTCTTGCTGTGAGGCGACAGTGCTAACCACTTACACCACTGTGCCACTAATTATTAGCAGCTATGCATGGTAAATAGACAGCTAAGAATTTTAGCTTTTCTAAGTAATTGCCCAACGTATCAGAAGTAAATGTTGCCGTTCCTGATAGCACTGTCTCATTTTCACTGTCAGTCTTTACTTTGTCTGTATAAAATATATAAACGGTATGTGATAGCTAGCTAAATTGTCACTGAGCTTTGTGTCCATATTTTTCAGTCACTCAGCTGCAGCTTCAAAAAGTGACTCTAAATGGCAAAAATTTATGGTCTAATAAAATATTAATAAAATGAACTAGACTAGCATTTGACACGTAGCCCTCATTCATGCTAACATCTGGTTTTTGCTTTTTTTCCCACACGGTGTTAATTATTCTGGTCTCTGACAATAACAGAGACGATGTTTTATATATTATCTTTCATTTACACTGCTTTCAGCCAATCAGAACACACCATTACTGGGTTTATATGATACGTTTTTGATATATAGCTTTGGACCAGGCCGTATGAGGTGATTTGTACCGCTGAGCCATTTGGAGTTGTGCTGGTCCGTTCTCACTGCATTCCTATTGGTCAGACTCCTAAAGATGGCTGCGTCCGTCCCCATGAAGTCAATGTACACGCCAGAGAAAAGCTCCTGATCTACAGGAGAGAGAGAGAGAGAGAGAGAGAGAGAGAGAAATACGGAGAGAGACAGACAGGTAGACAGAGAGAGTTAGTGCACCATCTGTCTATACTTTCATCTATCAGTAATGTGTGTGTGTGTGTGTGTGTGTGTGTGTGTGTGTGTGTGTGTGTGTTATATAATGGAACATATGGTGAAAGCTGTGTGTGTGTGTGTGTGTGTGTCCTTGATGGACCATATGGCAAGATCAGGCATGTGTCTTTGGATATGTTCATCATATGATGAAATATATGTTGAAAGTGTGTGTGTGTGTGTGTGTGTGTGTGTGTGTGTGTGTGTGCATGCATGATGGAAATGTTTATGTTTGAGTCAGTGTGATGGGACATCATGCAAGGTCAGATGTCGTGTGTATATATATATATATATATATATATATATATATATATATATATATATATATATATATGTGTATGTTTATATAATGTATAGTAAAAGTTGGCATATGTGTATATTTACATGACATAATGCAAAAGGGACATGAGGTTACGTGTGTGCGTGTGCATGTGTGTGTGTGTGTGTGTGTGTGTGTGTGTGTGTGTGCGCGCGCGCACATGCAGATGTGTATTCCAGCACTTACTGAGCATGACAGAGACGGTGTTGACTTGTGGGTTGAAGGAGCAGCGTCCTTTTCCCGACTCTGACTTCGAGGAGACATAAAACACTTTCTCCTACAGAAACACACACAAACACACCTGTAACATTTCAATAACACACCTGTAATGTTTCAAAAACACTCCTGTAACATTTCAATAACACACCTGTTATGCTTCAAAAATGCACCTGTAACATTTCAATAACACTCCTGTAACATTTCATTAACACTCCTGGAACATTTCACTAACACACCTGTAACATTTCATTAACAATCCTGCAACATTTCATTAACACTCCTGGAACATTTCACTAACACACCTGTAACATTTCATTAACAATCCTGCAACATTTCAATAACACTCCTGGAACATTTCACTAACACACCTGTAACATTTCAATAACACTCCTGTAACATTTCATTAACACTCCTGGAACATTTCACTAACACACCTGTAACATTTCATTAACAATCCTGCAACATTTCATTAACACTCCTGGAACATTTCACTAACACACCTGTAACATTTCATTAACAATCCTGCAACATTTCAATAACACTCCTGGAACATTTCACTAACACACCTGTAACATTTCAATAACACTCCTGGAACATTTCAATAACACTCCTGGAACATTTCAATAACACACCTGTAACATTTCAATAACACTCCTGGAACATTTCTATAATACTCCTGCAACATTTCAGTAACACTCCTGTAACATTTCATTAACACTCCTGGAACATTTCAGTAACACTCCTGTAACATTTCATTAACACTCCTGGAACATTTCAATAACACTCCTGGAACATTTCACTAACACACCTGCAATATTTCATTAACAGTCCTGCAACATTTCAATAACACTCCTGGAACATTTCACTAACACACCTGTAACATTTCTATAACACTCCTGCAACATTTCAGTAACACACCTGCAACATTTCATTAACACTCCTGCAACATTTCAATAACACTCCTGCAACATTTCAGTAACACACCTGCAACATTTCATTAACACTCCTGCAACATTTCAATAACACACCTGGAACATTTCACTAACACACCTGTAACATTTCTATAACACACCTGTAACATTTCTATAACACTCCTGGAACATTTCATTAACACTCCTGGAACATTTCAGTAACACTCCTGGAACATTTCACTAACACACCCGCAACATTTCAATAACACACCTGCAACATTTCATTAACACTCCTGGAACATTTCAATAACACTCCTGGAACATTTCAGTAACACACCTGTAACATTTCAGTAACACTCTGGAACATTTCACTAACACACCTGAAACATTTCATTAACACTCCTGGAACATTTCAATAACACTCCTGCAACATTTCAATAACACTCCTGGAACATTTCACTCACACACCTGCAACATTTCATTAACACACCTGTAACATTTCAATAACACTCCTGCAACATTTCATTAACACTCCTGGAACATTTCAATAACACACCTGCAACATTTCAATAACACACCTGCAACATTTCAGTAACACTCCTGTAACATTTCATTAACACTCCTGGAACATTTCAGTAACACTCCTGCAACATTTCATTAACACTCCTGGAACATTTCAATAACACTCCTGGAACATTTCAGTAACACTCCTGGAACATTTTAGTAACAGTCCTGGAACATTTCAGTAACAGTCCTGGAATATTTCAGTAACACTCCTGTAACATTTCAGTAACAGTCCTGGAACATTTCAATAACACTCCTGGAACATTTCAGTAACACACCTGTAACATTTCAGTAACAGTCCTGGAATATTTCAGTAACACTCCTGGAACATTTCAGTAACACTCCTGGAACATTTCAGTAACACTCCTGGAATATTTCAGTAACACTCCTGTAACATTTCAGTAACAGTCCTGGAACATTTAAATAACACTCCTGGAACATTTCAGTAACACTCCTGGAACATTTCAGTAACACTCCTGGAATATTTCAGTAACACACCTGTAACATTTCAGTAACACTCCTGGAATATTTCAGTAACACACCTGTAACATTTCAGTAACAGTCCTGGAACATTTCAATAACACTCCTGGAACATTTCAGTAACACACCTGTGACATTTCAATAACACTCCTGTAACATTTCAGTAACACACCTGTGACATTTCAATAACACTCCTGGAACATTTCAGTAACACACCTGTGACATTTCAATAACACTCCTGCAACATTTCAGTAACACTCCTGGAACATTTCAATAACACACCTGTTATGTTTCAAAAATGCACCTGTAACATTTCAAAAACACTCCTGTAACATTTCAATAACACTCCTGTAACATATAATGCACACTTGTTTCTATAATGAACCTGTAACATTTCTATAACACACTAGTAAGTTTTCTGGAAAACATCTGAAACATTTTTCTAACACACTTGTAACATAACACACCTATAACATGTCATTAACACTCCTGCAACATTTCAATAACACACCTGTTATGTTTCAAAAACACACCTGCAACATTTCATCAACACTCCTGGAACATTTCAATAACACTCCTGTTATGTTTCAAAAATGCACCTGTAACATTACAGTAACACAACTGTAACATTCAGTAACATGCCTGTAACATTTCAATAACACACCTGTTATGTTTCAAAAATGCACCTGTAACATTTCAGTAATACACCTGTAACATTTCAATAACACACCTGTTATGTTTCAAAAACACACCTGCAACATTTCAGTAACACTCTTGTAACATTTCAGTAACACACCTGCAACATTTCAATAACACACCTGTTATGTTTCAAAAACACACCTGCAACATTTCATTAACACTCCTGTAACATATAATGCACACTTGTTTCTATAATGAACCTGTAACATTTCTCTAACACTCCTGCAACATTTCAATAACACTCCTGGAACATTTCACAAACACACCTGTAACATTTCAATAACACACCTGCAACATTTCATTAACACTGCAGGAACATTTCAGTAACACACCTGTAACATTTCAATAACACTCCTGCAACATTTCGATAACACTCCTGCAACATATAATGCACATTTGTTTCTATAATGAACCTGTAACATTTCAATAACACACCTGTTCTGTTTCAAAAACACACCTGCAACATTTCATTAACACTCCTGTAACATTTCGATAACACTCCTGCAACATATAATGCACACTTGTTTCTATAATGAACCTGTAACATTTCTATAACACAGTCGTAAGTTTTCTGGAAAACATCTGAAACATTTTTGTAACACACTTGTAACATAACACACCTGTAACATTCCTATAACACACCTGTAACATTCCTATAACACACCTGTAACATTCCTATAACACACCTGTAACATTCCTATAACACACCTGTAACATTCCTATAACACACCTGTAACATTCCTATAACACACCTGTAACATTTCTATAGCTCACCTGTAACATTCCCATAATCAACCTATAACATTTCTATGCCAGTTAGATACAAATTTAGCTATCTAAATCTTTTTTTAATTTTGGTTGAAGAAATTGTGAATTTTAAGATGAAGTGCAGTGAGATGCATTAGCATACGACGTATTTGTAACCCACTAGCTAGCTAACACCACCAAGGTGACGAGCATTCTGTTGCTATGCGAAACACAACATTTGAACAGCTGCCAATAATATTGAAACTAAAGTGAGTAAAACCAATTCCATACTATGATAGCTCGCGATTGTAAGGCAGCTAAATTTCAGCTACCTTTAGTGCTAAAGTGCTAATCTAGTCACAGTAGACCCAATAATTCATACTGAAATTTTAATTAATGATTTCAGCAAAAAACAAACATCTCTGGAGTGCAGTCATAAATTAGTGAGGCAAACATGCAACAGAGTTAGCCTAGCTCTGCTAGCTAGTGAAGACACTGACCTTGCTAGCATGTGCGCATGTAAACAGAAATAAGGGCACACTCACATGCTAGCTGGCTACGTTACATTCTTAATGATGATTGAATAACTGTTAGAGAAACATTTACCACATTTTCACTCATTTTTTGGTTCAGTGTCAGATACCTTTGTGAGACAAATCACAAAGTTTGCTAGCATCACATTTAGTGATGCTAGCAAACTTTGTGAACGCTGTAAAAAGTAGGTTTTAGCATCGTAACACTTTCAGTAACAATATAAAACATCAGAGCGATTAAAACTGAGGCTCTGATTTTCCTCCATTTTCCTTCATGGAACGTTAAACACATTTCCGAAATGAAGGACGGGAAGAAGGCGGGATTTATTCACTCACAATCCATCAGTGCAGGTCAGGTTTGGGTTAGGGTAAGTTACAGTCACCAAAATGCTAAATCAACACACACACACACACACACACACACACACACACACACACACACACACACACACACACACACACACAGTGTTCCACTTTTTTTGTGTGTGGCCTTGTCACGTTAATCTGCAGGTCGTACATTTATAAACTCCAAAGAAGGATATGGGATATAAAAGTTAGAAAGGAGAGAGAGAGAGACAGACAGACATAGAGAGAGACGGATAGAGAGAGACCGTGAGATGGACAGACAGATAGACAGACAGACAGAATGAGAGACTCCAAACAGATGGCGCTAAAACAGAGCAACTTCCCGTTCAAACAAATGCAGAATGATGGAGAGCAAAACTCACGGAGAGATCTGCATTCATCTTTTCTCTTTTCTTTCTGATCTTCTTTGTCTTTTTGTTAGTTTTCTTAAATTTTTTTCCCTCCTAAACTCATCTATTATATATCCTTGTACTTATTTTTATTATGTTTATTTATTTATTCATTTTCTCTTCTCTCTTTTTCTTCTGTCCAGTTTCCTGTTTTATTCTCGTTTCTTTTTTCCCTCGTTTTCTCTTATTTTGTCTTTCACACTCTTCACATTTTCTCTTCTCTCTGTTCCTTCTTACTCTTCTCACATGTTCTCTTTTCTCGCATCATTTCACCCACAGCACTTGAACAAGTGAAAAATTAAAGGAAAAACTGATGAAGCGTCTGATGGACCTGATCAGAGAGTCTACACGTCTCTGGAGCTGTTCTGGAGCGACGATGATCACGTTCTTCCAAAAGATCTTTCCTCAGTTGGGATGATGATGATGATGATGTGTAGTGTTCAGTTGTGTTTGGAGAGTTTGTGCCCACTGCAGCCTCAGATTCCTGTTCCTGGCTGATAGGAGAGGAACCTGATGTGCTCCTCTGCTGTTGTAGGTCATCCACCTCAAGGTTTGATATATTGTCTGTGATGCTTTTCTGCTCACCATGGTTGTTAAGAGTGATTATATGAGTTACGATATCCTTCCTGGCAAAAAAGCTCAAACCAATCTGTCCATTTTCCTCTGACCCGCTCTTATCAACAAGGCGTTTGTTTCCACTCACTCACTTGTTTTTTTATTTTTGGCACCATTCTGTGTAAACTCGAGAGACTGGTGTGTGTGAAAACCCCAGGAGATCAGCAGCTTCTGAAATACTCAAACCAGTCCATCTGGCTCAAACCAACACCCATACCACAGTGAAAGAAAATCACACTTTGAGATCACAGTTTTTCTCATTCTGATGTTTGAACATTGTGAACATTAACTGAAGCTCTTGATTTGTATCTGCATGAATTGATGCATCGTGCCGTTGTCGAGGGATCGGCTGAGTAGAGAACTGCAGAAAACAGCAGCTGGATGGGTGTTTCTAATAAAGTGGTCAGTGTGTGTATATACAGTGGTGCTTGAAAGTTTGTGAACCCTTTAGAATTTTCTAGATTTCTGCATAAATATGACCTAAAACATCATCAGATTTTCACACAAGTCCTAAAAGTAGATCAAGAGAACCCAGTTAAACAAATGAGACAAAATATTATACTTGGTTATTTATGTATTGAGGAAAATGATCCAATATTACATATCTGTGAGTGGCAAAAGTATGTGAACCTCTAGGATTAGCAGTTAATTTGAAGGTGAAATTAGAATCAGGTGTTTTCAATCAATGGGATGACAATCAGGTGTGAGTGGGCACCCTGTTTTATTTAAAGAACAGGGTTCTGTCAAAGTCTGATCTTCACAACACATGTTTGTGGAAGTGTATCATGGCACGAACAAAGGAGATTTCTGAGGACCTCAGAAAAAGCGTTGTTGATGCTCATCAGGCTAGAAAAGGTTACAAAACCATCTCTAAAGAGTTTGGACTCCACCAATCCACAGTCAGACAGATAGTGTACAAATGGAGGAAATTCAAGACCATTGTTACCCTCCCCAGGAGTGGTCGACCAACAAAGATCACTCCAAGAGCAAGGCGTGTAATAGTCGGCGAGGTCACAAAGGACCCCAGGGTAACTTCTAAGCAACTGAAGGCCTCTCTCACATCTCTCCACCATCAGGAGAACACTGAACAACAATGGTGAAAGCCACTGCTGTCCGAAAAGAACATTGCTGCTCGTCTGCAGTTTGCTAAAGATCACGTGGATAAGCCAGAAGGCTATTGGAAAAATGTTTTGTGGATGGATGAGACTAAAATAGAATTTTTGGTTTAAATGAGAAGCGTGATGTTTGGAGAAAGGAAAACACTGCATTCCAGCATAAGAACCTTATCCCATCTGTGAAACATGGTGGTGGTAGTATCATGGTTTGGGCCTGTTTTGCTGCATCTGGGCCAGGACGGCTTGCCATCATTGATGGAACAATAAATTCTGAATTATACCAGCAAATTCTAAAGGAAAATGTCAGGACATCTGTCCATGAACTGAATCTCAAGAGAAGGTGGGTCATGCAGCAAGACAACGACCCTAAGCACACAAGTCGTTCTACCAAAGAACGGTTAAAGAAGAATAAAGTTAACGTTTTGGAATGGCCAAGTCAAAGTCCTGACCTTAATCCAATCGAAATGTTGTGGAAGGACCTGAAGCGAGCAGTTCATGTGAGGAAACCCACCAACATCCCAGAGTTGAAGCTGTTCTGTACGGAGGAACGGGCTAAAATTCCTCCAAGCCGGTGTGCAGGACTGATCAACAGTTACTGCAAATGTTTAGTTGCAGTTATTGCTGCACAAGGGGGTCACACCAGATACTGAAAGCAAAGGGTCACATACTTTTGCCACTCACAGATATGTAATATTGGATCATTTTCCACAATAAATAAATGACTAAGTATAATATTTTTGTCTCATTTATTTAACTGGATTCTCTTTATCTACTTTTAGGACTTGTGTGAAAATCTGATGATGTTTTAGGTCATATTTATGCAGAAATATAGAAAATTCTAAAGGGTTCACAAACTTTCAAGCACCACTGTATATATATATATATACACAGCACCCTCCACAATTATTGGCACCCTTCAGTAAGATATGTTCTTCAGCTTCTAATAAATTCTTTTTTTTTAAAAATAATATAGGATAACAATGCAAAAAGGGCGGCACAGTGGTGTAGTGGTTAGCGCTGTCGCCTCACAGCAAGAAGGTCTGGGTTCAAGCCCCGTGGCCGGCGAGGGCCTTTCTGTGTAGAGTTTACATGTTCTCCCCGTGTCCGGGTGCTCCGGTTTCCTCCACAGTCCAAAGACATGCAGGTTAGGTTAACTGGTGACTCTAAATTGAGCGTAGGTGTGAATGTGAGTGTGAATGGTTGTCTGTGTCTATGTGTCAGCCCTGTGATGACCTGGCGACTTGTCCAGGGTGTACCCCGCCTTTCGCCCGTAGTCAGCTGGGATAGGCTCCAGCTTGCCTGCGACCCTGTAGAACAGGATAAAGCAGCTAGAGATAATGGGATGAGATGAGATGAGAACAATGCAAAAAAAGAGAAAAATCCAACCTTTAATTCCAGTGCATTTATCTCATCTCATCTCATTATCTGTAGCCGCTTTATCCTTCTACAGGGTCGCAGGCAAGCTGGAGCCTATCCCAGCTGACTACGGGTGAAAGGCGGGGTACACCCTGGACAAGTTGCCAGGTCATCACAGGGCTACACATAGACACAGACAACCATTCACACTCACATTCACACCTACGGTCAATTTAGAGTCACCAGTTAACCTAACCTGCATGTCTTTGGACTGTGGGGGAAACCGGAGCACCCGGAGGAAACCCACGCGGACACGGGGAGAACATGCAAACTCCACACAGAAAGGCCCTCGCCGGCCCCGGGGCTCGAACCCGGACCTTCTTGCTGTGAGGCGACAGCGCTAACCACTACACCACCGTGCCGCCCTGCATTTATTCAGTTGGAAAAAAAATCCCACATCAAGAAATAATTTTTTTACATGAAATCATGTGTGCCACAATTATTGGCACCCCTGATGTTAATACTTTGTACAACCCCCTTTTGCCAACAAGACAGCACTTAATCTTCTCCTATAACATTTCACAAGATGGGAGAATACAGAGAGACGGATCTTTGACCATTCCTCTTTGCACAATCTCTCTAAATCATCCAGAGTCCTGGGTCCTCTCCTATGCTCTCTCCTCTTCAGCTCACCCCACAGGTTTTCAATTGGGTTGAGGTCTGGGGACTGAGATGGCCATAGGAGGAGCTTGATTTTGTGTCTGGTGAACCATTTTTGTGTAGATTTGGCCACATGTTTAGGGTCATTATCTTGCTGAAAGACCCAGTGATGACCCATCGTCAGCTTTCGGGCAGAGGCCACCAGATTTTGATTTAAAATGTCCTGGTATTTCAAAGCGTTCATGATGCCGTGCACCCTAACAAGGTTCCCGGGGCCTTTGGAAGAGAAACAGGCCCACAGCATCACCGATTGTCAGCGGGCATGAGGTGCTTTTCTGCATACTCATCTTTTGTGTTACGCCAGACCCACTTAGAGTGTTTGTTCCCAAAAAGCTCTATCTTGGTCTCATCTGACCAAAGCACACGGTCCCAGTTGAAGTCCCAGTACCGCTTAGCGAACTCCAGACGTTTACGTTTATGCTTGTAAGTGAGGAAAAGGCTTTTTCCGTGCATGCCTCCCAAACAGCTTGTTGGCATGTAGAGAGCGCCTGATGGTTGTTATGGAGACTTTATTACCCCAAGATACTACTCTTTGATTTCAATTCTCTAACAGTGAGGTTTGGAGAACTTTTTACTTCTCTTCCCATCCTCCTCACTGTGCGTGGTGGCAAGATAAACTTGCATCCTCGTCCAGGCTTGTTTGCCACTGTTCCAGTTGTTTTAAACTTCTTGATGATTCCTCTGACTGTAGATACGGGCCGGTGTAGGCGAGCGGCTGTTTTCTTGTAGCCGTTGCCTGACTTATGAAGGTCGACACACATCTGCCTTACTTGAATGGTGTGTTCTCTGGTCTTTCCCATGTTGAAGAGTGGATAAGAGAAATAGGCCTCTGTGTCACATCATATTTATACCCCAGCGAAACAGGATGTGATGAATTACTAATTAAAAGGTTCCTAGATACTCTGATCCACTTTATAAACTACAGTAGAAATGACAGAAATGCTTCAATTACATTTATTTTCTAGGAATTGTTATGGGTGCCAATAATTGTGGGACAGGTGATTTTATGAAAAACAATTATTTCTTAGTCAGGGATTTTAAATTTTTTAATTTTAATTTCGCTTGAGTTAAAGGTTACATTTTTCTACAATTTTCAGTGTGGATTATGCTTCTGCAATAAAAATTGAATTTATTTTAAGGCTTTTAACACATCTTAACCGGGGTGCCAATAATTGTGGAGGGCGCTGTATATATACATATATATGGTTGTAAAATTGAACAGAAGACTATGACGTTATTAAGAGCACATTACAGGATGTGTGTGAATGATTCTTCAAAGTAAAAACCAGATTCTAAATGTGTGTGTGTGTGTGTGTGTGTGTGTTACCTCAGGGCGTCGGCCGCGGTTGACGTACGCACACACCGGGCTGTAGGCTCCACTGCCACAGATAAACAGATGAGTTCTGTTATAGGGCTGAATCACTCGCAGGAAGTTTCCACAACCGTGCTGCACACAGACACACACATTTAATCATTTAACACTAATCTCACACACACACACACACACACACACACACACACACACACACACACACACACACACACACACCTCTGCTCTTTCTCTCTCTCTCTCTCTCTCTCAAGTTCATCTGTCTATCTGCTTGTCTGTGTCTCTGTCTAATGCTCTATCATGCTCTCTCTTTCTCTCTCTTTCTCTCTATATACAGTGCCCTCCATAATTATTAATACAACCCCGATTCCAAAAAAGTTGGGACAAAGTACAAGTTGTAAATAAAAACGGAATGCAATGATGTGGAAGTTTCAAAATTCCATATTTTATTCAGAACAGAACATAGATGACATATCAAATGTTTAAACTGAGAAAATGTATCATTTAAGAACTTCAAATTTTGATTCATCTGAACACAGAACAGTTTTCCACTTTGCCACAGTCCATTTTAAATGAGCCTTGGCCCAGAGAAGACGTCTGCGCTTCTGGATCGTGTTTAGATACGGCTTCTTCTTTGAACTATAGAGTTTTAGCTGGCAACGGCGGATGGCACGGTGAATTGTGTTCACAGATAATGTTCTCTGGAAATATTCCTGAGCCCATTTTGTGATTTCCAATACAGAAGCATGCCTGTATGTGATGCAGTGTCGTCTAAGGGCCCGAAGATCACGGGCACCCGGTATGGTTTTCCGGCCTTGACCCTTACGCACAGAGATTCTTCCAGATTCTCTGAACCTTTTGATGATATTATGCACTGTAGATGATGATATGTTCAAACTCTTTGCAATTTTACACTGTCGAACTCCTTTCTGATATTGCTCCACTATTTGTCGGCGCAGAATTAGGGGGATTGGTGATCCTCTTCCCATCTTTACTTCTGACAGCCGCTGCCACTCCAAGATGCTCTTTTTATACCCAGTCATGTTAATGACCTATTGCCAATTGACCTAATGAGTTGCAGTTTGGTCCTCCAGCTGTTCCTTTTTTGTACCTTTAACTTTTCCAGCCTCTTATTGCCCCCGTCCCAACTTTTTTGAGATGTGTTGCTGTCATGAAATTTCAAATGAGCCAATATTTGGCATGAAATTTCAAAATGTCTCACTTTCGACATTTGATATGTTGTCTATGTTCTATTGTGAATACAATATCAGTTTTTGAGATTTGTAAATTATTGCATTCCGTTTTTATTTACAATTTGTACTTTGTCCCAACTTTTTTGGAATCGGGGTTGTACAACATAAATATTAACATAAATATTTATGTGATGTTTGCAGTAAGGTGTTATTTGATTGTTATAGCGATGATCATTAAAATTCCTCACAGAGCCATTAGTGTGTGTGTGTGTGTGTGTGTGTGTGTGTGTGTGTGTGTGTGTAATTGCAGTATATTTTTCTTTCCTCTGAGAGGATGAGAGCGTTACTCCACTCCTACACACCACTTCACTCTACAAATTATAAACAATCAGAACTAATGATGGAGAGAGAGCATGACCTCTAAATGCACACACACACACACACACACACACACACACACACACACACACACACACACTACATTAAAAAAATCACCATTCCTGCTTACAGTTGGATCTTTTCCAGCCATCTGACACTCTTCGATCTTGGTGTTGGACGCAGGCCAGTGAATCTGCATGAGGAAAAACAAATCATCAGGAGAAATGATTCAGATTTTAATCTGTAATCTCTAAATATTATTATTTCATCCTGCAGAGAGATGTAAAGACATTTTGTACTCAGAACACTGACTAACATGATGTGTGTGTGGTGTGTGTGTGTGTGTGTGTGTGTGTGTGTGTGTGTGTGTGTGTGTGTGTGTAATTATCCTGATGAACACACTCCAGAGGCTTTTATCATGTTCATTTCACACACAGAGGTCAGAAACGTAACATCACCTCAACGAAATAGAACAAAATACTGTTTTTGGTGGTTTTTTTTAAAACTCTCTTACTCTTACCGTGTGTGTGGAATTTTACGGCTCTGTCCTAAAAGCAGGCGGCACGGTGGTGTAGTGGTTAGCACTGTCGCCTCACAGCAAGAAGGTCCGGGTTCGAGCCCCGTGGCCGGCGAGGGCCTTTCTGTGCGGAGTTTGCATGTTCTCCCCGTGTCCGCGTGGGTTTCCTCCGGGTGCTCCGGTTTCCCCCACAGTCCAAAGACATGCAGGTTAGGTTAACTGGTGACTCTAAATTGAGCGTAGGTGTGAATGTGAGTGTGAATGGTTGTCTGTGTCTATGTGTCAGCCCTGTGATGACCTGGTGACTTGTCCAGGGTGTACCCCGCCTTTCGCCCGTAGTCAGCTGGGATAGGCTCCAGCTCGCCTGCGACCCTGTAGAACAGGATAAAGCGGCTACAGATAATGAGATGAGATAAGCATAAACATAGCAGCAGCTCGTTCCACTGGTTAGCAAACTTTAGCTAGGTTCATTAATGCTAGATTTAATACTAAGTGAAAAAGGAATGTGTTACTTCACTCATTGCGTCACGCAGCGTTGTTGAATTCGAGATTCTGATTTTGATCAAGCTGCAAAAATCACACGTTCGTATTCATGAGCTCGTTTAATACGATATGGTTTATTTATTACACTCCATTCTGATTGGCTAATTACTGTTATTCTCTCCACATTCACTGGATATGAGCAATCGTGCGCTCTGATTGGCTGCTGTACTATTAGGATATCAGCTCATATACCATGAGTAGAGAAAAACAAAATGGTGGAGCGTGTTAAAGAATCAACCAAGGACAAAATAAAAACTCTACTTGAAAACAAAACCCCAAAAATACAAACAAAGCAACAAAATATGGAATAAAACTATTTGATGGCAAGAACATATCTTTTTTTATTTTTCAAGAATTATTATTATTATTATTATTATTATTATTATTATTATTATTGCATTTTTCACAAATTGCTCCTGTCATTTCGCCGGCTTGTTTACATTCTAAGCGGAAATGATTTTGTCGGACGTTTTGTATAAAGTTTTTTATTTATCAAATTTGCAATAAATACAAATAAAAATGCTCCGTTTCTCAAAATCCAGTGAATGTGGATACAATAAAACAGTTATTCCGTTCAATCTCGGTGCTACGCGCCTCGTTGCCCATCAGCTCATGTACAACTCGATTTCATGGAATAACTGTTCAATATATCTGAATAATATACTGTTGCTATGGACACGGGCTTGATCATCGACTCTGCAAAACCACGTCCAGTCATATCAATCCGCGGTAAATTTTGTTGCCTTAATAATCAAATGAACAGTGTTGGAAATTTGTTCTGATGTTAATTTTCATGTATTTGAAGAGCATTTCTCTTCAAAGTTTTGATTCATGGTTAACGTGATTTCGTTGCCCCCGGTAACGAAAAGAAAAACAAGAACAGCACAGAAAAAGTGAGAGGTTAAAACACACAGAAAGTCAGAGGGAACTGTAATAAATGGATTTAAAAAAACAAATGTGTGTTATTGTTGACGGTGACGTTTTATGGCTTTCACGTTTATGGAAGGAGTCTCCAGTGTCAGAGTAACTCTTAATTTTAAGCCTTTTCCTCTCCATAATCCCCCTTTCCCTTGTAGAGTTTTGGGAACAGTTCTGTATCGGGCTGCGTACTGGTACTGTGTACCGGTACTGTACCGTGAAAATCGATTCGGTACAGGTCCAAAATACCGGATCATGAAGTACCGGTACTGTACCGATATAAATTTACACCAAGTATCTGCTTATTTTGTGACTGAAGATGTGTAAATCCTACCACAAAGATGAAAATTTAGCACTGGAAAAGACATAAAATGCCACGCTGAAACTTGAAATCAGAGCCATCTTTGATTTGAGATCCTCTCGCCACAGTCTCACGAGACATTGCGAGAGCTTGGCTGATCCAGCGTTCTGATTGGCCAAAAAGACTCAAAAGCAGGTCAGCCATTTTTCCTTTGCTGGCATTGGCGGCCTTTGTTGCTTTGTGTAATTTTGCCGCGTAAGTTAAAGGCCGCGGACTGTGCGGAGTGAATTTGTTTGTCATGTCACGTGGGAAGACCAGTAAGGTCTGGGATCACGTAACAAAGTTTTCAGGGGGCCAGAACCCAAGTTGTCTCGCTGTGAGACAACTTATGATTTTTTTGTCCCAAGTTAACTAAGTGTGAGACTGAGAGGGTGACTGAGAAGTGCTGAGAAATTTGTTTGTTTTATATTTGCTATAAAATCAGATTTTTGGCAACCATGGACGATTTTTAAACTAGCTCAATCTGGCAACCAGTTGACTCACAGTCCTGTCCTTTGCTCCTCCCATGAATATGGAGCAGCGAGATTCCTGCTCCAGTGGGCCTCGATACCGCTTGTTGCTGTTCCCCTTTTTGACCACTAGGTGCAATAATCTCATTATCTCATTATCTCTCGCTGCTTTATCCTGTTCTACAGGGTCGCAGGCGAGCTGGAGCCTATCCCAGCTGACTACGGGCGAAAGGCGGGGTACACCCTGGACAAGTCGCCAGGTCATCACAGGGCTGACACATAGACACAGACAACCATTCACACTCACATTCACACCTACGGTCAATTTAGAGTCACCAGTTAACCTAACCTGCATGTCTTTGGACTGTGGGGGAAACCGGAGCACCCGGAGGAAACCCACGCGGACACGGGGAGAACATGCAAACTCCGCACAGAAAGGCCCTCGCCGGCCACAGGGCTCGAACCCAGGACCTTCTTGCTTTGAGGCAACAGCGCTAACCACTACACCACCATGCCGCCCAGGTGCAATAATAATAATAATAATAATGATAATAGGGCGGCACGGTGGTGTAGTGGTTAGCGCTGTTGCCTCACAGCAAGAAGGTCCGGGTTCGAGCCCCGTGGCCTTTCTGTGCGGAGTTTGCATGTTCTCCCCGTGTCCGCGTGGGTTTCCTCCGGGTGCTCCGGTTTCCCCCACAGGCCAAAGACATGCAGGTTAGGTTAACTGGTGACTCTAAATCGAGCGTAGGTGTGAATGTGAGTGTGAATGGTTGTCTGTGTCTATGTGTCAGCCCTGTGATGACCTGGCGACTTGTCCAGGGTGTACCCCGCCTTTCGCCCGTAGTCAGCTGGGATAGGCTCCAGCTCGCCTGCGACCCTGTAGAACAGGATAAAGCGGCTAGAGATAATGAGATGAGATGAGATCGTAAGAGGGCGTGGTTACACTTGGGAATGAACTGATTGACAGTCTCGTCCAGACCGGAAGAGACCGGCTGCAAAGTCTTACCTGCGATTGTTTAATCATTTCTAATAACTGTTCAATTTGACATTCTGCAGGGCGCTGGACCATGGTATTGGGAAAAGGGGGTGGGGCCTAAGTGCGCCTGACTTCGACTCTCGTCTCGACTGCGCAAACTCTGGCTCCAAATTTGCCAACATGGTGGAGCCTTCATTTCTATAGAACGGAAGGGAAAAGCACGGAGCCACGCCTTCCATGTGTTTACAGTCACTGTGAGAAGTCTGTGGAGGGAAACGTGAGCAGGCGGAAGGTATAAAGCTCTGTGTGGGCGGTGGGAGCTGATTCTGACCTTCAGCGTTCCCTGAGTGATGTTGTTGATGTCCATGGAGAGAAGATGATCTTTACAGCCCACATACATTCGGTCCTGATCATCATCCACATACAGGATCCTGTAGTCCATCTGCTTCTCCGACAGCGTGTAGAACTCGAAGGGGTGACTCGTCTGCAGCTCTGAAACACAAAACGCATATTCATCAAACATCACACTCGCACGAGCTGTTTCTGTCGGGTTAAATCACTTACAGGATGCTGTGAAATAAATGTAGAAATGTTACTATCTGTAGAAATTCACCGAAATGGATGTTTTTATTTGTGAAAGAATGACCCATTGTACTTTTTATCTGTTTATAGTAACATTTAAATGTTCCAGGAAATGTGAGCTCCTGTTCTCACTCCCGTTATAGCAGCTCTACAGTCGTTCCATCAGCAGCCTCTCGTTATTCTCTCTCTTTAACTTAATAAGAGAAAAGAAAAACAGTGCAGCCTGTCTTGTTAAAGAGAAAGCGCAAAGTGGAAACTCCTCTGTCCGGAAAACGTAACGTAACAAAGCGCTGACACTGGAGACTCCTTCCATAAATGTGACATAAATGGCTCTGTTGTTGAAGAAAATTAATTAATTAATTAATTAATTAATTAATTAAGACTTTCTGAGCAAGTATTTATGTCTTCATCAATTCGTTCATTCATTAAAACGTTTTATATTTATTTGCTTATCTATTTATTTATTTATTTGTCATTCGTTTTAAAATGTACTTTTATATTTACTTGTTCATTTGTTTATTTGCTCATTCATTTAAAATACTTTATATTTCATTCATTCATTCATTTAAGTTGTATTTATTTATTCATTCATTTATTTATCTTTCATACTTAAGCCGAATCCCATTTCACCCCTTGGACCAACCCCTTGGCCCTTCCCCTCCATTTTGCGCGTTCACGTGAAGGGGTAGGGGTATCCCAATCCCAGTTAACGCGGAGGGGTAGGGGAAGGGGTAGGGCTTCTGTACCCCTCCAAACGGAGATTTTCCTGGAGCTGACTCCGAACGAAGGGGTTTGAGTGATTTCCCACAATGCCATGCGGATTTCAGCGAGATTTCATGCGGATTTCAGAAAGATGGCGGTTCCCGCGGCGAAAGATTGTCATAAATGTATTTTCTCCATTATTTACGTGTTTTAAGTTGTTATCCAGAGGAAACACGCCGCTTGATTCGCTTTCGAGCTGAGAATGAGCAGTGATTTCTGAAATCCAAGCTGCTGCTAAAAAGCTTTGGGAGTGAGTATTGTTTTCGGTTGCTTGACTGCGTACGTTTTGTTCTGTTATTCTCGCTTTTATTGTTTACATGAGTGTTCTGACACCTCATTCTGTCGGATGTGGTGCACGAAGCGCCAAAGATATCCCATTCAGTGGTGTTAGTTAACAAATCACACCCTGCCAGCAGAGATTTCTGTTCTGGCTCTGACTGTAGCGGCTGGTCGCAGCCAATGACGCATTTGGTCGCGTTTTGCTAACGTAAATGCTGACGGAGGTACGCGATGACGTATGCGATCGTTGAAGGGCTATCCCAATACGTAAGGGTTGAATTTCAAGCCCTATCCCTTGTAGCTCAGTTTCAAGGGGAAGGGCCAAGGGGAAGGGGGAGGGGAAGGGGGAGGGGTAGGGGTAGAAATTAGAATTGGGATTGGGCCTTAGTATGGTGATTGTCAGTATGAGCAAGGCGACAGACAGACAGACAAACAAACATTTTGAATGGATTGTTTTTCATTTCATTTATTTATTTCTTCATTCAATGAATAAATTATAAATGCGCATCTCATTTTTCCAGCATCGACAGTCACTTCAGCAAATCTGGAAGAGAAAATTGATTTGTACAACAGAACAAGTTGTTGTCGTTGTAAATACCCTCTCATACACACACACACACACACACACACACACACACTACACATTATGTAGAGACAGTGAGGTTCCTTCAGCATACCATCAAAGCGTCATCACAGCCAAGCTCATGAATATTCATGTTTATCAAAAGTGTCAAACAGGAAGCCGTCCTCTCTTTCCTCTGTTTAACTTCAGCGCACAACCTGCACTCTCCGACACAACGTCACATTTATTTCATCATCATCCACCATGTTTCATCCATCCTTACATTCTCCAGGTGAAAGAGAAATTACAGAGGAGAGGAGGGGGAAGAGGAGAGGTGGAAGAGGAGTGGAGAGGAGGAGGTGATGAGGAGGAGAGGTGGAGGGGTGGAGAGGAGGAGGAAGGGAGAGGAGGAGATGAGGGGGAGGTGGAGAGGAGGGGGTGAGGAGGAGGTGATGAGGTAGCCTGGGCCCGCCCATCCTAAGCGTGACGCAACACGAGGGCCTGTTGCGAGCTTAGTCTGGCCAGGCAAGCTATCTACAGCTCTTCCAAGCTCCCAAAAAATCGGGAGCCAATCAACTTTGAGCATCTCCAACGGCCCTGGGTAGAGGCGTGTTCAAGGCACTGACGTAGTAGAACTGCGACCGGAAGCCATAGATTGTTTACAGAATCTATGCCGGAAGCGCTTCATTCACTAGAAACATTACGAACATGGAGCAAGTTCTCACTGAAAACGGAGCAAAGAGCAGCCCTGGAGGTATTTATTGAAAGGAAGGACGTTTTCGCCTTGCTCCCGACCGGCTTCGGTAAGAGTTTAATCTACCAGTTAGCCCCGTCGCGTCACATACATAAGAGGAAAGAGTGATGTGATTGGTTTAAGCTTCGTCACAGCCTTTTCTGGCTTCGACCAGTAGCAAACTGAGGCATTTCAGGGAGGCGGGTCAAGCACGCACTTTGGGAAACGGTTGGGCTTAATATCTTTGCCAGACCAAATGCTCGCAGGGCTTTGAAGTCGCGTTAGCCAGACTAGTGATGAGGTGGTGGAGAGGTGAAGAGAAAGAGCGATCCGTTCACTGCATCGGCCTCTGTAATGAAAAGTCGATGGAGTTTTTTCCCACTGCTCACATTAAAGATCTTCTACAGCCTTCAAATCACTCAGTGCGTTTACATGCACATCCAAATCGAGCTGCTGTCGGTAATCGAGCTAAGGGTCCCAGCAGGGGTGCCAGAGAAATCCAATCCTACATGCACACAAGGAAATCGAGCTACTGTGTGAGGTACGTTGTGCACCCGAGCCACAGGTGGCGCTACACACCCCATCGTGTTGGTACACTTCCGGTTGTCGTCATGAAGAAGAGCTATTCAAGAGTATAAACAAAGTTATCACCTTATTCAAAATTTTTGTGGAGTAAGCTTGCTCGTGTCATCATAGACTCCATTCATTCAGACTTTGCATTAAAGTGGGAAAATGTCTTGTTTGGTTTTCATGAAAAGGAGTATGTGGGCTCTCAATATTATTTGATTAATCTTTTATTGGGGTGGCACGGTGGTGTAGTGGTTAGCGCTGTCACCTCACAGCAAGAAGGTCCTGGGTTCGAGCCCCGTGGCCGGCGAGGGCCTTTCTGTGTGGAGTTTGCATGTTCTCCCCGTGTCCGCGTGGGTTTCCTCCGGGTGCTCCGGTTTCCCCCACAGTCCAAAGACATGCAGGTTAGGTTAACTGGTGACTCTAAATTGAGCGTAGGTGTGAATGTGAGTGTGAATGGTTGTCTGTGTCTATGTGTCAGCCCTGTGATGACCTGGCGACTTGTCCAGGGTGTACCCCGCCTTTCACCCGTAGTCAGCTGGGAAAGGCTCCAGCTCGCCTGCGACCCTGTAGAAGGATAAAGCGGCTAGAGATAATGAGATGAGATGAGATAATCTTTTATTTTATGCAAATACTACATTCATAAATGTAAATTTCAAAACAAAAAACCTAACTTCATTGAATTTGGTATAGATGTGAAACATTATAGATCTGCAATTTCTACCAGCACTAATGAAAAGGCTGTTAGAACGGAAACTATTTTTGTATTGTATAACGTCTTTTTTATGATTACTCTTTTATCTGTATAGGCTTTTTTTTAATATCCCCTGGGGTAATTATAACAATACTGTTTTATTTTCTTGTACCCTTTGTATAATGTGTGTTTGAGTCAATAAAAAAAAAATTTTGAAAAATAAAATAAAGTTATCAGTTCCGTGTTCACAAGAAGTGTGTTTGTACCGTATGTACGAACAGAAGTGTTCCTAATAAAATGGCCACTAAGTTGAAGTTGATCTGTAATGGTGAACATATTAAAGTGCCATTCCACCATTGGATGTATTCTTTGGCATAAAATACAATATATTTTATGACAACATGACTAGGCAGAGAAATCTTTTAGCTTCAAAATGATATATCAAACATAATTTTTTGACAACGACAAGTATATTAATTTTGCGACCAAAGTCACCTACCCTTTTAATTTCCGCGCGGTAGTGAAACGTGATGTCATCGGCAGGTTCCCCTTCTTGTGTACCACGTGTCGGTCTATTTTTAGACCAGGAAACCCCCAAAGTGAGAGAGTCATTTCTCCTCGTATATGGGGGCCAAAAAAATTGCGAAAAATTTTGAGTTAATCTTTCAGTTAGCTAGATTTATTGGTATTAGCTAGATTTATTGGTATTATTTTTATCGCGTTCTATCCGCCATTGCTGATAATATGTGCCACGTCACACGTCACGTGGTACACAAGAAGGGGAACCTGCCGATGACATCACGCGCGGAAATTAAAAGGGTAGGTGACTTTGGTCGCAAAATTAATATACTTGTCGTTGTCAAAAAATGATGTTTGATATATCATTTTGAAGCTAAAAGATTTCTCTATCTAGTGATGCCATTTATATATGTTGTCAAAATATATTGTCTTTTATGCCAAAGAATACATCCAATGGTGGAATGGCACTTTAACTGTTAGCCTGCTAACATGCTAATAACTTAGCAACTAATTGGAAATGGGTGCGTACATGCCCAGACACAAGTGTTCCGAATAAAGTGGCGGCTAAGGTGAAGTGTCATGCCGACCGAGGCTGTTGTGTTTCCCGCTTGTGGTCTCGTCACTCATCACTTCCAGAAGGGGCAGTGCTGAAGTAAGTAGCTCGACTACGTAGCTCGATAGGGTTTACATGCACTAAGTAGCTCGGCTACAATCGCATAATCTAGGTCGCGTAGCTCGATTACAAGAAATCCAGTTCGGTTCAATTTCAGCCTAGCTAAGGTGTTTCCATGGCATTTAGAACTTCGATTTCAGTCGAGCTACGGCAGAAATTCGATTTTCTCTATGTGCATGTAAACGCACTGAGTGTACACACACACACACACACACACACACACACACACACACACACACACACACACACACACGTTGTATCTGGCCTGATTGGGAGCAGCACAGAATAAAGATTCAGAACAAAAGGCGTAGATGAATGACATGAGTACAGCCAAAAGTATGTGGACACAATTCTATAGAATATTTATTTCAAACAATGGAGTATTTAGTGCATTTGAATAATGTACTCGAAATAAAGTCACTTTTGATCTGTATATTTTTAATGCTGTCACTCAGAGAGCTGAACAGTCCAACATCCAAACGAATAGATTTTATACCAGCGTGCGTTATTCGAAAGCAGAATGAATAAGGTTTAAATGGAGGTTTTTATCTGTTTACGGCTCCTTACACTTCATTCCGAGACACTGAGCACAGCATCAGAATACTGAATCAGCTCATGAATATTCACGCTTCATTTACATTCACATCTCCATAACAAAGTGGGCTTCACACACTGAAAACACAAAACTATATGTAAGTAATACACTGTGTGTGTGTTTTTAATATTGTGACTGACCCCGCCCATTTTTCCCGAAAGAGATATTTCTCATCTCATCTCATCTCATTATCTCTAGCCGCTTTATCCTGTTCTACAGGGTCGCAGGCAAGCTGGAGCCTATCCCAGCTGACTACGGGTGAAAGGCGGGGTACACCCTGGACAAGTCGCCAGGTCATCACAGGGCTGACACATAGACACAGACAACCATTCACACTCACATTCACACCTACGCTCAATTTAGAGTCACCAGTTAACCTAACCTGCATGTCTTTGGACTGTGGGGGAAACCGGAGCACCCGGAGGAAACCCACGCGGACACGGGGAGAACATGCAAACTCCGCACAGAAAGGCCCTCGCCGGCCACGGGGCTCGAACCCGGACCTTCTTGCTGTGAGGCGACAGCGCTAACCACTACACCACCGTGCCGCCCGAAAGAGATATTTATTTAACATTTTAAGGAAGGAGTCTCCAGTGTCAGAGGTAAAGCTGTAACTTTCCGACAGCATCAGGACTGTCAGGGTGACGCTGAGTACGCTGCAGGACGACAAGTCCCATCACCTGATCACAACGTCACACCGCTGTTTACACCCGATTCATGTTTAGCTTTAATGAGCGCTCAGTATTTCAGTCCATGTCATGTTGATGTTGTTGATTGTCCAGTTAATGTTCGTCGTTTTCATGTGTTTGTGTTTCACTTGAATAAATAGAATAGAAATGTGCACTTCACAAGGACAGAGGAGTTTAGAATGAGTCGCGTGACATAATGTGGTTTTTCTCATATAAACTTGAAGAGAAGCCGCTGAGGGAACGACTGTTTATCGCTGCTGTAACATCAGTGACAAGAGGAACGGACTGGTTTTTTTAATCATTAAATGTAACACTAAATGGATAAAAACTATGATGTATGATGTGTTTAATTCATAAACAGTGTTAATGATTGGTAAATTGCTGTGGCGTAAGAGGAATACAACTCTTGGGGACATGCAGTTACAGTGGTGCTTGAAAGTTTGTGAACCCTTTAGAATTTTCTATATTTCTGCATAAATAAAGAGATAAAGGGAACCCAGTTCAACAAATGAGACAAAAATTTTATACTTGGTCATTTATTTATTGAGGAAAATGATCCAATATTACATGTCTGTCAGTGGCAAAAGTATGTGAACCTTTGCTTTCAGTATCTGGTGTGACCCCCTTGTTTGCGGTAACTGTTGATCAGTCCTGCACACCGGCTTGGAGGAATTTTAGCCCATTCCTCTGTACAGAACAGCTTCAACTCTGGGATGTTGGTGGGTTTCCTCACATGAACTGCTCGCTTCAGGTCCTTCCACAACGTTTAGATTGGATTAAGGTCAGGACTTTGACTTGGCCATTCCAAAACATTAACTTTATTCTTCTTTAACCATTCTTTGGTAGAACGACTTGTGTGCTTAGGGTCGTTGTCTTGCTGCATGACCCACCTTCTCTTGAGATTCAGTTCATGGACAGATGTCCTGACATTTTCCTTTAGAATTCGCTGGTATAATTCAGAATTCATTGTTCCATCAATGATGGCAAGCCGTCCTGGCCCAGATGCAGCAAAACAGGCCCAAACCATGATACTACCACCACCATGTTTCACAGATGGGATAAGGTTCTTATGCTGGAATGCAGTATTTTCCTTTCTCCAAATATAACACTTCTCATTTAAACCAAAAAGTTATATTTTGGTCTCATCCGTCAACAAAACATTTTTCCAGTAGCCTTCTGGCTTGTCCACGTGATCTTTAGCAAACTGCAGACGAGCAGCAATGTTCTTTTTGGAGAGCAGTGGCTTTCTCCTTGCAACCCTGCCATGCACACCATTGTTGTTCAGTGTTCTCCTGATGGTGGACTCTTGAACATTAACATTAGCCAATCTGAGAGAGGCCTTCAGTTGCTTAGAAGTTACCCTGGGGTCCTTTGTGACCTCGTGACTATTACACGCCTTGTTCTTGGAGTGATCTTTGTTGGTCGACCACTCCTGGGGAGGGTAACAATGGTCTTGAATTTCCTCCATTTGTACACAATCTGTCTGACTGTGGATTGGTGGAGTCCAAACTCTTTAGAGATGGTTTTGTAACCTTTTCCAGCCTGATGAGCATCAACAACGCTTTTTCTGAGGTCCTCAGAAATCTCCTTTGTTCGTGCCATGATACACTTCCACAAACATGTGTTGTGAAGATCAGACTTTGATAGATCCCTGTTCTTTAAATAAAACAGGGTGCCCACTCACACCTGATTGTCATCCCATTGATTGAAAACACCTGACTCTAATTTCACCTTCACATTAACTGCTAATCCTAGAGGTTCACATACTTTTGCCACTCACAGATATGTAATATTGGATCATTTTCCTCAATAAATAAATGACCAAGTATCATATTTTTGTCTCATTTGTTTAACTGGGTTCTCTTTATCTACTTTTAGGACTTGTGTGAAAATCTGATGATGTTTTAGGCCATATTTATGCAGAAATATAGAAAATTCTAAAGGGTTCACAAACTTTCAAGCACCACTGTACAGGAAAATCATCAGTGTCTGTCTGGGTAACTTCAGAAGTAACAGATTATATTATCAACACATGCTTCTCTCTCTCCCACTGCATGATAAATAACTTCACCAGAAGTCTTGGTTTGTCAGGAGGAGCGTCGAAGCGGGACGCTGAGTGGAAAACTGGGACGTGTTTCTCCAGACTTCACTGAGAAACACGTCCAAATCCAAGTGAGATAAAACCACAGATACAGGAAACTCCCGCCATCTTGCTCCCTCACTCTGACACCAGACCGACACTCAGGGTTTCAGGATTACAGCCTCAGTCTTTTATTTCATTTCTTTTTCGTTTTTTTCTGAATCAATCCGTGAAGCTGAAATTGTCCAGCACATGTGGGTTTATTCGCCACGTTCCTCAGCAGTGAGGTCAGACACCGAGCACGAGCCAGACACGTTTGTTTGTCACTCATCCTCCTTCCAGGAATCGGCTGAGCATTACACACACACACACACACACACACACACACACACACACACACACACACACACACACACACACACATTTTGGATCACTTCACACACAGCACAGTTCATAGCTGGACTCATGACAAGGGCGTTTCTCAGTTCTGCTCAAGAAACTCTCCTGCGGAATGGAACATACTAAAACATACTGCTTATTATAAAATAAAAAAAAATGTTTAGAATTTTTTTAAACTAGATTTTAGACTAGGGGTTCTCAAAATTTTTTTTTACATTTTTTAAAATAAATAAAATAAAATAAGCAAATAAATTTATAATATATCATATTTATTATTATTTTTAATAATAAATATAATTAAATAGAAATCACAGGACCACACACACACACACACACACACACACACACACACACACAGTACAGATTTATTTGACTGACAATTTTTATTTATTTATTTATTTATTTATTTTTTGGTGACAGAAATTTTTTTTTTCCGTTAATTTCACCTAATAACACTCATAAACCCTATTTTGATGAAAAGTATGATCAGCTAACGGTCGGATTCTTCGGCTGGAGCAGGACAGAGACTCTCAGACCCTTTCTGAGACCCGACTCTGAGAACCGTGGCTTCAGAGAAACCGTTTAAATCAATCGGCTCTTTTTTTTTTTGTTTCCGTTTCCGGTTGAGAGTACGTCGTGCACGTTCTGGCTGCCGCTTCTCACCAGAGCTTTTTTTATTTTATTTTTATTTTATTTTTTTTTCTATTTTCATTTTATTTATTTATTTATTTTTTCTGTGTGTTTGTGTAGTTTGATGTTTGTTTGAGTGTTTTGTCCGCCGGTTGTGGTGTAGCTCTGGACCTAATTTGGGTGTTGGTTTCCCTCCAGGCCTTGGTTCGCTGTGGGCGATGCCTGCGCTCCCAGCTGTGGACTGCAGTGAGCTCGTTACTCATTTGACATCGTGGTTGTCCAGCGCTCTGCACTTTAACGCTTGGCGTGATGTTCCGAGCGATGTTGCTCGGTGGTGTCGCGGCGGCTGTGCAGGCAGTTTGGGACACACCAGCGCTCTGCGTGGTGGAGCTTCTCTGCTCGCTGTGTGGATCCATGGCGTGGTGTTCGAGCGATGTTGCTGATGGCGTCACGGCGGCGGTGCTGGAGATGTGGGACTCGTTTTCGTGCGCCTTTTGGTGGGACTGTGGCTGCTACACCACGGGAATTACATCCTGACCCTACTTGGTGGACTTTATTTATTTATTTATTTATTATTTTTTAATATTATATTTATTTTTTTATTTTTTATTTATTTATTTTTTTCCTTGTCTATAATTGTAAAGCGTCCTTGGGTTTCTTGAAAGGCGCTATATAAATTTAACTTATTATTACCAAAAAGCTACAAGATTCATTTATTTTATTTCTTTTACAAAGAATGAATGTATGAGTTCTCCTGAAACCGTATTCATTCCACTGTACTTCAAGTGTTCTTCAGTTGTGCCTCTGGAGGAACCAACCAAGAAACACACACATACAGAGATTCAGGTTCTGATTAGACGAGGCTCTGGACGGTGAGCGTGGGTTTATTCACCATATAAGGAGCTTTTAATCACATCTGCGAGTTGGTAATAAAAGATGAATCGCAGTTGTGCAGTTTTACGAGGACGCTGAGAGGAGCTGGATGGAGTTTTACTCACAGCGTGCCAGCAGTCTGGAGTCAGGTCACTGATCCTCCCTGAATCAGGGGATACACACCGAACAGAACCGGCGTCCTGGGAGAACTACTGTCTGAGCTCCGAGCGCTCCGGAGGAACAAGGCTGCAAATCACGGGGTTACATTCAAGAGCTGGTTTAATACTGTACATTATGGTTTCCATAGTAACGGCTCGTTCCCTCGCTCGGCTGATAATAAACGGGTTAAGCAGCGAGTGTAGATTTTAATACGGCGCGTTTTCTTTACTGAAAGAGACGTTTTAGGGAACATTTCTGGAAGGAGTCTCCAGTGTCAGCACTTTATAGAGATGGAACTCTAAGTTTTCTGGAATGAGTTTACGCTTTATGGCTCAGGTGTCACATGACCGGCTGAGATTTTTAGCTTATTAACTTCGAGAGAGAGAAAGAGAGAAGGGAATCGATTACCATGGCAACAAGGGAACAAGTAATTAACTGCCATAGCAACAGGTGATAAACAACAAGGGAGACTAACGGGCTAAAACACAATAGGTGTGACGGGTTAATCACCATGGCAACAGGATATCAAGCAAGAGGTGTGACAAATTAACACCTCTGAATTAACTCTCATGGCAACGGCGTAACCTGCAGCATGATATAATGACCATATAAGGAAAATGAAAAACAGGACAGACGAGGCAGTCAGTGTGTGTGTGTGTGTGTGTGTGTGTGTGTGTGTGTGTGTATGCTAGGTCAATAGGGACAGAACTCCATAGATAATACATCCTCCTTAGATAAGATATGATCAGTCCATTAACGATAAAGCATTGTGCTCGCAGTTGGTAATGAGAGTAAGGCGAGTCTGCCTCGTCCTCGTTCCTCTGCATGGTTTTAATTCCCAGCGAGAAGCCCTGAACATCCTTCAGTGAACATGCCTGTGTTTTTTACAGACGGCCCCTCCCACTGGCTGATCATACAAAGCTGTTATGCTAATAAGGCCTGTGTGCCTTTCACCTACAGCCCATTCATTTCCTTTTGTCGCCACAAGTAACAGGTGGGCGGAGTCGAGCTGTCAGTCTCCAAGCAGGTTCTAAAGAAACTCGAGGTTCCTGTTTTCTTTGAAGAGAGTTGAGAAGGTCATGCTAACAAGACCAGTGACTTTAAACCGCGGCCAAACACCACCAGACTGAACTTAATGTGGTTCCACATGGATACACACTCGCAATACAGTGTGTGTGTGTGTGTGTGTGTGTGTGTGTGTGTGTGTGTGTGTGTGTGTGTGTTATGTTACACATAGTGTAATGCACTAAGCTTCTGCCCAGGCAACCCACACACACACACACACACACACACACACACACACACACACACTGAACTTAGACTCTGAAAGAAAGAGAATTTGGGTATAAAGGAAACACTGAATGAGAAAGAATGGGAATATGTGTGTGTGTGTGTGAGTGTGTGTGTGTGTGTGTGTGTGTGTGAGAGAGAAACACGTGTATGAGAGAGCATGAATGAGACAGACAGATACATAGAGACAGAGAGAGAGAGAGGAAAAAATGAGTGTACAGTGGTATGCAAAAGTTTGTGCACCCTTACTGAAAATGTCTGTTACTGTGAATAGTTAAGTGAGCAGAAGATGAACTGATCACCAAAAGGCATAAAGGCAAAGACGACACGTTTCTTTTCAGCGTTTTCTGTAAGATTTGTGTATTATTTTTGTTTTGTACAATTGGAGAGTGAAAAAAGAACAGGAATGCCATGCAAAAGTTTGGGCACCCCAATACATTTGAGTTCTCGGGTAACTTTTACCAAGCTTCCAAACCTTAATTAGCTTATTGAGCTGTGGCTTGTTCAAATTCTTCGTTAGGAAAGGTCGCAGATTTCAAAGCTGTATAAATTCTCTGACTCCTCAAACTTGTCCCGAAAATCAACAGCCATGGGCTCTTCTAAGCAACTCCGTCGCATTCTGAATAATAAAATAATTGATGCTCAGAAAGCAGGAGAAGGCTATAAGAACATAGCAAAGTGTTTTCAGGTAGCCGTTTCCTCAGATCGTAATGTTATTAAGAAATGGCAGTGGAGATCAAGGTGAGATCTGGAAGATGAAGAAAACTTTCTGAAAGAACTGCTCGTTGGATTGCTCGAAAGGCAAATAAAAACCCCTGTTTGACTGCAAAAGACCTTCAGAAAGATTTAGCAGACCCTGGAGTGGTGGTGCACTGTTCTACTATGCAGCGACACCTGAACAAATATGACCTTCATGGAAGAGTCATCAGAAGAAAACCGTTCCTGCGTCCTAGCCGCAAAATTCAGCGTCTGAAGTTTGCAAATGAACATCTAAATAAGCCTGATGCATTTTGGAAACAAGTCCTGTGGACTGATGAAATCAAAATAGAACTTTTTGGCCACAATGTGCAAAGGTATGTTTGGAGAAAAAAGGGTGCCAAATTCCAGGAAAAGAACACCTCTCCAACTCTGAAGCATGGGTGTGGATCGATCATGCTTTGGGGTTGTGTTGCAGCCAGTGGCACAGGGCACATTTCATTGGTCGAGGGAAGCATGGATTCGAATAAATACCAGCAAATTCTGGAAGCAAACATCACACCATCTGTAAAAAAGTTGAAGTTAAAAAGAGGACGGGTCCTACAATACAGTTTTTCTCAGTCGCTTTGGTGCAATTCTCAGATCAGAATGTAAATTCGCATAACTATTAGTTCAACCTCCACAACATTTAGTTATTTGTGCACATCATAGTAGCAATTTCTCCTTCCGCTGAACAAATTGCAAATGATTTTGGACATGTATCAGGTGCTTTCATACAATACAATGCTGTTTTATAACATTATCATTTGCTTATGTCATGTCAGTCAAAATGAAACAATAAAACTAATAGTCTTCGTTTCATTGCTTGAGTCATTACATACAAAATTGTTGAACTCGTTGTCAAATTCTGTCAAGCAAATTTTATACATTTCTTTATCATTTTTTACTGGAAATGTCTCCTAAATTGAACAATTGCTCTCAGGTGAACTTCAGCTTTCACTCACGAGGAGGTGTGTGAAGTATTAGTTGTAACCAATGCCAAGCCACTTGTTCACAATCACTCAGGGAGGAATCCCATGAACCCCCATTTGCAAGAATATACAGTATGAACCGAGCAGGACACAGTGTGTACCTTTTCTACAATTCTGTGACATAGAAATGGAAGGTCAGCATCGTGGAAGAGGGGTGAGGATGCGGGGAGGAAGGGGAAGGGGAAGAGGAAGGGCACAAAACAGGGGAGGAGGGAGAAGAGGTCAAGTACATAGGCAGATTCCTAATGAAATTAGGGCTACACTTGTGGACCATGTGATCAATCACGGCCTCACAATGGCTGAGGCTGGTCGGAGGGTCCAACCAAATGTTAGAAGAACCACAGTGAATTCAATCATTCAAACATTTCGTCGGGAGAACAGGTATGTATAGTACAGTATTGGGCAGTAATCCAATATCTCATACTGTAATACAGTATCTCATGTTTACTGTACATTACTGAAATTTTACTCTGCATGACATAGGATTGATAGACAACCTCGCAGAGGTGGAGGAAGAGGGCCCCTTTTTACCCCACAGCAGGAGGAAGCTATTTGTGCAATGGTGGTTGCAAACAACGCTATAAGGTTGAGAGAAATTCAAAGTGCTGTCATAGAAGATAACAATGTATTTGCCAATATTGAATCTGTGTCAGTTGCAACAATTGACAGAGTGCTCAGGAGAAATGAAATGCGCATGAAACAACTGTACAAAGTGCCGTTTGAACGGAACAGTGAGAGAGTGAAGGAGATGCATCACCAGTATGTACAGGTAAAACGTCTTTTGTGTATACTCTAATGTTCAGCACTGTAAAGAGTTTTACTTTGTGTAGTTTCATGCAATTCTGTATATGTATTCACAGAACATACTGTATACTGTATTTTTCAAAATGCATTACAGTACAGTGGTGCTTGAAAGTTTGTGAACCCTTTAGAATTTTCTATATTTCTGCATAAATATGACCTAAAACATCTTCAGATTTTCACACAAGTCCTAAAAGTAGATAAAGAGAACCCAGGTAAACAAATGAGACAAAAATATTATACTTGGTCATTTATTTATTGAGGAAAATGATCCAATATTACATATCTGTGAGTGGCAAAAGTATGTGAATCTCTAGGATTAGCAGTTAATTTGAAGGTTAACATAGAGTCAGGTGTTTTCAATCAATGGGATGACAATCAGGTGTGAGTGGGCACCCTGTTTTATTTAAAGAACAGGGATCTATCAAAGTCTGATCTTCACAACACATGTTTGTGGAAGTGTATCATGGCACAAACAAAGGAGATTCCTGAGGACCTCAGAAAAAGCGTTGTTGATGCTCATCAGGCTGGAAAAGGTTACAAAACCATCTCTAAAGAGTTTGGACTCCACCAATCCACAGTCAGACAGATTGTTTACAAATGGAGAAAATTCAAGACCATTGTTACCCTCCTCAGGAGTGGTCGACCAACAAAGATCACTCCAAGAGCGAGGTGTGTAATAGTCAGCGAGGTCACAAAGGACTCCAGGGTAACTTCTAAGCAACTGAAGGCCTCTCTCACATTGGCTAATGGTATTGTTCATGAGTCCACCATCAGGAGAACACTGAACAACAATGGTGTGCATGGCAGGGTTGCAAGGAGAAAGCCACTGCTCTCCAAAAAGAACATTGCTGCTCATCTGCAGTTTGCTAAAGATCACGTGGACAAGCCAGAAGGCTATTGGAAAAATGTTTTGTTGACGGATGAGACCAAAATAGAACTTTTTGGTTTAAATGAAAAGCATTATGTTTGGAGAAAGGAAAACACTGCATTCCAGCAAAAGAACCTATCCTATCTGTGAAACATGATGGTGGTAGTATCATGGTTTGGGTCTGTTTTGCTGCATCTGGGCCAGGACGGCTTGTCATCATTGATGGAACAATGAATTCTGAATTATACCAGCGAATTCTAAAGGAAAATGTCAGGACATCTGTCCATGAACTGAATCTCAAGAGAAGGTGGGTCATGCAGCAAGGCAATGACCCTAAGCACACAAGTCGTTCTACCAAGGAATGGTTAAAGAAGAATAAAGTTAATGTTTTGGAATGGCCAAGTCAAAGTACTGACCTTGATCCAATCAAAATGTTGTGGAAGGACCTGAAGCGAGCAGTTCATGTGAGGAAACCCACCAACATCCCAAAGTTGAAGCTGTTCTGTATGGAGGAATGGGCTAAAATTCCTCTAAGGACTGATCAACAGTGACTGGAAATGTTTAGTTGCAGTTATTGCTGCACAAGGGGGTCACACCAGATACTGAAAGCAAAGGTTCACATACTTTTGCCACTCACAGATATGTAATATTGGATCATTTTCCTCAATAAATAAATGACCAAGTATAATATTTTTGTCTCATTTGTTTAACTGGGTTCTCTTTATCTACTTTTAGGACTTGTGTGAAAATCTGATGATGTTTTAGGTCATATTTATGCAGAAATATAGAAAATTCTAAAGGGTTCACAAACTTTCAAGCACCACTGTATGTTACACAAGAAAAGTTGTTACATTTCTCTCTCTCTCTCTCTAAAGCGTATACTGGAGCTGGAAGCCAGGGAACCACTGCACACATTCATATACATTGATGAGGCGGGTTTCAATCTGGCCAAAGGTAGAAGGCGTGGAAGAAATATCATTGGACAGAGAGCAACCACTGATGTCCCAGGCTAACGCAGAGGGAATATTACAATGTGTGCAGCCATCTCAGACAATGGTGTCCTCACCCATATCCCCCTTCTTGGTCCATACAATACACAACATCTGCTGACTTTTTTAGACACTCTTTACAGGGACATAGTCCCTGAGAATGAGAGGGGTGAAGGCCAACTCAACCAGTATGTTGTTATGTGGGATAATGTCCGTTTTCACCACTCACATCTGGTCACACAGTGGTTTGCAGCACAGCAGAGGATGCTGGTTGAATATCTCCCTCCCTACTCCCCATTCCTTAATCCCATAGAGGAGTTTTTCTCTGCCTGGAGGTGGAAGGTGTATGACCGGTGTCCACATACACAAATGGCCCTGCTAGCAGCCATGGATGCAGCATGTGATGACATCGCTGCAGATTCATGCAGAGGATGGATTCGCCACTCAAGGAGATACTTTCCTCACTGCATTGCAAGAGAAAATATCCGTTCTGATGCCGATGAGAATATGTGGCCAAACAGACAGGAACGTCTGGATGTGCCAGAATGAAAACTGTACCCATGTTCCGTTACAATACAGTATGTACTGTTACTGTATATTGTTCGCAATTGTGCACAGCTCTACCAAAAGGGTGTTTATGTTTTTTTCTGACTGACAGTGACTGTAGGTTACTGTATTTTTCTTTTGCACAATGCTGTAGTATTGCAAAGAGCATATACAGTAAAAATGTGAAACATACGTATTCAGTGTCTTGTACTCACTTACTCCCCTAACTACAGCAATATGCAACTTTACTGTAGTTTTCAAATGGCTGTACAAGTAGCCTTTCAGGTAGTGTCAGCGAGTCCTGACCTTTTTTTTTGCATTGGAAAACACTGAGAGAATAAACTGTCATAATGAAAACATGACAAAGCCAATTGACTATCTTGTTCATAAACTATGGTGTCAAGACTTCTCATTTTGATGACACTGGCAGTTTCATTGACATGAATACTTGCTTTTGAGCAATGGACTATCCATTTTGAGCAAGTGACGTGCTTTTGCAGGTTATCCACTAGGTTTTGCAGTTTGGACTAATTGTTTTGAGAAATGCACTAACTGCTGTGCAAATGTAAATAGTGATGTGAGAAATGCACCAAAGCGACTGAGAAAAACTGTAAGACGATGATCCAAAACACACCTCAAACTCTACAATGGAATACCTCAAGAGGCCCAAGCTGAAGGTTTTGCCTGGGCCCTCACAGTCCCCTGACCTAAACATCATTGAAAATCTGTGGATAGATCTCAAAAGAGCAGTGCATGCAAGACAGCCCAAGAAACTTGTAGAACTGGAAGGCTTTTGCAAGGACGAATGTGTGAAAACCCCCCAGGTAAGAACTGAAAGATTATTAGCCGGCTACAAAAAGTGTTTACAAGCTGTGATACTTGTCAAAGTGGGTGTTACTAGGTACTGACCATGCAGGGTGCCCAAACTTTTGCTTCGGGCCCTTTTCCTTTTTTGTCATTTTGAAAATGTAAAAGATGAAAATAAAAAAATTGTTTTTGCTTAAAATATAAAGTGAATGAGTCATCTTTAACTTTATGCCTTTTGGAGATCATTTCATCTTCAACTTGCTGAACTGTTCACAGTAACAGCAATTTTGACCAGGGGTGCCCAAACTTTTGCATACCACTGTATAAGAGAGAGCGAACAAGTGTATGATAGATAGATAGATAGATAGATAGATAGATAGATAGATAGATAGATAGATAGATAGATAGAAAACAAGTGTATGAGAGAGTGTGAGAGAGAACGAGTGTATGATAGATAGAGAGATAGCTACATAGACAGAGACATAGATACAGAGAGAGAGAAAATGAGTGTATGAGCATGTGAGAGTGAACAAGTGTATGAGAGATAGACAGATATCTACACAGAGACAGAGAGAGAGAATGAGTGCATGAGAGAGTGAGAGAGCGAACAAGTGTATGATAGATAGATAGATAGATAGATAGATAGATAGATAGATAGATAGATAGATAGATAGATAGATAGAAAACAAGTGTATGAGAGAGTGTGAGAGAGAACGTGTGTATGATAAATAGAGAGATAGGTACATAGAGACAGAGAGAGAGGCAGGGAGAGAGAGAGAGAGAGAGAGAGAGAGGGGACACAAGTGTACGGTGCTGTGAAAAAGTATTTGCCCTGTCCTGATTTCCTCTGTTTGCAGATTTGTCTCATTCTTCATCTGTTGAACTGTTTCAGATCTTCAAACAGTATTTAATTTCATATTTACTATCAGACAGACAGTCTGAATAAACACAAATACAGTTAAACAATCATTTCATTCACTGAAGTTAAAATAGTTATCCAGCACGAACTGGCTGTGTGTAAAAAGTAAACACTCCCTGAGTTACTCAATCAAGCTATTCATCAACTGTAATTGCCTGTTGGGTTCAATATGATGATAAAGACCCAGAATGATTACCGGCAGCGCTGCTGAATCAAAACATCACTGAAACAGAAACTTCCAGCAATGTGAAGTTGGTGAAAACATCTCAACTAGCAGCACACTACACTTATAGAAAGAAATTCCTGAAGAAAGAAAGATGAGATAGGACGTTTGTTTTCAGATGACTCAGTCTGGAAAGGGGGTTACACAACCATTTCTGTGGCTCTGAGATCCAGTGAACCACATTATCTCCAAATGGAGAAAACCTGGAACAGGAATGAATCTTCCCAGAAGTGTCCATCCTACCAACATTCCTCCAAGAGTACATCAACAACTCATCCAGGACATCACAGAAGAACCCAGACGAATATCTAAGGAAGTGCAGGCCTCGATCGCGTCAAATACAGTGGGGCAAAAAAGTATTTAGTCAGCCAACAATTGTGCAAGTTCTCCCACTTAAAAAGATGAGAGAGGCCTGTAATTTTCATCATAGGTACACTTCAACTATGAGAGACAGAATGGGGGGGGGGAAAGAATCCAGGAAATCACATTGTAGGATTTTTAATGAATTAATTGGTAAATTCCTCGGTAAAATAAGTATTTGGTCACCTACAAACAAGCAAGATTTCTGGCTCTCACAGACCTGTAACATCTTCTTTAAGAGGCTCCTCTGTCCTCCACTCGTTATCTGTATTAATGGCACCTGTTTGAACTCGTTATCAGTATAAAAGACACCTGTCCACAACCTCAAACAGTCACACTCCAAACTCCACTATGGCCAAGACCAAAGAGCTGTCAAAGGACACCAGAAACAAAATTGTAGACCTGCACCAGGCTGGGAAGACTGAATCTGCAATAGGTAAGCAGCTTGGTGTGAAGAAATCAACTGTGGGAGCAATTATTAGAAAATGGAAGACATAAAAGACCACTGATAATCTCACTTGATCTGGGGCTCCACACAAGATCTCACCCCATGGGGTCAAAATGATCACAAGAACGGTGAGCAAAAATCCCAGAACCACACGGGGGGACCTAGTGAATGACCTGCAGAGAGCTGGGACCAAAGTAACAAAGGCTACCATCAGTAACACACTACGCCACCAGGGACTCAAATCCTGCAGTGCCAGACGTGTCCCCCTGCTTAAGCCAGTACATGTCCAGGCCCGTCTGAAGTTTGCTAGAGAGCATTTGGATGATCCAGAAGAGGATTGGGAGAATGTCATATGGTCAGATGAAACCAAAATAGAACTTTTTGGTAAAACCTCAACTTGTCGTGTTTGGAGGAGAAAGAATGCTGAGTTGCATCCAAAGAACACCATACCTACTGTGAAGCATGGGGGTGGAAACATCATGCTTTGGGGCTGATTTTCTGCAAAGGGACCAGGACGACTGATCCGTGTAAAGGAAAGAATGAATGGGGCCATGTATCGTGAGATTTTGAGTGAAAACCTCCTTCCATCAGCAAGGGCATTGAAGATGAAACGTGGCTGGGTCTTTCAGCATGACAATGATCCCAAACACACCGCCCGGGCAATGAAGGAGTGGCTTCATAAGAAGCATTTCAAGGTCCTGGAGTGGCCTAGCCAGTCTCCAGATCTCAACCCCATAGAAAATCTTTGGAGGGAGTTGAAAGTCCGTGTTGCCTAGCGACAGCCCCAAAACATCACTGCTCTAGAGGAGATCTGCATGGAGGAATGGGCCAAAATACCAGCAACAGTGTGTGAAAACCTTGTGAAGACTTACAGAAAATGTTTGACCTCTGTCATTGCCAACAAAGGGTATATAATAAAGTATTGAGATGAACTTTTGTTATTGACCAAATACTTATTTTCCACCATAATTTGCAAATAAATTCTTTAAAAATTAGACAGTGTGATTTTCTGGATTTATTTTTCCTCATTTTGTCTCTCATAGTTGAGGTATACCTATGATAAATTACAGGCCTCTCTCATCTTTTTAAGTGGGAGAACTTGCACAATTGGTGACTGACTAAATACTTTTTTGCCCCACTGTAAGTACATAAGGTCAGCTTTCTCGATTCCGCCATTAGAAAGAGACTGGGGAAAACGAATAAATAATAAAGTTCTGTGGATTGATGACTAGAAAGTGGAACTATTTGGAAGACATGAGTCCTATTACATCTGGCATTAAGCCAGAACAGCTTTCCACAGGAATAACATCATGGTGGTGGTAGTGTGATGATGTGGGGATGCTTTGCTGCTTCAAGGTCTGGGTGACATGCCACAATTGATGAAAGCAATTGATGAATTCTTCTCTCTACCTGAAAATCTTGAAGGAGAATGTCCAGGCATTGGTCTGAACCTCACTGAAGCTCAATAGCTCAAGAGCAAGTCCACGTCTGGCTGAAAAGAAACAAAATGAAGGTTTTGGAGTGACCTCATCAAAGTGTAGACTTGAAATCCATTGTTGAGATGTTGGAGCAGGACCTTAAATGGGCATTTCATGCTTAAAAGCCCGTCAAAGTGGCAGAATTAAAGCAGTTCTGCAGAAGAAAGTCAGCCACAATTCCTCCAGGGCAGTGTGAAAGAATGACCTCCAGCAACCTCCAGTTGCTGCTAAAGGTGGTACAACTGGTTATCAAGTTTAGGGTGCAATTACTTTTTTCACGTGTTTTGTCTTTCCTCATGTTCTTCTTGTGTTTTTATGTATTGCATAAGGATCTGAAGCAAATATGCAAACATGGAGGAAATCCGGAGGGGGAAAATACTTTTTCACAGACTTGCATGAGAGAGAGGGAAGGAGTGAATGAGAGAGAGAGAGAGAGAGAGAGAGAGAGAGAGAGAGAGAGAATGATTGACAGGTGATACATTGTTGGTAAAAGGAGATGATGATGGACCACCAGGATGGAGTGAGTGAGCCATCAAAACATCTGTCACCTTCACATGATCCACATTCCCGACATGTCCTCTCGCACATTCAGATCATTCCTTCAAATGTTTTTTCTTTTAGTTTTCTCACAGGCAACAAAGCGTCATGTGATCATTCGTTTCCTGTGTGTAGTACGTCCTCAACACAGAGCCATGATTCAGCATCATGTAACCAGAGATTAAACCAGAGATTATCTCTCTCACACACACACACACACACACACACACACCACAGACAACAAGAGACAAACTACACCAACTTGTCACTTGCTAGCGTGAACGTGGGGTTAGCGTAAGGCCATCTGCTCACGCAGTGCCAGCTCGGAGTCAGCTCTGAGGTGAATTACAGACTCGGCGGATTTATACCCCGTACATATTAAAATACAGATGTGAACATGAACTCTGTGTAATTACAGCAGAAATGCTCCGATCTCGGATTGCTCCGCCAAAACCACAAATTAAAATTCAAAGTTTGCTTTATAACCCTGCCAGGAGTGACCACAAGGTGGCGGAACACACACACACACACACACACACACACACACACACACACACACACACGTTTGGTCCAGGCCTTCAATGTGGTCTGTGTGTTAAATCAAATATATCACAGTGTGGACACACTGTACGCTACAGTGGGAGGTAAAGGCAGGACTCGGCGGTTTGGCGTCTTTGTAGAGGGTGATCCATGACAGAGGTCAAAACGCAAGCAACAGAGGTACATGACAGGGCAGTGAATATAGTTAGAGGGTCAAAAAACAAAAATAACATCAAGCTGTATTCTGATTTAGCAAGTGAAGTCCAAAAGTTACATCAGAATTTATATAAGGAAAGTGCCTGGTATTCAGAGTTGGGTTACACAGCTACCAAGACAGGGGAGGTGGTTTTGGAGAAACCAGTAAGAGTAAGCTATATTTTGAAGAAGTCTTCTTCTTCTTCTTTCGGGTGTTCCTGTTAGGGGTCGCCACAGCAGATAATGTCCCTCCATCTCCTCCTGTCCTCTGTATCCTCATGTCTTCCTTCGCCCCATCTATAAATCTCATCTTTGGTCTTCTTCTTTTCCTTCTACTTGGCAACTCCATCTCCAGTGTTCTCTTCCCAATATAACGCTACATTTTGAAAATATCCAACTGAAAAATCCCACCCCCTTCCTTCAAGCCCTCCCTCCAAAGCCACTCTTCCAAGACACTGCCTGATTATTGCTGGAGGACAAGTCCGAGAGATAGACAAAGGGGGGGGGGTCGGATTGTAGACAAAGGGGGGGGGGGGTCGGATTGTAGTGTCTTGTCATCTTATCCGACTACCTCATGTCTCATTCGCACGTAAGGTCCTGGTCACACTACAGCTCACAATGGGTTTGCGAATACTTGGCGATGAAAAATTGGTAGCATTGCCACCAATCATGCGATGCATGCTGAATGTTCTCTGACCTTTGCGAGTTGTTTTTTGGTGTGTCTCCGCCTTGTGAGTGGCTAAAAAGTCACGAAAAATTTCAATCCATGCATTGAAATTTGGTGGCTATGTTTTCGTCAGCAAACTAGGCAGCGAATGCTTGCAGATGGCTTTGGGAATACTTCCTGAAGCTCAGGGAACCTTGATTGAGCCTCTTAAGATGTATTTGTCTCAAATCCATGTCCCCGATGCTCACGGGAGCCTCATCAACACAGCAGTTTGTCATAGCCTAACCTTTGCAGAAACTTAAAAAGTGGATTTACGTTCGGGGATCCTTCGGAGCGCGTTGTGTGTGCGCTTGAGACCCAGTCGTTATGGGAAACACCTGATGCTGATTTGAGTGCAATCAGTACACGCATATAAGGACGCTGTTTTCACAGAGACTTTGCAAGTACTCTGTCAGGTATGCAGCAGTAGGCGGATCTAAGTGCAGGAAGAGTGTTTATTAGCAGGCGTGATGTTTATAAAAACAAAACACAAATGAAACCGAAAGCAGAGTCATAAACATGGCGAGAAATAAACGTGACAGCGATAATGATAATACTTTGCAAAGCCTCAGTGTCCTTATATGCACGTGCTGATTGTGCTCAAATCAGCATCAGGTGTTTCCCATAACAACGGGGTCCTGTGAGCAGGCGTGGCCGGTCGAGCTCACGAAGGCATGACAGTCAAGCATTCGCCTGCTGTGTGACCACAAGTTTTAGCTTGCCTGTATATCACTATGCATTGCCACCAAAACGCCTCATTTTCATCGATAACTCATTGCAAAGCATCGCGAGCTGTAGCGTGGCCATACCCAGATAGCAAGCTGACATTGAAACGATGTAGAATCAATATTGCATTGTCGACGTTAAACCATTGAATCAACGTCAGATTTCGATGTTGATTTAACATCAGTTTGCACCCTCCGCTAACATTGAAACGATGTTGATTTATTAACTATGGACACACATAACTTCAATTGTATTTCAATTCGCGTCGATATTGAAACAACATTGAAATTTCGACATAACTAAAAATCAATGCGCTTTCAATGTTATTTCAATTGATAGCCTACCAGAAATATCTGGCTCATATATCCTGCTTTATCTACAGCCAGGATCTCCATTTTAATTGCCTAAAATAGTAAATATGAAACACATGCCTTTTTTTTAAGAAAACAAGATTTTTATTTTAAGTTCATTTAATTTTCATGTCTTTCGGCGCGAGCGACACCTCCAGTTCTGTCTGGCGCATATCGTAGCCATTTCTGCACAGCCTGGGTGAAGACCAGATCATTCATGCCAGGCTGTTGAGTGAGGGCATCTGAAACACACACAAAACATAGTTTTCAGTTACACATTGTACTACTGCTGCTAATAATAGGCTGCTACCAAAAAAAAAATTGGCTATATATTTTGTGGAATACTATTATTTAAATGTCATGTATCCTCATAAAGGTCAAACATGCTCAGGGAGGGGGAAAAGATAACAAAAAGTAGGCAAGTAAATCTCGAGGATCATAATTACAGTAAACTAGAACGTCCGAGTTAGCTCGCTAGCGCTGGCTCGCAGCGGCTCGGAGCCAGTGCTGGCTCGCGGCGGCTCGGAGCCAGCGCTGGCTCGCGGCCGGCCGCGAGCCAGCACTAGCGAGCTAACTCGGACGTTCTAGTTTACTGTAATTATGATCTGGCAGCTATTTACACCGGATCCAGTGTAAATAGCTGCCGGAGCCAACGTCCGAGGTTCCGGAGCGCGCTAGCTCGCGGCAGGCTGGAGCCAGCGCTAGCTCGCTAGCTCGGACGTTGGCTCCGGCAGCTATTTACACTGGATCCGGTGTAAATAGCTGCCAGATCATAATTACAGTAAACTAGAATGGAATGTTAACAGCAATGTAATGCCTTTTCTGGCTAATTTTATTCGTCTTACCTCCAACAAAGTGGTCACTACACAAGCGTTGGTATGCCGCTATCCATCTTCTCTGTCGGTCAGCATCTACCGGGATCCGATAAAACGATAACCCTTGCCTTGTTTGTTGATGGTTACTACATCCAGGTACACAACAATATAGTGGCATGATGGAAGTCTTGCTGAAAGTAAAAACTTTCTTTGCTGTCGTTCCTCAATGTTGGCTGTGGTAAACTACTGGTAGTACATGTCCAAAATGACGTGAAAAGGGTCCATACATTGAACTATGTGTAAGGATTAAATGCTGAAAGTGCTGCTTACCTGTAATTGATCCCGGATCCGAGAACGGGTGCCTGTGCGCCGCTGCCGGTCTTTGTCTCACGCTGTCCCCTGTCCCGTTCAACAATGATCGATGACTTTTCAATCATCTTTCCCGGTCAACTATATATCGATGGCTTTTCGACCATACGTGATTTCCCGGTCAACACAAAATCAATGACTTTTCAACATGACTGTTATCACCCGGTAAACCAAATATCAATTATACATCAATCATAATAAGGACGACTATGAATCAATGTTGTTTCAATATCACTGCTGTCAACTTTATTTTAGGTCGGGTTACATCGGTTTAACAATGGTGATTCAACATCTATTTTGCATCAAGATTTCCATGTCGACCATTCTGATGATTCAGATGGAAAATCAATATCTATTCAATGTCAGCTTGCTATCTGGGTAGCTTAAGAAAACACCTGATATTATCATAACGAATGTATACAATGAATTGTTTGTATTCACGGCTTTCAGCTAGCTCGCTAGCTTTAGCAATATGCCTCCCTCACCTTGTGGAAGATTCCAGTTACATGCAGGCACAGAGCGCACAGGGAGCCAGGTCAGTCGGTAGGCCATCGGACCGAAGGAAGCGATTGGACAGATTTTACAGCCCTGAGACTGCCACCGATGACAGATTTTTGTGGCTACTGCCTCAGAGAGGCAAAGCAAGGCAGTAGCCACTATGCCATCGTGTTGTAAGAATGTAAGAATGAGTGTAACAATAGCGAAACTTCGTAACCAATCAGCACTTATCCTGATCAAGTTCGATTACCTGTTCTACATCTTGATAAACTTCAGAACCAGAAACAAAATAAGAGAAACCTTGTTATAACTTCGTAGTATCAGAAGATAATCGGCAGATAAAAAGATAAACGAAATTCACCTCGTGGTTCACCAAGGCTTCTGATTCAATATCAAGTAAGTGGTGTTTCTCATCTCATCTCATTATCTCTAGCCGCTTTATCCTTCTACAGGGTCGCAGGCAAGCTGGAGCCTATCCCAGCTGACTACGGGCGAAAGGCGGGGTACACCCTGGACAAGTCGCCAGGTCATCACAGGGCTGACACATAGACACAGACAACCATTCACACTCACATTCACACCTACGCTCAATTTAGAGTCACCAGTTAACCTAACCTGCATGTCTTTGGACTGTGGGGGAAACCGGAGCACCCGGAGGAAACCCACGCGGACACGGGGAGAACATGCAAACTCCATACAGAAAGGCCCTCGCCGGCCCCGGGGCTCGAACCCAGGACCTTCTTGCTGTGAGGCGACAGCGCTAACCGTAAGTGGTGTTTATTTGAAGAAAATTTACCTTTTGATTATCACAGCTTTTGTTTGGTCCTTCTGAAAGGTCAAATGAAAGGTTTTGTAAGTTTTTTTTTTAGCTTTTTGGCAGATATATTGAGAAGCGGGCAGCACGGTGGTGTAGTGGTTAGCGCTGTTGCCTCACAGCAAGAAGGTCCGGGTTCAAGCCCCGTGGCTGGCGAGGGCCTTTCTGTGCAGAGTTTGCATGTTCTCCCCGTGTCTGCGTGGGTTTCCTCCGGGTGCTCCGGTTTCCCCCACAGTCCAAAGACATGCAGGTTAGGTTAACTGGTGACTCTAAATTGAGCGTAGGTGTGAATGTGAGTGTGAATGGGTGTCTGTGTCTATGTGTCAGCCCTGTGATGACCTGGCGACTTGTCCAGGGTGTACCCCGCCTTTCGCCCGTAGTCAGCTGGGATAGGCTCCAGCTTGCCTGCGACCTTGTAGAACAGGATAAAGCGGCTAGAGATAATGAGATGAGATGAGATTTTAGTCTTTACACTCCACTTGTGAAACAAAATGTGCTCATTCGTACTAAATAATGCTTCCAAGACAATTCATGAACAAGTGCTGTTCACAGCACTGTATTTTCAAGAAAACAGAGTAAACAAAATTGGTTACCAAAATACTCCAAGCCCTGATGCTGCTCACAGCTGGGTGATGCTCGCAAGAGATGAGGTGAGTATCAATGATAACATGTATATACAGTATGCGATATTTACTGTATGGACATAGGATCAGAAAACCATTTTATTTATAAGCAGGAGCCACATGGACCCATAGGGGACCTATTTTTTACCTCGCCTGGGATGGAGTCCACCAGGGGGCAAGGTATTGTTTTCGGTCAGGTTTGGGTTTTTTTTGTAAACAATGTTACAGGAAAATGGTTGGACCAATCTTCATGAAACTTTCAGAATAGATGGGCATTGGTCTCAAATAGAACCTCCAAATTTTGGGGGGTCATCTGGTCAAGGTTTTTTTGGCTACCGCCTCATATCGAAGGCGGTAGCCACTATGTCATCGTGCTGTAAGAATGTAAGAGTATAACAATCGCACAGTACGGTGTGAGAGCAGTACGGTGTGTTCTGATTGGCTGAGAGCAGCAGAGAATCAGAATCAGAACCAAGTTTATTGGCCAAGTATGTTCACACACAAGGTCAAAGTCAAGGTCAAGGCCAACAAAAAGGTCAAAATCGTTTTTTTGCGACATCTTCCTTCATATTCACCATAAGCGCTACCGGGTGAGGTTTGTTTTGCCTGGCAACACTCGTTTCTTTTTGTTTTCAGAGCATTTGTTTTATTTATCTCATCTCATCTCATTATCTCTAGCCACTTTATCCTGTTCTACAGGGTCGCAGGCAAGCTGGAGCCTATCCCAGCTGACTACGGGTGAAAGGCGGGGTACACCCTGGACAAGTTGCCAGGTCATCACAGGGCTGACACATAGACACAGACAACCATTCACACTCACATTCACACCTACGCTCAATTTAGAGTCACCAGTTAACCTAACCTGCATGTCTTTGGACTGTGGGGGAAACCGGAGCACCCGGAGGAAACCCACGCGGACACGGGGAGAACATGCAAACTCCGCACAGAAAGGCCCTCGCCGGCCACGGGGCTCGAACCCGGACCTTCTTGCTGTGAGGCGACAGCGCTAACCACTTCACCACCGTGCCGCCTGTTTTATTTATTTATTTATTGCTGTCTGGATGTAAAGAGAATTCCAAGGAATTCAAATCACGAAAAATACTTCTAAAATTAAAGAGGTACCCTGCTGAGGTCTGCATTCTCCAACTTTGACGTTCAGCGTGGAGATCTGGAAGTGAAGAACTTCACTCGGCTTTTATACTTTTATTCTATTTATAACCGCTGCATATAAACTGTAATGAGACAATAACTTGAAATGTAAACCCGACCATTCATTGGTTAGATGAAGGAATGTCAAACATTTTGCAAATAGGAACCTCTACCATCATATAATTAATTCCTGACACACTCACAATGAGAAAACCAACAGAAAAAAAAAAACAACAAAGACAGGGGCTCCCTTGATGCATTCAGCTGTAATTTTCCACATTATTGTGAATATTTTAAAACAGCTTGGTCTGGAATACCTGACACGAACTGCCTTTACAAAGCTTCAAACAAATGAACATTCTTTCCTCATGTCTCTTCCTAAACATTTCCTGCTTTTTGTCCTGAACTTCAATCGATTTATTAGAGTTTACAGTGCAGTGTTTCCTCTCGTCTTTAAAGCAGGAGCTCCAGAGAAGCTTTCGCGCAGACCTTTGGCAGCTTTCACATGGAAAAACACTTCATCTGTGTTTCCTCAGACCACAAAATTCTTTGCAAAGATCGGACGTCAAATAGTCTCGAAACCACAGACCCACGGGAGTCCTCGCTGTACTCCTGAGCTGCGTTCAGGTTAAAATGACTAGCGAAGCAGCTTTCTGATGAGCCGTAATAAATCAATAGGGCATTGAGAAGGGCGCATCGTTTCCATCTGATATCCCACAGAGGCAGGAGGCAGCAGTGTGGGAGTGTGTGTGAAGGAGGCTGATTGTGCTTTAGAGTGTTTCAGGATCACGGAAATATTGTTTTTTGTTCGCAAAAAGCGAGCCAGTTAATGTTACTGAGATGAGTGATGCATGAACTGAGTGGTCAGTGTTGCAGATTTAACCCTTTATCTGAAATGTGAATGTTTACGTATTTGATGCAAAGACTATAATAATCGCATTTAAAGGTCAAAGTCTGTCCTGTGCCAGAATCCGTTCTTTCCAGGGAGCCTCCCGCCCAAGTACTAACCAGGCCCTTAAGGCACACTGGGCATCGCCGATCTCTGTTTCTATATCCCCCTGCCTCTCGCCTATTACAGTGGTGCTTGAAAGTTTGTGAACCCTTTAGAATTTTCTATATTTCTGCATAAATATGACCTTAAACAACATCAGATTTTCACACAAGTCCTAAAAGTAGATAAAGAGAACCCAGTTAAACAAATGAGAGAAAAATATTATACTTGGTCATTTATTTATTGAGGAAAATGATCCAATATTACATATCTGTGAGTGGCAAAAGTAAGTGAACCTTTGCTTTCAGTATCTGGTGTGACCCCCTTGTGCAGCAATAACTGCAACTAAATGTTTCCTGTAACTGTTGATCAGTCCTGCACACCGGCTTGGAGGAATTTTAGCCCGTTCCTCCGTACAGAACAGCTTCAACTCTGGGATGTTGGTGGGTTTCCTCACATGAACTGCTCACTTCAGGTCCTTCCACAAGATTTCAATTGGATTAAGGTCAGGACTTTGACTTGGCCATTCCAAAACATTAACTTCATTCTTCTTTAACCATTCTTTGGTAGAATGACTTGTGTGCTTAGGGTCGTTGTCTTGCTGCATGACTCACCTTCTCTTGAGATTCAGTTCATGGACAGATGTCCTGACATTTTCCTTTAGAATTTGCTGGTATAATCCAGAATTCATTGTTCCATCAATGATGGCAAGCCGTCCTGGCCCAGATGCAGCAAAACAGGCTCAAACCATGATACTACCACCACCATGTTTCACAGATGGGATAAGGTTCTTATGTTGGAATGCAGTGTTTTCCTTTCTCCAAACATAACGCTTCTCATTTAAACCAAAAAGTTCTATTTTGGTCTCATCCATCCACAAAACATTTTTCCAATAGCCTTCTGGCTTGTCCACATGATCTTTAGCAAACTGCAGATGAGCAGCAATGTTCATTTTGGAGAGCAGTGGCTTTCTCCTTGCAACCCTGCCATGCACACCATTGTTGTTCAGTGTTCTCCTGATGGTGGACTCATGAACATTAACATTAGCCAATGTGAGAGAGGCCTTCAGTTGCTTAGAAGTTACCCTGGGGTCCTTTGTGACCTCGCCGACTATTACACACCTTGCTCTTGGAGTGATCTTTGTTGGTCGACCACTCCTGGGGAGGGTAACAATGGTCTTGAATTTCCTCCATTTGTACACAATCTGTCTGACTGTGGATTGGTGGAGTCCAAACTCTTTAGAGATGGTTTTGTAACCTTTTCCAGCCTGATGAGCATCAACAATGCTTTTTCTGAGGTCCTCAGAAATCTCCTTTGTTCGTGCCATGATACACTTCCACAAACATGTGTTGTGAAGATCAGACTTTGATAGATCCCTGTTCTTTAAATAAAACAGGGTGCCCACTTACACCTGATTGTCATCCCATTGATTGAAAACACCTGACTCTAATTTCACCTTCAAATTAACTGCTAATCATAGAGGTTCACATACTTTTGCCACTCACAAATGTGTAATATTGGATCATTTTCCTCAATAAATAAATGACCAAGCATAATATTTTTGTCACATTTGTTTAACTGGGTTCGCTTTATCTACTTTTCAGACTTGTGTGAAAATCTGATGATGTTTTAGGTCATATTTATGCAGAAATATAGAACATTCTAAAGGGTTCACAAACTTTCAAGCACCACTGTACATAGCTGGGGTTACAATGGGGGGGTTGGTCCTCTTTTATTTTTATGGATTGTTATGATGATCTTTGGTATGACCTGACCATGAGTAACCTTCCAGAGAAGAAGTGGACACGCTAACCACTCGATCAACTCACAGTCTCATTTCAAGGTAGAGAAGTGATATTTTATTTATTGGTGATGATGCCATGTTGACATCATGTATTATTATCCATACAGGACACTTTTTCGATGGAATAAAAACATGTGTTCTATTCCCTTCTAGCAGGTTTCATTCATTTGGTTTGATAGTATGCAAAATTGTTAGCATATCGCTTATCCTACATGTATTACTTCACTCTACCCAATGGAGAATGAGTGTTGAATATGGTTTACAATACTGCATGGTTGTCAAGACGACACAACATCACACGTCGAAGCTGATGTGAATGTCCAGTGACAAAACTTTTCTGCTGTGCATGCGCATAATCATTTCTTCTTCTTCGCATAATCATTGCTACTGCTAGGATTAGATAATGAAGCACAAAATAAATAAAGTGAAAACTGAAACTGAAGACGCACTGAACATCCGAAAGGCTACCAAAACTTCATTAGATATTCTTCATGCATATTTACAGGAGAAAAACATACCAACAGACATCGAAAAACTGGAAAAGAGACACATCGGAGATGTAAAACGTCCGTGCTAGTGAGCAACTGTCACAATTTGTAAACGAACATGGCCGCCAGGTTTCTTCGGAAGATTTTGAGAGAATTTTGGCTGCCAGGTGGCTCCGTTGTGTGTAGCTGTCAATGTTGATTTTAAAAGTAACTCAGTAAATTACACAGGGAAATGAATACGTAAGTCTGAGTGAAAAATACTGTAGCAAGCGTGCAGCATGAAAGGAGAGTCTGGAGACAGAAATCTTAGTTTCTAGGTCGTTATCCTGTGCTACTTGCTCTCGATAGCACCGGCTTGACCACTTTATTAGCATTCGCTAACACTACTGATGAACACTACACCAGCTGGAAGGTGACTTCACTGCCGCGCTAACAGCGCTGACTTGCGGTTAAGCTAGCATTGGTTTTTGAGAATGCTAATATGAAGAAAGTATGTATAATAATAATAATAATAATAATAATAATAATAATAATAATAATAATAATGTGGGCGGCACGGTGGTGTAGTGGTTAGCGCAGTCGCCTCACAGCAAGAAGGTCTGGGTTCGAGCCCCGTGGCCGGCGAGGGCCTTTCTGTGTGGAGTTTGCATGTTCTCCCCGTGTCCGCGTGGGTTTCCTCCGGGTGCTCCGGTTTCCCCCACAGTCCAAAGACATGCAGGTTAGGTTAACTGGTGACTCTAAATTGAGCGTAGGTGTGAATGTGAGTGTGAATGGTTGTCTGTGTCTATGTGTCAGCCCTGTGATGACCTGGCGACTTGTCCAGGGTGTACCCCGCCTTTCGCCCGTAGTCAGCTGGGATAGGCTCCAGCTTGCCTGCGACCCTGTAGAACAGGATAAAGCGGCTAGAGATAATGAGATGAGATGAGATATCTTCCTGACTTTCTGCAACGTCAGTAAAAAAACATACGTCAATATTTTTTTTTTGCGAAATGTTCCTCGTATTCAGCTTCATGTTACACATGTGCACGAGTCGAATTTGTGGAACGTAGATGAATTTATTAAAAGTGTTTTCACAGATTCCTTCTTCATGTCAACATCTACTCCGTATTAGTTCCTGCTTTAGTCCTGTCTCCGCCTCCTGGTTTATCATTTGCTTGTTAGCTGACAGTGTGCACCTGTTTTCTGCTTTAGTTCTTCATTGTTTGCCTCCTGACACCCTTAAACACAAACGATTTAGTTTCATGAATTTAATGTCTTGTTTTTACAGTGTGCCTGGGTATTTTTAGATCTTCGGCATGTGATATGACCTTCGCCTGGATTTATAACTATGATTACCGGACTGCCTTGCATAAATCTATCACACTTGTGTCTTGTTTCTAACTCATGCATTACAAGCGCTTTATTTATGTATATTGGCCTCGAATGTCATCCTGTAGTTGTAATTACAGCCAAAACGTAAATTTCAGCATGACATCAAACTGTCAGAGAGTGGCGCTGGACTTAACACTGCTCCTTGCTTGAGCCAAAATCACGCAAGAAACATGTGCTTCAGTTTAAGATCAGACTCAATCTGAGACATGCCTCCAAACACTTTTATCCAAACTCCGCCCCCATGCGTGTAACTCTTACATAACTTCGAAAGTGTGAGGTCTGAATACTGACCGCGCACTTTTTCATGAAAGAGGTCAGAAATTCCAAGTTCTGAGTTTCAACTGAACGAAACACAAATGCAGTGTTTCTCAACTCCATTACATTTCAACCCAGTTCACGTTCGTTAATTATAAATTAGGCGTGTGGAAGAAGGAAAAACCCCAGAATGTGCCGCGGCATGCCAGGACTCCATGACTCCAATATGTTTTTTGTGGCTCGGAAAACAAGTAAAGACACTGGAAAGAGTTTTGAGTCAAAATTCAAATGAATATTTTGCTCCGTTGAGCTGAACACAGCCAGCGTCCAGGTTTTATTGCCAAACTCTCTGCGTTTGTGCTGAATTCCTGATTCTGATTTTCTATAACAGCGCTACTGTTTCTATAGTAACAGCAAATTCTTACAGAGTTTTAATTACAGGTTCAGTCGATACTGTATTTATGGCACTCTCATAATTACAAAACTGAAAGTTAGAGGATGTTAATCACCGAGACAAGGCGGTTGCCAGGATTTTTCAAATATCGAGGTAAAAAATGGCCAACCCAACCCCACCCTACCCCACCCCGCCCTACCCCACCCCGCCCCCCATTCACAGCCAGTTCAGGAATAGACTCTATAATTTCTCAATCTTTGTTTGAGCTGTGAAGAAAAAGTCATCCTCCACCCACAGAAAGTACTTACTGGTGACCTGTGAGACAGAAAGGTTCCTGCCAGCAAACCAATCAACCCATCCATCCATTTTCTTCCACTTATCTGAAATCGGGTCATGGTGGCAGCAGGCTAAGCAGGGTATTCCAGGCATCCCTCTCCCCAGCAATGCTTTCCAGTCCCTCCTGGGGGATCCCAAGGCACTTCCAGGCCAGATGAGATATATAATCTCTCCAGCATGTTCTGGGTCTACCCCAAGGTCTCCTCCCAGTTGAATGTGCCTAGAAAACCTCCAAAGGAAGGCACCGAGAAGGCATCCTAATCAGATGCCTGAACCACCTCAGCTGACTCCTTTTGACATGAAGGAGCAGTGGCTTGACTCCAAGATCCCTCCAGATGTCTGAGCTCCTCACCCTCTGTCTAAGAGTGAGCCCAGCCACCCTACAGAGAAAGCTCATTTCAGCCACTTGTACCCATGATCTCATCCTTTCAGTCACTACCCAAAGCTCATGACCATAGGTGAGGGTTGGAACGTAGATTGACTGGTAAATCTAAAGCTTTGCCTTCCGGTTCAGCTCCCTCTTCACCACGACGGACCAGTACAACACCCACATTCCTGCTGATGCCGGCCCAATCCTCTTGTCCATCTCACAACCCATTTTACCATCACGCATGAACAAGCTCCTGAAATACTTGAACTCCTTCACTTGGGGCAGCAACTCACTCCCAACCAGGAGGGAGCACTCCACCATTTTCCGGCAAAGAACCATGGCCTCAGACTCGGAGGTGCTGACTCTCATCCCAGCCGCTTCAATCTCGGCTGCAAACCATCCCAGTGCTTGTTGAAGGCAAACCAACCCTACAGGTTAAAACTGTTTTTAATCGGGTGAATGAAGATCACATCAGGCAGAAATTAACATGGCATCAGGTTCATTTATTTTGGACAATGGATTTGTGGGTATTGAAGTTTACATGAGCTGTGTGAGACTCTATGTTGCGTTTGTTCATTAGTTTAGGCATCTGTTCTACAAATACTGTAGAGCACGCTCCGCCTCCGCAATTTCCAACGAAAATTACTGTGCTCTGGCTTTGAGAAGTCAGATGTATCTGCAACTACATGTTACATGATGCTGCGTTAATGCAGGGATAATTGTCACGTCCGCTCTACTTTCATTTAATATGAAACTGAAGAAAAAAATGCCAAGGACGTGACCTTGGTGTCCTCGATGGTGGATATGAGCATAATCACTGAATCTTGGATTGATGTCACTTCAACATGATGAAGGTTGGAGTAAAAAGTGTGGAGTAATAATCACGTTTTGTAAATTATTTTTATTCTCAGTGTGATAACAGAATCTAGCCTTCATTAGGCCTATAAAAGTTTGCTAATGTGGAACTACAATCTGCAGTTGTGTAATGTAGACTAATAAAATAGTAATGGAAAATAAGCAATGTAGGGGAGAGCAGAGAGACTTGGGACAAGTTCAGCTTTTGTAGCTTGGGTGAAATTCTTTGCAGGTCATGTCACATTCATATCGCATTAAAGAGTATTTACTCTACCCTCTTACCACAACATTAGTTTCTCAACTTGTTACAGTACACTGGCCTTCAGATTTCACTTTTTCTTTTATTATTATTACATACATGTCAACCTTTGGTCAATCAAACCTGTATAACCAACCTCCAAAATCCGTATTTCCCTTATAAAATCCGTATAAGATGCAAATTAAAATAATTTACCTAAAATTTGAATGATAATTAACAATGATATATACAAGTTACTTTTTATTCAATATTAATAACAATAAACGAGGCTGCATGTCACAGCAAGTGTCTGTGTTGATCTTGCCGGAGTGCCCATTCAGAATCTTTTCAGTCGCTACTGAAAGTCGCTCAGGTGGAAATACGTGTTTCAAACAAAATGTTACTTCCCGGTTGGCGGGATTCTCGCAATGCGGTGTGCGCATGATCAGAAGTGGAACGAAGTCTCGCTACCACAAGATAATGCGCGATTTCATAAGACTCTTTACTGGCTGTTTGTGCTGTCTGTAGTGTACAGTACATTTGTAAATGAATGTTCTGCGCTCTTTTATCTTCGTGGGAATTGATTATAGCTCTAAATAAATATTGAAGTTTTTTTAAAGAATCCGTATAACTTTATTTGTACGCCCGTATACTACGTTTATTGAATCAAATCCGTATAAAATACGAACATTCCGTATAGGTTGACATGTATGTTTTTTTTTTTTTTTAGGGAGACTTGGGACATTACATTGGGAGACTTGTGACAAAAATAAAATCCCTAGCTTCATCGCACATGTTTAATTTTTATTTATGATCAAAACTTGTCCCATATGAACTTTATGAACACACAATGCTGGTACAGCAATAAAAAAAATGTCCGTTTACCCAAAACCTGACTCAACTAAACAGGTCCATTCTCTAGAAGGAATGAAATAAGCTTCATCCTCATGCAGGGACACGCCCACATTTTTTCAAATGTTTTAAGCAATTTTATATTTGCGAACCACAAGAAAAAACCTGTAACATGATGAACTGTCCCAACTCTCCCAATCTGGGCATTTTGGGGAAAAAAAAAAGAAACCCTTCAATTTTTCCCCCTGAATTTAAAGGTACTGACTGCAAAGTCAACTGAAATTTTTCAAATTTTTTTATTGTGCATGGCATTGTCCTCTGTCCAACAAGAACAATATCATGCCTCTGAGCTGTGATCATTTTGATGTCCTGAGGGTCACTTTTCTCCATTTTGGAACCATTTTCCTCCCTCTTGGGGTAAACAGTTTGGCTCTACGGAAACAGGAAACAGCCAAACACGAGGGAGGAGCTCTAATTAATTTGTATAACTATGGAATTGCATCACACCAAGATGGTGATGCGGGGAAAACATCGTGACTCCGCATCGACCTCAGAGAGTTTTGAGTCACAGGGATGTAATTTGTAGTTGACATTCGTGAATAGATCCATGAAACCAAAGATGAATATTTATATTGTATCTTTTCTCTGTTATTGCATTTGTGTTCTCATTTCTTTCTCTGGAAGATCAAAACATTAGGTGTATAACTCCATACTCACTACCGTGGAATCGAGCCCATGCATTCTAAGGCTAAGATAGCTAAGCGTTAGCTAGAATGATTTAGTTATCTGTCCAGAAAAATGACACATCATCGAACCTTGCTGTCTCTTGCAGTTGCTCTCACTAGGCAGGTTTTCTTTTCCTTTTCCGCTGGATGGAGGGCCGAGTCCTCCATGTTTACCCACACCGACTTGTTTTGGTTAAAAGTAGCTCAAACATGCCCCATGGTGGTCACGTGATATTGTTGCTCACCGGGATGCTTTTTATCTCGGCAAAACATTTACACACAGGATACATGGTGTGTGTGTGCAGCAGTGAAACATCTCGAAACTCCAACAGCAACAGAAATAGAACATTTTGCCCAGAGTTCAACTTTGCAGTCATAACCTTTACGTTTAATAAATAATACTATATATGGTAACTCGAGCTTCCATACTTTAATTCCTAACGAGTCCCCAATTCACCAGTGTACATTACACCATAGAATGGAGGTGGAGGTGAAGGAGAAAATACTTTTAAGTTTTGGTTGATAAAATATTTAACGACACAGACCTGACTGCAGTGTCCAGCTTCGGCTCCAAAGGAAGTCGGTTACTCTAAGGGGCAACTTCGGACTTCTGATGGAATCCAAAACCTGATTGGTTGAAATGGGAATACAAACTGTCCTGAGTCTCACCTATCCCGAGTCTCCCTGCTCTCCCCTATTCGTAACATTCTTCTAGTTCAGAAAACCCACTTAAGCAGTGCGTAACCCGACTCTGAATACCAGGAACTTTCCCAATGTAAATATTGGCATAAGTTTGGAGATTAAGTCACCAATTCTGTACACAGCCCTTTGTGTGTGAAATGTAAGAAATACTTTAAAACTTTCCATATATTTATATAAAGCAGCATGAAAGTCTTGTGCAACCATTTTTTAACATTAGAAACAGAAGTACAGTCAGTGTTCTCAAAGAGGATTATTTTTACTCTCTCAGCCTTGAATCTGTCTCTTTCATTTGAACTGGTCTTGAACTGGACTTGAACCGTTTTGGACTTGGTCTTTACTCAGTCTCAACTAGTCCTGGTCTTGGATTTGCCTTGGACTCGACAAAGGTGGTCTTGACTACAGCTCTGATCAGAGGTAGCAGGAACGGTCTTGAGGTTGGAATTCAGATGTTTCTCCAATGCACAATGGAAATCCCAGTGATAAACAAGGCCTCTGATGAGCCTCTAGTGCTGATTGTTATTGTATCTTATAAAACTGTAATCAATATCAGAAATATAATTAACCACAGCGAGATGAGATGCAGTGTGCTGTCAGAGTCTGGATCTCCACACCGAGGAATCTGAGGAATGTTTTACCTTCTCCACGACCGGGTATGGATAAACACTCGCCTTGGAGTTTTTGGATCATCATTAAGATAAAAATCAGATGTTGGGGTTTTTTTTCCTCAAGGTTTCAAAACATGCTTTTGAAAATCACGGCTACTTTTACCACGCAGGGTGAACCAAACCTCAGGAGCAGAAAACGCTATGATTCAGCTGGAAATCCAGAGCCAGACCTCAACACACACACACACACACACACACACACACACACACACACACACACACAATCTATATTACAGTGTACAGTAAGTGAAGTGCGTGTGCCAGCATTCATATTTGTTACAGTGAATTTCCCTCTCAGAATAACAGCCACAGAAAAACCTTCAGCTCAAAGTTTAAAGAGAATTAAACAAATTAAACAGTACAACTTTACTTTTGTATCAATAAAAATGTACACATGCAATCATTTCACTCTTTATAAAACATATTTAACTTATTACATATCAGTACAAGGAATTCAAGGTAAACAAATTCACAAGACCACCAAGTAACACTGTGCATCACTGGATACCACCAAGTACCACTGTGCCTCACTGGATACCACCAAGTACCAATGGGCATCACTGGACACCACCAAGTACCACTGTGCATCACTGGACACCACCAAGTACCAATGGGCATCACTCGAGACCACCAAGCACCACTGTGCATCACTGGATACCACCAAGTATCACTGTGCATCACTGGACACCACCAAGTACCAATGGGCATCACTCGAGACCACCAAGTACCACTGTGCATCACTGGATACCACCAAGTACCAATGGGCATCACTGGACACCACCAAGTACCACTGTGCATCACTGGACACCACCAAGTACCAATGGGCATCACTGGACACCACCAAGTACCAATGGGCATCACTCGAGACCACCAAGCACCACTGTGCATCATTCGAGACCGCCAAGTACCACTGTGCATCACTGGATACCACCAAGTACCACTGTGCATCACTGGACACCACCAAGTACCACTGTGCATCACTGGACACCACCAAGTACCACTGTGCATCACTGGACACCACCAAGTACCAATGGGCATCACTGGACACCACCAAGTACCAGTGGGCATCACTCGAGACCACCAAGCACCACTGTGCATCACTCGAGACCACCAAGTACCACTGTGCATCACTCAAGACCACCAAGTACCACTGTGCATCACTGGATACCACCAAGTACCACTGTGTATCACTGGATACCACCAAGTACCACTGTGTATCACTGGATACCACCAAGTACCACTGTGTATCACTGGATACCACCAAGTACCAATGGGCATCACTGGACACCACCAAGTACCACTGGGCATCACTGGATACCACCAAGTACCAATGGGCATCACTGGACACCACCAAGTACCACTGGGCATCACTGGATACCACCAAGTACCAATGGGCATCACTGGACACCACCAAGTACCAGTGGGCATCACTCGAGACCACCAAGCACCACTGTGCATCACTCGAGACCACCAAGTACCACTGTGCATCACTCAAGACCACCAAGTACCACTGTGCATCACTGGATACCACCAAGTACCACTGTGTATCACTGGATACCACCAAGTACCACTGTGTATCACTGGATACCACCAAGTACCACTGTGTATCACTGGATACCACCAAGTACCAATGGGCATCACTGGACACCACCAAGTACCACTGTGCATCACTGGATACCACCAAGTACCACTGTGTATCACTGGATACCACCAAGTACCAATGGGCATCACTGGACACCACCAAGTACCACTGGGCATCACTGGATACCACCAAGTACCAATGGGCATCACTGGACACCACCAAGTACCACTGGGCATCACTGGATACCACCAAGTACCAATGGGCATCACTGGACACCACCAAGTACCAGTGGGCATCACTCGAGACCACCAAGCACCACTGTGCATCACTCGAGACCACCAAGTACCACTGTGCATCACTCAAGACCACCAAGTACCACTGTGCATCACTGGATACCACCAAGTACCACTGTGTATCACTGGATACCACCAAGTACCACTGTGTATCACTGGATACCACCAAGTACCACTGTGTATCACTGGATACCACCAAGTACCAATGGGCATCACTGGACACCACCAAGTACCACTGGGCATCACTGGATACCACCAAGTACCAATGGGCATCACTGGACACCACCAAGTACCACTGGGCATCACTGGACACCACCAAGTACCACTGGGCATCACTGGATACCACCAAGTATCACTGTGCATCACTGGATACCACCAAGTACCACTGGGTATCACTGGATACCACCAAGTACCAATGGGCATCACTGGACACCACCAAGCACCAATGGGCATCACTCGAGACCACCAAGCACCACTGTGCATCACTTGAGACCACCAAGTACCACTGGGCATCACTGGATACCACCAAGTACCACTGTGTATCACTGGACACCACCAAGTACCACTGTGTATCACTGGATACCACCAAGTACCACTGTGCATCACTGGATACCACCAAGTACCACTGTGTATCACTGGATACCACCAAGTACCACTGTGTATCACTGGATACCACCAAGTACCAATGTGCATCACTGGATACCACCATGTACCACTGTGCATCACTGGATACCACCAAGTATCACTGTGCATCACTGGATACCACCAAGTACCACTGTGTATCACTGGATACCACCAAGTACCACTGTGCATCACTGGATACCACCAAGTACCACTGTGTATCACTGGATACCACCAAGTACCACTGTGTATCACTGGATACCACCAAGTACCACTGTGTATCACTGGATACCACCAAGTACCACTGTGTATCACTGGATACCACCAAGTACCAATGGGCATCACTGGACACCACCAAGTACCACTGTGCATCACTGGATACCACCAAGTACCACTGTGTATCACTGGATACCACCAAGTACCACTGTGCATCACTGGATATCACCAAGTACCACTGTGCATCACTGGATACCACCAAGTACCACTGTGTATCACTGGATACCACCAAGTACCACTGGGCATCACTGGACACCACCAAGTACCACTGTGTATCACTGGATACCACCAAGTACCACTGTGCATCACTGGATATCACCAAGTACCACTGTGCATCACTGGATACCACCAAGTACCACTGTGTATCACTGGATACCACCAAGTACCACTGGGCATCACTGGACACCACCAAGTACCACTGTGCATCACTGGATACCACCAAGTACCACTGTGCATCACTGGACACCACCAAGTACCACTGTGCATCACTGGACACCACCAAGTACCACTGTGCATCACTGGATACCACCAAGTACCACTGTGCATCACTGGATACCACCAAGTACCACTGTGCATCACTGGACACCACCAAGTACCACTGTGCATCACTGGACACCACCAAGTACCACTGTGCATCACTGGATACCACCAAGTACCACTGTGCATCACTGGATACCACCAAGTACCACTGTGCATCACTGGATACCACCAAGTACCACTGTGTATCACTGGATACCACCAAGTACCACTGGGATTATACATGAGGAAATTTGCTGCTCAAGCTGAGGGACGAAGCTCTGACACAACTAGCAACCAAAGGAAAAACTTCAAAGAGAGGAACAAAAACAAAAATGTGTACAGCGTACTCTCAACCCGAAACAGCTGAGCAGATATTATAAGAAGCATGACATTAACTTTTACTGCTGTCATGCCCAGAGGACAGTGTAACTAATTAAACACACACCGCACAATTAAATTTAATAAGGTAGAGATTGACGCATTCTTGTAATGTGCGGTTAGACGCAGGACACAAGTGCATATCAGGGTGAGTCCACAAATCAAAATCGTCAAAAAGCAGGTACAGTGGTGCTTGAAAGTTTGTGAACCTTTTCGAATTTCTTATATTTCTGCATAAATATGACCTAAAACATCATCAGATTTTCACACAAGTTCTAAAAGTAGATAAAGAGAACCCAGTTAAACAAATGAGATACAAATATTATACTTGGTCATTTATTTATTGAGGAAAATGATCCAATATTACATATCTGTGAGTGGCAAAAGTATGTGACCCTTTGCTTTCAGTATCTGGTGTGACCCCCTTGTGCAGCAATAACTGCAGCTAAACATTTGCGGTAACTGTTGATCAGTCCTGCACACCGGCTTGGAGGAATTTTAGCCCATTCCTCCGTACAGAACAGCTTCACCTCTGGGATGTTGGTGGGTTTCCTCACATGAACTGCTCGCTTCAGGTCCTTCCACAACATTTCCATTGGATTAAGGTCAGGACTTTGACTTGGCCATTCCAAAACATTAACTTCATTCTTCTTTAACCATTCTTTGGTAGAACGACTTGTGTGCTTAGGGTCGTTGTCTTGCTGCATGACCCACCTTCTCTTGAGATTCAGTTCATGGACAGATGTCCTGACATTTTCCTTTAGAATTGGCTGGTATAATTCAGAATTCATTGTTCCATCAATGATGGCAAGCCGTCCTGGCCCAGATGCAGCAAAACAGGCCCAAACCATGATACTACTACCACCATGTTTCACAGATGGGATAAGGTTCTTATGCTGGAATGCAGTGTTTTCCTTTCTCCAAACATAACACTTCTCATTTAAACCAAAAAGTTCTATTTTGATCTCATCCGTCCACAGAACATTTTTCCAATAGTCTTCTGGCTTGTCCATGTGATCTTTAGCAAATTGCAGACGAGCAGCAATGTTCTTTTTGGAGAGCAGTGGCTTTCTCCTTGCAATCCTGCCATGCACACCATTGTTGTTCTGTGTTCTCCTGATGGTGGACTCATGAACATTAATATTAGCCAATGTGAGAGAGGCCTTCAGTTGCTTAGAAGTTACCCTGGGGTCCTTTGTGACCTCACCGACTATTACACGCCTTGCTTTTGAAGTGATCTTTGTTGGTCGACCACTCCTGGGGAGGGTAACAATGGTCTTGAATTTTCTCCATTTGTACACAATCTGTCTGACTGTGGATTGGTGGAGTCCAAACTCTTTAGAGATGGTTTTGTCACCTTTTCCAGCCTGATGAGCATCAACAACGCTTTTTTCTGAGGTCCTCAGAAATCTCCTTTGTTTGTGCCACGATACACTTCCACAAACATGTGTTGTGAAGATCAGACTTTGATAGATCCCTGTTCTTTAAATAAAACAGGGTGCCCACTCACACCTGATTGTCATCCCATTGATTGAAAACACCTGACTCTAATTTCACCTTCAAATTAACTGCTAATCCTAGAGGTTCACATACTTTTGCCACTCACAGATATGTAATATTGGATCATTTTCCTCAATAAATAAATGACCGAGTATAATATTTTTGTCTCATTTGTTTAACTGGGTTCTCTTTATCTACTTTTAGGACTTGTGTGAAAATCTGATGATGTTTTAGGTCATATTTATGCAGAAATATAGAAAATTTTAAAGAGTTCAGAAACTTTCAAGCACCACTGTAGGAGACAATACACTGGGAATATCCATGAGCAAAAGTTTAAAAAATTAGGCGTGAGTGTAAAATGGATTCATACAGAAACAGGGAAACAGAACTCTGAACGTATCTATCGAAAAATGGACAAAAACAAGGTGATGAAGAAAAGAAAACAGAGGGTAGAAATAGACAAACTCATCAAAGGCTTAACACAGAACAGGTGAACACATTCGAGTAATCAACCAATCACAGAGCAGAAATAAAAGCACACTGTAATGTGAACTAAAGTGCATGATATGAACTCAAACAAAAGCATCTAAGTAGAACTCATCATCCTGGAAAACGCATTGAGAGTGGAAATTTGGGACAATACCGAACTTCAGTTCATGTTAAAAAAAACCCTGAATTTAACTTTCGTAAGTTTTTCCCTGCAGGTGCTGGCCCCCGACACCTCAACATCTTTCCTCGCGCTCTGCTTCCCCTCATTGCTCTCTGTTTGTATGAGTCGGTTGGAAATCTCTCCCCACAGCATGCGACTCGACTGTATTCACCTGCCCGTCTTAAAAGCCACCGCTCCACACGTTCTCCAGTTTTACGAGCTGGAAAAGATCCAGAAGCTCCAAAACGCTTTCAACAGAAGAACCCAGAATCAGTTTTATAGCAGAGAGACGAGTTTCCAAACGGCATCAACAACCACAAACCTCCAGCTAGAAGATATACGGCACACATCTGCTAAAACCATGAGATCTGTCTTTGACACAATCAAATGATTTCGAGCATAAACCAGAAAACATAACGAGATTAACAGCGGGGCTTTAAATTACAGTTAAAACGAAATCCAACATTTACAATGTAAAGGAAAGGATCGTATAAATGGACTGCTAACGGACGTGGATTATCAGACAGCGAATAAATTAGCATGCTACATAAATCAGTCGAAGCTACATCTGAAAATTGTTATGTCTAATATCACTTTTAGGTTTTATAATTCAAAAAGTGTTACATAATTCATATTTATTGAAATATTTAATCAGTAAAATACAAATCCTAATCCCAATCCTTATTATACAGTATAATGTGACTAGCAGGTAGCCACGCCCTGATGGGCTGATTAAACTGTGGCCATGCCCTGATGGACTGATTAAGGTCTGATGGACTAATTAAGTTGTGGTCACACCCTGATGGACTGATTAAGCTGTGGTCACACCCTGATGGACTGATTAAGCTGTGGTCACACCCTGATGGACTGATTAAGCTGTGGTCACACCCTGATGGACTGATTAAGCTGTGGCCACACCCTGATGGACTGATTAAACTGTGGCCATGCCCTGATGGACTGATTAAGGTCTGATGGACTAATTAAGCTGTGGTCACACCCTGATGGACTGATTAAGCTGTGGTCACACCCTGATGGACTGATTAAGCTGTAGCCAGACCCTGATGGACTGATTGCGCTGTAGCCACACCCTGATGGATTGATTGTGCTGTAGCCACACCCTGATGGACTGATTAAGCTGTGGCCACACCCTGATGGACTGATTAAGCTGTGGTCACACCCTGATGGACTGATTAAGCTGTGGTCACACCCTGATGGACTGATTAAGCTGTGGTCACACCCTGATGGACTGATTAAGCTGTGGCCACACCCTGATGGACTGATTAAACTGTGGCCATGCCCTGATGGACTGATTAAGGTCTGATGGACTAATTAAGCTGTGGTCACACCCTGATGGACTGATTAAGCTGTGGTCACACCCTGATGGACTGATTAAGCTGTAGCCAGACCCTGATGGACTGATTGCGCTGTAGCCACACCCTGATGGATTGATTGTGCTGTAGCCACACCCTGATGGACTGATTAAGCTGTGGCCACACCCTGATGGACTGATTAAGCTGTAGCCATGCCCTGATGGACTGATTAAGCTGTGGTCACACCCTGATGGACTGATTAAGCTGTGGTCACACCCTGATGGACTGATTAAGCTGTAGCCACACCCTGATGGACTGATTAAGCTGTAGCCACACCCTGATGGATTGATTGCGCTGTAGCCACACCCTGATGGACTGATTAAGCTGTAGCCACACCCTGATGGATTGATTGCGCTGTAGCCACACCCTGATGGACTGATTAAGCTGTGGCCACACCCTGATGGACTGATTAAGCTGTGGTCACACCCTGATGGACTGATTAAGCTGTGGTCACACCCTGATGGACTGATTAAGCTGTGGTCACACCCTGATGGACTGATTAAGCTGTGGTCACACCCTGATGGACTGATTAAGCTGTGGTCACACCCTGATGGACTGATTAAGCTGTGGTCATGCCCTGATGGACTGATTAAGCTGTGGTCACACCCTGATGGACTGATTAAGCTGTAGCCACGCCCTGATGGACTGATTAAGCTGTGGTCACACCCTGATGGACTGATTAAGCTGTGGTCACACCCTGATGGACTGATTAAGCTGTGGTCAGGCCCTGATGGACTGATTAAGCTGTGGTCACACCCTGATGGACTGATTAAGCTGTGGTCAGGCCCTGATGGACTGATTAAGCTGAGGTCACACCCTGATGGACTGATTAAGCTGTGGTCAGGCCCTGATGGACTGATGTAGCGATGGCCACGCCCTGATGACCTAAATGACAGGTGGCGCCACCCTCATGGGACAGCTGACTGATCCCAAACACATCATGGGATAAGCAGTAATGATTAACATAAAACAAAACTTCTGAAAGCCACTTCTGAGTCAGTCATCACACACACACACACACACACACACACACACACACACACACACACAGTCACACCATGTGTGTAAGCAGTGTGTTTTAATAATTACTCAGTGAAGTGAGACATAGCTGAGGCCCTGACGTTCATCATCGTCTCCCTTTTTTCCTGAATCTTTCCATTTCCTTTAAATATTTCTCCAGATCGCACATATGGCCTTTCATTCACACAGCAGAATCACGGCTGCTGATCTGTGGGGAGATTTTTATCAAAAAAAAAAAGCTTAAACAGATCCAGGAACAGCCGGCACACTCCTAAATGCTTAATTTGATAAGCTGTCATTAGTGTGACCTTTTGGATAAGTGCCTCATACAAGTTTACAGGCGAGCGAGAGAGAAACGTGGCACTTTTTACATTTTATTTCCAAACCACCATCAAGAACAGAGAGAGAGAAAGAGAGAGAGAGAGAGAGACAGTCAGACATAGAGAGAGAGAAAAAGAAACAGAGAGAGACAGAAAGACAGACAGACAGACAGAGAGAGAAAGAGAGAGAAACAGAGAGACAGACAGAGAGAGAGAGGAAGACAGACAAAGAGAGAGAGACAGACAGAGAAACAGAAAGAGAAACAGAGAGAGAGAGAGAGAGAGAGAGAGAGGTGAAAAAGGAATATAAAGTCGAGGAAAGCCATAATGACTGGAAAGTCACATAATAAGAAAGGAATCAAACATTCCACCCAGACAAAACAGAAACAGAAGGAAAGCAGGACACACACACACACACACACAGTATAATTGTCTAATAGTAATCCAACCCTCCAGCTGTCATATCGCTGAACCTTAAAAAAAAAATTAGGTCCAAAATCCTGACCTTAGACTTTTCAGACATTTTCCATCCTGAAAACGTTCGTTAGTGTTTTATTTGTATGTTAACTGCAGCTCTGATGGTCGTACAGATTTATACTGGGGGAAGCCATGGTCTAATGGTTAGTGAAGCAGCTTTGGAATCAAAAGGTTGCTGGTTTGATTCCCTGAACCAGTAGGAATGCCTCACGTGTCCTTGAGCAAGGAACCAAACCCCCAGGCTGCTCTGGGTATGTTGTATGTCACTCTGGATAAGAGCGTCTGCTAAAGGCCTGTAATGTGTATTATTAATGTGCTTGTTCTGACGCATTATTGTTTCCATAGTAACAGCTAATTCACAAGGACAGCGGACGTTAATACAGTGAAGATTTCTTAAAGTAAAGAGACATTTATTGAACACATATGGAAGGAGTCTCCAGTGTCAAAGCTTCCTGTATCATGACAAGCTGCAGTTTTCAGAACAGGTTTGACGAAAAATCTCACTTACTTTTGCTCACTTATCCTCTGTTTGGATGAATAAAGTAAGTTTCACTTCAGTGGTTGAATAATGTAAACAAGGTCCAATAATAATTTCACATCTCATCTCATTATCTCTAGCTGCTTTATCCTGTTCTACAGGGTCGCAGGCAAGCTGGAGCCTATCCCAGCTGACTACGGGCGAAAGGCGGGGTACACCCTGGACAAGTCGCCAGGTCATCACAGGGCTGACACATAGACACAGACAACCATTCACACTCACATTCACACCTACGCTCAATTTAGAGTCACCAGTTAACCTAACCTGCATGTCTTTGGACTGTGGGGGAAACCGGAGCACCCGGAGGAAACCCACGCGGACAACATGCAAACTCCGCACAGAAAGGCCCTCGCCGGCCACGGGGCTCGAACCCAGACCTTCTTGCTGTGAGGCGACAGCGCTAACCACTACACCACCGTGCCGCCCCCCAAAAATAATTTATCCACTGAAATGGTTCTTGCAGATGGACCTGAAAACTTCCTGTACTGTGGTGAGTCAAGAGGAAATTAAACATCAGTGCCAGAATTCAGGGTTTGGTTTTGGTCGGGATCTTTAACTTCACACCTGAGTCAACAGAAGGGATTCATCATCAGGGTGTGCTGGGTGTGTTCAAGCGGGAAAAAACGCTAAAATGTACTTGAAGCTGGACCCAAAGCTGAGGACGTGATGTTTATTAACTAAACAGATGCTGAAGACAAAAGAGCCAGAATTTAATCCAAGTCCAAAAGCCAAGTTCATCGAACAAATCCAAATTGTAATCCAAACATAATAAAGAATTTAGGAAGACGTCCAAATTCAAAACACACACACACACACACACACACACACACACACACACACACACACACACACAAAGTACCTTACCACAACAGGGCTTTAGTTTATTCCCTACTTACTGTTTAGTAGTTGACAGTGATGTTCTCTGGGTAATGTGACATATGTGATGCATTATTACCCATAATGCACTGTAAATCCAAAGTGCTGAAGGAGGACTAAATCCGCAGGTTTAGACGTTTATTTATTTAACATTTACAGGAGTCTCCAGTGTCAGCACTTCGTCACAGTCAGGAATAAAACACTTTTGTGATGGGAAAATAATAAACATCTTAATCTTAGAAAGAGGTCCTGACTATCAGTAATGCTCAATTTTATATATATATATATGTGTGTGTGTGTGTGTGTATACTGTATATATATATATATATATATATATATATATATATATATATATATATATATATATATATATATATATATGTGTGTGTGTATACTGTGTGTATATAGTATATATATATACTATCCAGCTTCTTTAACAGCTCAGATATTTCCATGAGGTGGTTTATGCAAATTCTTGCAAACTTAATAACCGTCTCAATACACAGAGAGCAGGACGCCTAACTGGCCTTAAAAACACAACCCTCAGCATTATAAACATGTTTAAACCAAACATCGGACCCGTCTGGCTGCGTCTGAGCTGTTATTACAGTTTAACCAAAGACCGACTCTTTTTAATGATGGACTGTGCAAATATTTTAGTTCCTAACCTCATACCGCTACTATTATTCACTATTACAAAAACCATTCCTGAGGAACTGTTGCCAAATAAGTTTGACTGATGGTCATCTCCCATTGGCTTACATCTTCTGAAGAAGGTTGCACTTAAAACCAATGCAAACCCAAAGCATGTATGTTCTCCAGACCAAGAGGTGCGGTAAGCTGGATTAGCACTAAAAAAACAACAACCAAAAGATCACTGGGTAGAATGCATACCTCTGCTGAGCCACGTATCTAGATTTGCATCAAAATCTAATTAATTGTTCCTCAGCCCATGGCTCACCTTTCCTCCACATTTCATCCAAATCCATTCACTACTTTTTGAGTTACGTTGGGAACAGGCAAAAAAAAAAAAAAAATCCTGGCTCCACATACATATCTGGATCCTGATTCCACACACATTGCCAGATTGGCATCAACATCTAAACAATTGTTCCTCAGCCCATGGGTCACCTTTCCTCCAAATTTCATCCACATTCATTCACTACTTTTTGAGTTACATTGGGAACAAGTAAAAAAAAAAATCCTGGCTCCACATACATATCTGGATCCTGGTTCCACACACATTGCCAGATTGGCATCAACATCTAATCAATTGTTCCTCAGCCCATGGTCCACTGTTCCACCAAATTACATCCAAATCTGTCCACTGCTTTCTGAGTTACTTTGGAAACAAACAAATGAAAATTGATACTTGAGAAAATCACAAAGAAACAGAAGTTTTGGCTGATTAGGTGTTTTTACAAGATTTGACCTTGGTGACCTTGACCTTTGACCTTTACCCACCAAAAACTAATGATGTCTTTGTGTGACCCAATGAGTTGTCCTGTGCATTTTGGTGAAGGTTGGTCAAGAAATGATGACGCTAGAGCACCGACAAACGGGCAAACGGACAGATCAACATACTTGCAAAACTCTCCGATTTTCGCAAGCAACAAACAAATGGAAATGAAAACATAACGTCCTCCAACAAAGATGGCAGAGGTAATGATAGCAGCTATTACACGAAGTCCAAGCTGATGTCTTTAAGCAATATCACATGAGTGAGAGTGCAGTTACAATCGATACCAACATGGCTGTGATTTGAGTGCTATAACTGATAACAGCCATGCCGATACGTTGCACGATTACGAGTGTGATACTGCTTTTATACAGCAGTTCTATAAGCAAGAAATTAATATCAAGTAACTGAATTATCAGACACAACATGACCAAATGTTCTGTTTATTTTTGCTCACAGAAACAAATCCCAAAGAAATCACACTCACTTTATAGCATGGCGGTTAGTTGGCTGGCTAACTCACAATGATTTTTTTTTTATGTTCCAGCTAAAGGTGCTGAAACGTATCATTTACCATGTCTGCTGATGATCTTGCTAACTCTAATGTAGCAAACGTTTTGAACAAGGCAGTGGAATTTTATGTAGCGAACACATACAAGCCGCTTATCCAATCAGATTAGTGGACTGGAATTAACTGGATGGGGAAAAAAAGAGTGGCTGATTGCTTACTCCGCACTCGTTTGCATGTCTGATCAGCCAATCAGAGAACTCCTGCCAGCCTCCAATCCTGATTGAACACAGATAGGATTGGAGTTGGTGGGAAAAAAAACAGCCACAAATGTTAGAAAACTCCTGCTAGTCTGACGGACCACCAGTTTCCAAACTGGTCAAACTGGTAGACTATCTCTCCCAACTGGTAAGTACTGGTAGAAACAGTTTCTGCATTACAGCTACCAGGTCATACCAATGCTGGATTTTTCAGCGAAGTTAACGTATCAGGACAGATCAAAAGTCAAAGTCCGTCCCACGCCAGGATCTGGTCTTCCCAGGCAGTCTCCTGTCCTAGTACTACCCAGCTCTTGAGGCACATGGGTGCAGCATTTATCTCCATTTCTATAGCCCTTGGTTTCTCACTTATATAGCTAGTGGAGGGCTAGTCCTCTGGTAACCATGAGAGTTTGACTCCCTACTCGCATCTGTATTGCAGCGTGCCTTGCCAGATGGCAGTAGGTACCATTTTTATGATGGTCTTTGGTATGACCCGACCTCAAGTAGAACTCGCGAGCGCCCAGTCAAGAGGCAGACACACTAACCACTAGGCCAACTCACAATCTATCAGGACAGGTATGGTGGTTAAAAATATTCACAGTGGGGACAGATCAAAAGTCAAAGTCTGTGGTAGGGAGGCAGATTTGTTTGGCTGGTAAACCAAAGATTCAGTACTATTTTGATATTCTGTTTAGTTGATTATCAATATGCCAGACTCTTTTGTTGGTGGTGCTTCATCACTTATGGATCCACTGCAGCCTCCCAACTCAACAGATTGGCTAACAACACTATCAGTCTGTTACTTCACCACATTATTCATCATTTAGACTCTCTAACAACTATTCCTGCACAGTTACCCCTGGCAAGCCATTCTTTAAACTTCAGGATTTGAATATGACCCCAGCAACAGATTGAGGTTGCGATGATGAGTATGCAGATGACACCACAATTATAGGATTCATCTCAGACAATGATGAGTCGTCCTACTGTCAAGAGGTGACTCGAGCCACAACATGCTGTGAGAGCAATGACCTCATTCTCAACATCTCCAAAACCAAGGAACTGGTCATCGATTTCCGTAAATCACCAAACCACAAGGATCTTATTAGTTGGTAATTAACCAATAAACATCAAAGACTCCTGGGTACACATCAGCAGCTCACTAAAGTGGGATGGGAATATCACCTCAAGCATCAAGACCGCCCAACAGAGACTCTACTGTCTCTGTAGAAAGCAGTTGCTGATACTTATCCTGAACCTTACATCCTCCATTACTGTCTGATACGGTATGAAGACACAGTGTCCCACACCAAGAGGAAACTGGACAGCATTGTGAGTAAAACCAGACATCAGTGCAATCTCTGTACATAACATACCTCCAGAAAAGAGCCCTAAAATGTTCTCTGACTCCTCCCACCCAGCACATGTCATATATCAGCCCCTCCCATCCAGCAAATGATGCAGATTTCTGATGTCAAATACAACCCATTTCAGAAAAGGCTGAAAAATCTGTTGCCTCAGGAGGATATCGAACAAGACAACAAGGCGTTAAGGACCATTCGAAATGGATCAAATTCTCATTTCCTGTCTTCTACGATGCCTTCAAACTTCCCCAGTTGAAGGCAACATTGATGTATCCTCAATGCCGCGTATTACCCATAAAACTGTGCAGCAACTCCCTCAAACAACAGAAGAAAAAAGATGGCGGGCAAAAATTCACAGAAAAGACATTTAGTATACAAATATAAGTTTTGGGCTTTATAAGTTATAAGAAATAAACATTGTACTATCTTATAACCCCGTGACTGGAACCAGATAAATGTGCTTGATGTGATTTGTCAGGCATCTGTTAGCCAACTAGCTACTCTTTTTGGTTTTGTTACATGGCACACGTTATCGTAAATTCTGTCCTTAAAGGTCATTCGAAATGAACGTCCTTAGAAGATGCCTTCAGTCAAAAGTCCTGCCTTATGAGACACCTGTCTATTATGGCAGCGAGGCAACAAGGTAACAACCTTCTGTTTCAAAAGCAACCTTCATCTTCTTGTCCTGTCTTGCACTTTGTTTGGCGTTCTGTTGATTGTTGAGCTGTACCGAGCCAAATAACCACCAACACTGTTGTGTATCAATACGTGAATCATGTATCTTGTATCTTCTTTGTTTTTTTTTAATTACAGATTACTGCCCCCTAGTGTTGTAGTACTTGAGACCGGTCTCAAGAGCACTTTTCGAAGGTCTCAATCTCGTCTCGGAATCGACCATAAGCTTGTCTCGGTCTCGGACATAGAGGACTCGGGATTTTATTTCAAGATCAGTCAAAACCACCACTGAGGGGATTTAATTAAATTTTGTGTGCATTTATTTGTTAACATCGTTACTGTGATTGGATGTAAAATTTCCTGCTTCAAATGCAACCAGTAATGTGACTCATTACTAATTTGAAAATGTTCTTCCTGTTAATGGCCATCACCCCTCCTCCACCCCCTTCGCACACACTGGTCTGGTCCTGGTCATGACTCGGTCTCGCCCTGAATTGGTCTTGGGCTTGACTTGATCTCAACCCCTCAAAGTCTTGGTCTTGTCTTGAGCTCGATACACTTTGGTCTTGATCATGGCTTGGTCTTGACTACAACACTATAGCCCCCTACTGGTGTGGAGAATTGTTTCTTTCAAGCAGGCACATAACACAGCCATTTTGTCTTTCTAGTGGGTTTAAATGCAACAGAAAATATGAGCCAATGAGATGCAGCGTATATACTTCCTGTATGATATGTAAAATGGCCTCTTTGGATTATTACAGTGAGTATGGGTAACAGGTGATGAATAAAGGTAGGACGCAAGTGCACAAACCCATATTAGGGCTAATCCAAAAACCATCATCATCATCATCATCATCATCATCCATAATTCCAAAAAGGAAAACTTGAGCGAGGTTAAAACAAATACAATTACAGACGATAAACAAGACATTGCTACAAGACAAACTTGTCATAGACAGGACTAGAACACATTCACATGACAATGCAAACTAAGTCTCATGGAATCAACTCGAATAAAAACATGAGCACAGTGCTTGCCAGGATCTGATCTTCAGCTTGCACTGAGAAGGAGAATGCGTGACAATACGATTGCATGCACAGTAATTATTCGCTATGCATCACTTTCTTTTTTTGGCATGTGTCTGTAAAGGTGTGTACATCATGTACTTCTACACTAATACAATAATTATGACCACATTACCGAAGTCAAGTAAACACCCTGCACAATTTATTGCCAATTTTTTTTTGTAGTTATGATATTATTTTATACTCAGTGTCTGCCAGGTTAAAATTCCTCGAAGATGAAAACTTTACTTGGCTGATGAACTAATTTTGATTATCGGGAATCCTGTGAGAGGAAAGAGTGAGAAATCTTCCTCTGTATCACTTCCAGTTCAGCCAGTGTCCAGTTTAAAGTTCAGTTTGGTTTCATCGAGTCCAGGATCTTTATTGTTCCACACTAGTTACTATTTAAGAGTGAATTTTTATTATTCAGTGGTAATACCCTCGTTAAAAATCAGCGTTGGTCTGTAGTACATTATGAGAAAAGGAGGGAATTACACCAAGATGTCTATTTTAAGTCATAAATATCTGCATTAAAATCATAATGAACTCTCAGAAGTCTGACAGCAGGCGACCGTTTCATCTGCTTCGCACTATAAACCAGATGAAAAATGAAAGCAGCACCAGCATCAGATCAGCGCAAATCAGACACAGTAGGAAACCTGAGATGGTAGAAAACATGCCATTTGTTCCACATGAGTATAGAATAATGGGAGAATACCCAGCGATGAGGTGGCAGCTGTAAATAATCATTACCGAGACACTACAGCTCACACAGGAGAACTGAAATGTTGAGAAGAATCTTAACTACACAGCATTTTTATTTTAGTTTCATTCATTTCAAAATATTGAGTAAATGTATAACAGTCTGCTCAAGCCAAGTGTACAAGTCTGTACGAGCTGCAGGTGTACAGCAGGTGAGTGTTTGTAGAGTTACGTTCAATTTCATTCATATGAAGTTTACTGTACAATTCTACACTACAGTAATATGGAGTTAATGACAGCAAATTATGAATCATGAATTACAAAAATATGGAACTTTGGCTCAGAATCTCTATGTGTTACTTTGGAAACTCAGATAATTTAAGCATGTAGCTTTGGACATCAAGAAACTATGAAATACAAAAATACAAAAAGGCCTTCCTTCTTTCAACAAGACAACACCAAACCGACTTCTGCACATATTAAAACTACATGGCTGCTCAGTAAGAGTCTGGGTGCTAAACTGGCCTGCCTGCAGTCCAGACCTGACTCCCATTTAAAACATTTGGTGCATTATGAAGTGCAAAATACAACAAAGGAGACCCCGAACTATTCAGCAAATGAAATTGTATATCAAGCAAGAACAGGACAACATTTCTCTTTCAAAACTATAGCAATTGGTCTCCTGAGTTCCTAAATGTTTACAGAGTGTTGTTAAAAGTAGAGGCGATGCAGCACAATGGTAAACATGCCCCTGTCCTGGCTTTTTTGAAACGTGTTGTTGACATCAAATTCAAAATGAGCATATATTTTTCAAAAAAACAATAAAATTTCTTAGTTTTAACATTTGATATGTTGTCTTTGTACTGTTTTCGATGAGATATAGGATTTCCATGATTTGCAAATCATCACATTCTGTTTTTTATTTGTGTTTTACACAACGTCCCAAATTTATGGAATTGAAGTTGTGTAAGGAATGTAGCTTTGGACATCAGGAAACTATCCATCCATCTATCCATCCATTCATCCATCATCTGTAACCATTTATCTTGTGCAGGGTCGCAGGCAAGCTGGAGCCTATCCCAGCTGACTATGGGCGAGAGGCGGGGTACACCCTGGACAAGTCACCAGATCATCGCAGGGCTGACAGACAGAGACAAACAACCATTCACACTCACATTCACACCTACGGTCAAATTAGAGTCACCAGTTAACCTAACCTGCATGTCTTTGGACTGTGGGGGAAACTGGAGCACCCGGAGGAAACCCACGCGGACACGGGGAAAACATGCAAACTCCGCACAGAAAGGCCCCCGTTGGCCGCTGGGCTCGAACCCAGAACCTTCTTGCTGTGAGGTGACAGTGCTAACCACTACACCACCGTGCCACCCCACATCAGTAACTATGAAATACAAAAATATGTAGCTACACGAATACATGTAAAAATACAGAAGTACAGAATTATGGAAATAAGGCACGACGAAATACAATTAATGTTCAGTTGGAGTTAAAGGCGCATCTTCAACCTCTCAACAATGAAAGATTTGACTAAAGATCTGCTAACACAAGTCAGGCCAGACTCGACGTAAAAGCAGAGGGGGTTCTGGGCATGGGGAGTAACAACGTTCTTCGATGTTCATGTGACACACGTTCACTCCTCGTGCAACCAGACAAAAACAACGTCCATGATCTTTAAAGAACAGGAAAATGAGAAGAAGAGGAAGTACCAGCAGTGTGTGGAGATGGGGACGTTCACGCCTTTAGTCTTTGAAACCAGTGGGGGAATGGGGTTTGAATGCCAAATGTTTGTAAGAACTCTAGCCGAGAAATTAGCAAGCAGGAATGGAGAGCTCTGCGCTACTGTAATGTCATGGTTAAGAATACAATTATCATTTTAGATCTTAAAGTCTGTACATGTCAGTATTAGCGGATCTAGGACACCCTTCGGACATACACTAAATATTTCACAGGATAATTTTAGTTTAAACGCTCATGTTGCGTATATATATATATATATATATATATATATATATATATATATATATATATATATATGGGGCGGCACGGTGGTGTAGTGGTTAGCGCTGTCGCCTCACAGCAAGAAGGTCCGGGTTCGAGCCCCGTGGCCGGCGAGGGCCTTTCTGTGCAGAGTTTGCATGTTCTCCCCATGTCCACGTGGGTTTCCTCCGGGTGCTCCGGTTTCCCCCACAGTCCAAAGACATGCAGGTTAGGTTAACTGGTGACTCTAAATTGAGCGTAGGTGTGAATGTGAGTGTGAATGGTTGTCTGTGTCTATGTGTCAGCCCTGTGATGACCTGGCGACTTGTCCAGGGTGTACCCCACCTTTCGCCCGTAGTCAGCTGGGATAGGCTCGAGCTTGCCTGCGACCCTGTAGAACAGGATAAAGCGGCTACAGATAATGAGATGAGATGAGATATATATATATATATATGGGTCTGTCTCAGAAACTGGGTACTGTGGGGGTACCCCACTAAATATACTCACAGTCAATAAACTATACAGTTTTGAATGGTGATGTTGGTTTTAATTTGAAATAAAATGATGAAAGAAATAATACAGATAAAACCAAATCTTTGATGTGAATACTCTATTCAGAATTTGGCAAAAATTCTGCAAATTTGTGGAAAGATGGTGGCTTGATCTGGGACATGATAAATGGTTGACTACATCACATTCCCTTAAAAAGGTTGTAGTCCACTGAAAAGTCTACAGTTATCACTAATTGTATTTTAAGTTGTAAGTTTATACACCTAAGGATTGGTGCGCTCACAGAATAATCATAACCGTAATAAAACATCATGCAAAATATTTGATCACCGTTGTAACTCCATTTTCCGCAAACCCAAAATCAATACGATCGTGTGTTTTGATCTAAAAGGAAAGCCTCAGGGTCGAGGTCACTACCTCACAAAAAGTAGTAACTTAAAATCACTGCGCCATATAAACATTTAGTTATAAAGCTGCGATTGTTTTTTTAAAACAAAAGCTGAAAGTTAGGTATAGAATATGTTTCTTACAGAATATGTTATGATGGTAGCTGGTCTTGTATGAATTTCTGAGCTATAAAATGAGTTGTGGTCTATTTTTTACCGTAGCGTGTTATTTGTGTGCGGGGAAGGACACACATTAACAATTTGCATGTGTAGAATGGAATTTTCCACTCCAACAGTTAGAAGTTGATCGTGCTTCCATTTGCGGTCTTTCTGTTACGCGGGTGATCTGTTCGGACGTTATCGCTGAAAAGGTGAGTTTCGACAGTTTTATTTTGTTTTAGTCTTGCAGTATAAGGCAATAGAATGTTTCTTTTTCATCTTACTTTCATATTTCGTCGTGTTTGCGTATTTTTGGCCAATATTTTGCAACCATGGTCAATTTAGATCGAACTTTTGATAGAATCTACGGCCAGTCATTTTGCCCCGCCCCCTCCTCATGCTCCGCCTGGTGTGGTAGTGATGTCCCGTTGCTCGCGTGCCGCAGCAGAGACCCGCGCAACCTTCAGCCGGTACAGTCGCTGTTCTTTTACCAGCGCCGTTATTCTCATCTTTCCGGCGTGTTCTTGATTTTTCCATCGTGTCCTATTTCGCCATATCAAATACCCAAAATGTATCATATTATTCATATTTAAGTGAATAATCAATTCAGTCATCATAACTTGGCATTTTTAACCCAAGCAATCAAAAAGAGGAACTGTATTCAATATTTTCACTCATCTGTGAACGAGGGGCTTTAATTCTTCATGATGGAGTTATTTTATATGGAAATCAATTTTACAAAAGCATTTCAAAAAACTTTTCCACAGTGGAGGCCAGATAAAGCAAGATACTATCTTTATTCTTATTAAACATGACAAAAGAAACATTGAGTGTTAGGTAAATGCAAAAAAAAAAAAAAAGTAAAATTAGAACATTTTGTCCCAAATGAGAGACCAGTTTCTGAGACGGACCCATATACTTTATCTTATTTTTGTAGAATAGTTTTTAATAATCTTCAATAATTATCTCCCATAGCAACCAGGTAACAGGTCCAGACTATTTTGGATAAAACATTACAAAATCATGGTATGGGACTGGACCTGCACAACATGGTATATATTTCCTACATAATACACCATGCACCGTGCATTTTGTATTTCACAACAACACATTCCACTTTTACATTACATTACATGGCATTTAGCAGACGCTCTGATCCAGAGCAACGTACAACGAGTGCAAAAATCAGGTACACGAAGTGCTGAACTTCTAGACAAGAAAGTTCTAGTCAAGTCAAGTCAAGTCATTTATTTATATAGCACATTTAAAAACAACAGGGGTTGAGCCAAAGTGCTTCACAGTGTTAGCTAAGGCATAGATAAAAAACAATAATAGTCTGAAACATCAGACCCACATATTTACATTAATCATTGAAAGCGCGGCAATAGCACCATAATAAGGGAGTAAAAAAGAAACAAAACAACACCTCAATTTGACTCAAAAAGCAAGTGTGAACAAGTAAGTCTTCAGATTGGATTTAAAAGAGGCAATTGTAGGGGAGGATTTAATGTATGGCGGGAGGGCATTCCAGAGCTTTGGAGCAGCAACAGAGAAAGCACGGTCACCGCGGGTTTTGAGGCGTGTGCGAGGGATGGTAAGGAGTGATTGATTTTGTGACCTAAGTGATCTGGGTGCAGAATGTGGAATCAAAAGTTCCGAAATATAAGGTGGTGCTAGACCATTAAGTGCTTTAAAAACAAAAAGTAAAATTTTAAAATCAATTCTGTATCTCACTGGAAGCCAGTGGAGCTGGGCTAGGACTGGTGTGATATGTTCCCCCTTCTTGGTGCCAGTCAGAAGCCTGGCAGCAGCATTTTGTACCAGTTGAAGTCTATTAATGTTGTATTGTGACATGCCTGTGTAAAGGGAATTACAGTAATCTAAGCGTGAGGAGATGAATGCGTGGATGACTATTTCCAGATCTTTAGGGGAAAGAACAGGTTTTAACTTTGCTATGGTCCTCAGCTGATAGAAACTGCCTTTAACCACAGCATTAACCTGTTTATTAAAAGTTAGCGAACTGTCAAGCAGAACGCCCAGATTTCTGACTACATTCTGTGTGTCTGGTAGATGAGGAGGAAGAGCATTGCCAAGGCTGGTGACAGTGGGGGATGAACCAAATAATATTATTTCAGTTTTACTTTCATTTAGTTGTAGAAAGTTGTGTGCCATCCAGGATTTAACGTCCTCAAGACAACTGAACAGATTGTTGATGGTGGAAGAGCAGTTTGGACTGAAAGGCAGGTAGAGCTGAGTATCATCAGCGTAACAGTGATATTGAATGTTGTGCTTCTTGAGAATAGAACCTAGGGGCAGCATGTAAAGAGAGAAGAGCAGGGGGCCTAGAATGGACCCTTGTGGGACACCATACTTATTTGGGGCTGAGGAAGAAGACTGGTTACCAATCTTGACACAGAAGGTCCTATCCTCCAAATAGGCCCTAAACCAGTTTAAGACTGGGCCTTGCAATCCAACTTTATCATGTAGGCGCGCCAACAGGATGTTATGGTCTATAGTGTCAAATGCAGCGCTAAGATCTAGAAGATCTAAGTTCTAGACAAATGACAGCGATACCAGGTGTAACATACTGTTGAAATCGCAATACTCAAACAGACAAGAAAACAAACCAGCCATGTAAAGTAGAACCAAATCAAGAACTCAAACAGCTCACCCCAGGCGAGACTGTACACAGCCTGGGTTGGTCAAGACCGAAACACAGTGGCACAGTGGGCAGGGAAGAAGAGGAAAGGTGCAGCTTGAAGCTTTCAGAGTCTTCATCGTCACCAGAGAAAGTGACCTCATGCTGACAGGAAGCGAACTCACTATCCATCGAGGAGGAAACTTACTTCACACTAAAACTTACCTTGATAAGGGAGGAAGATTCTGGGCAGCGGCGGAGAGAGAGAGGAGACGAAGGAGATGAAGAGGAGGACGAGAGGAACCTCCGACCCCAGTGACTTTCCCATGACCTCTGACCTGGAAACAGAGATTCAAATAGTGACTCGAAAGCTCATAAAATATGTATTTTAATTTCTTAGTAAAAGTGAAAGTATTCAAAAATGATATTTAGATTTACACATTTTATTTTAAATCATATTTAGGTTTTATTTATACTTATATACTTATATTTATGTTTGTAAAATCATATTTATATTTTATTTATACATATTTATCTTTTTAAATGATCTCGATTTTATTTCTATTTTGAAAATCAGTTATATTTCGTTGCGCATTTATTATTTTAATTTATACTGTAGATACTTTATCCTTATAAAATCATATTTATATTTATATTTAAATTTATTCATTCATATTTTTATATTCTTTAAATCTTCTTCAAAGGTAGACTTTTCTTGCTCTTTTTAAATCATAATTATATTTAATTTGTATATATTTTAATTTTTTATATCTATTATGCACGTCTCATTTTAAAATAATATTTTTACATCTACTGTATATTTATGTTTTTGAAATTATATTAATCTTTTACTTGTTTGTTTTTAAAATCATATTTGTATTTAATTCTGTATAAATATCTTTTTCAAATCAACTTTTGGTTCATAAACTTTGAATCTTTTTAAAAATGTTCCTATATTTTATTTGTACATGTTCATCGACTTATATTGATAAGTTATTCAGTCCCACTTGTACTCCAGAGATGATGCTCCGAGTGACTCTGAGAGGAGAATAACGACTAACGTCTCCATTACGATGATAAAAGTGTGTGTTTGGCTGAAAAATTCAGACGTTTAAACTCTAGTTTCTCACTTCGGAGGAGGAAATGGCTGTTAAAGTCCCTGCGAGCTGTTTAACATGGAGACGAAGCTCTAATGAAGCGCATGTGTTCTGCTGATCCTCACTCTGAGCTCCATAATGAAGGATTTGGCAGAAATGCTGGTGTTATAAATATTATTCTGTGAGTCGTGTGATATTTAAGGCGTCTGCTCACAATCAACCATTGTCCACTGTGTGCTCACACACACACACACACACACACACACACACAAAGACGCTGGCACTAAGACTCTGATAATATGTCTAAAGAAGAAGCAGAGAAGCGTAAAGTCCCTGTGAGATCAAAGAAATGGGTGTGTTTACTTTCACCTAAGAAAAGAATGGAAGAATGCACTCACACACATGTTCTCCCACTCTTTATGCCATTACTGCACTACAGCACTTAAATAATACATATAGAGAAGTTCACTTTCCACTCTTCAGAGAGAACACACTGCAGTGAGTTTATAAAAGAGTGTGTGTGTGTGTGTGTGTGTGTGTGTGTGTGTGTGTGTGTGTGTGTGTGTGTGTGTGTGTGGACATCTTTCCTCATAGCTAATACATGAAGCCTGTAAAAGATTCATATTCACTCTGCACAGGACATTAAACAATCTGACGTCAGTCAACTTCAAAAACCTTTTTGTGACATTTTAAAATTTTTAAAAACTAAATGAAGTAAAAAGATTACAAAAATGTAAAAATAAAAGTAGATAAAAATGAAAAATGTTTTTTTTAACAAACAATTCATTTACAAATAATATACAAATCTGTAAATTATTTTTGGGAATGATTAATTCATTATATATTTATTTTGTGTTATATATTTATTATTGTTGCTGTTGTTATTATTTTATTATTATTTCAAATTATTTTTGGTTTTATTTATTTGTAACAGTGAATGTGTGTGACAGTGAAAAATATTAAGTGTTATATTTCATGGGGAAAAAGAAATAATATAGAATCACTGCTCAAACACCAGCTGAACAATCTCAGTGGGCGTGGTCTAATATTCAAATGAGTACACTTGATTGACAGCCTTCTGTCCAATTAAATATACAACGTTAAATATTCAGTGTCAGATTAAACATCCAGAGTCTGAATAACAATAACCAACACAGAATCATTCAGTGTTTTTTTCATGAAATTCAGTGAGGGAAAGTGTGAGCGATCCAGTCACGTACCAGTTATAGGTAACCTCTGTGTGTGTGTGTGTGTGTGTGTGTGTGTGTGTGTGAGAGAGAGAGAGAGAGAGAGAGAGAGAGAGAGAGAGAGAGAGAGAGAGAGAGAATGTGCAAGACCATGAAACATTTCAGTGAAATATAAGCAGTTGGTGATTTCTTACTTCAAACACACACACACACACACAGCTGCTGAAGACATCAGTGATACAGTTGCAGTTAAAGTGTGTGAGATCACTGAGATTAAAGCTGACCTTTACAGGTCACACCATCACCTCAACTGCTCTGTAACACACCACCTCCTCCTCCTCACCTCCTCCTCATCATCATCTCCTCCACCACTTCATCATCTCCTCCTCCTCATCTCCTCATCCTCCACCACCTCCTCCTCACCTCCTCCTCCACCTCCTCAAAATCTCCTCCTCCACCACTTCATCATCTCCTCCTCATCATCATCTCCTCCTCCTCCACCACCTCATCATCATCGTCTCCTCCTCCTCACCTCCTCCTCCACCACTTCATTATATCCTCCTCATCATCATCTCCTCCTCCACCTCATCATCATCTCCTCCACATCTACCTCATCATTCCTCATCTACCTCTTCATCATCACCTCCTCCACCTCCTCCTCCTCCTCCTCCTCCTCCACCACTACTTCATCATCTCCTTGTCCACCTCACCTCCTCCTCCTCCACCTCATCATCATCTTCTCCTCCACCACCTCATCATCTTCTCCACCTCCACCACCTCCTCATCTTCACCTCCTCCACCTCATCATCATCTCCTTCACCACCTCCTCATCTCCTCCTCCACCACCTCATCATCATCACCTCCTTCACCTCACCTCTCCTCCTCCTCCTCCACCTCATCATCATCTCCTCCTCCTTACCTCCTCCACCACTTCATCTTCTCCACCTCCACCACCGCCTCATCATCATCTGCTCCTCCTCCACCACCTCATCATCATCTCTTCCACCTCCACTGCCTCCTCATCTCTTCTTCCTCCACCACCTCATCATCATCACCACCTTCACCTCTCCTCCTTCACCTCATCATCATCTTCTCCTCCACCGCCTCCTCATCTCTTCCTCCTCCACCACTTCATCATCACCTCCTTCACCTTCACCTCTCCTCCTCCACCTCATCATCATCTCCTCCACCTCCACCACCTCATCTCCTCCTCCACCACCTCATCATCATCATCATCATCATCATCATCATCATCATCACTTCCTTCACCTCACCTCTCCTCTTCCACCTCATCATCACCTCCTTCACCTTCACCTCTCCTCCTCCTCCTTCACCTCATCATCATCTCCTCTTCCACCACCTCCTCATCATCATCATCTCCTCCTTCTTACCTCCTCCACCACTTCATCTTCTCCACCTCCACCACTGCCTCATCATCATCTACTCCTCCTCCACCACTTCATCTTCTCCATTTCCTCCACCACCTCATCATCATCTTTTCCACCTCCACTACCTCCTCATCACCTCCTTCACCTTCACCTCTCCTCCTCCACCTCATCATCATCTCCTCCTCCACCTCATCATCATCATCAACTCCTCCTCCTCCTGCATCTAAAATACACATCTACACTTATTGCAGCATACAGCACTGATGACTCCTGGATTCCAATTGATCAGAAGGTGTTGATTAATTCCCTATAAATTAGTGCAGCTCTTAGTGCACTAGGAATACCTTGTGGTTTCCATAGTAACAAATGATGGGACTGTTTGTTGCACTCTGTGCTGTAGAGATGCGGTGACCAGTAGGATGGTGAGAACGGTGAGGGTGTAAAAGCTGCATCCCACAGATCCCCTGCTGTGACCCTGTCAACTAAACATCAGTGTCCTTCTGCCAGCGTGTGCAGGAGAATCCCACGTTCCTCATCCATCACCATGGACCTACGTTTCTGAGTGGGAATGGGTTTTGGACAGATCAATTCTCAGAGTTAGAATTTGGCCTGAGTCTAATCTCCAAGATCAGCTCGACAAACTGAACTGAGGTTTAGATCCCTGTAGCTTAGCCATCAGAATCATCCTGTCTGCTGTAGAAGCTGCTGAGGAACCTGTTCAAGGAAACTGAGGACAATGTTTGAGGAAAGTGTTTGAGGAAAGTGTTTCTGGAAATTGTTTGAGGAAAGTGAGGAAAGTATTTGAGGAAAATGAGGACAGTATTTGAGGAAAATGAGAAAAGTGTTTGAGGAAAGAGGAAAGTGTTTGAGGAAAGTGTTTGAGGAAAATGAAGAAAATGAGGCAAGTGTTTGAGGAAAGTGAGGAAAGTATTTGAGGAAAGTGAAGAAAGTGAAGAAACTGAGGAAAGTGTTTGAAGAAAGTGAGGAAAGTGTTTGAGGAAAGTGTTTGATGAAAGTGATGAAAGTATTGGAGGAAGGTGAGGAAAGTGTTTGAGGAAAGTATTTCTGGAAAGTGTTTGAGGAAAGTGTTTTTGGAAATTGTTTAAGGAAAGTGTTTGAGGAAATTGAGGAAAGTATTTGAGGAAAATGAGGAAAGTGTTAGAGGAAAGTATTTGAGGAAAGTGAGGAAAGTATTTGAAGAAAGTGAAGAAAATGAGGAAAGTGTTTGAGGAAAGTGTTTCTGGAAATTGTTTGAGGAACGTGAGGAAAGTATTTGAGGAAAATGAGGTAAGTATTTGAGGAAAATGAGGAAAGTGTTTGAGGAAAGTGAGTAAAGTATTTGAGGAAAGTGAAGAAAGTGAAGAAAATGAGGAAAGTGTTTGAAGAAAGTGAGGAAAGTATTTGAGGAAAGTGTTTGACAAAAGTGATGAAAGTATTGGAGGAAGGTGAGGAAAGTGTTTGAGGAAAGCATTTCTGAAAAGTGTTTGAGGAAAGTGAGGAAAGTATTTGATGAAAGTGTTTTTGGAAATTGTTTGAGGAAAGTGTTTGAGGAAATTGAGGAAAGTATTTGATGAAAATGAGGAAAGTGTTAGAGGAAAGTATTTGAGGAAAGTGAGGAAAGTATTTGAAGAAAGTGAAGAAAATGAGGAAAGTGTTTGAGGAAAGAGGAAAGTATTTGAGGAAAGAGGAAAGTATTTGAGGAATGTGAGGAAAGTATTTGAAGAAAGTGAAGAAAGTGAGGAATGTGTTTGAGGAAAGTGAGGAAAGTATTTGAGGAAAGTGAAGAAAGTGAGGAAAGTGAGGAAAGTGTTTGAGGAAAGAGGAAAGTATTTGAGGAAAGAGGAAAGTATTTGAGGAATGTGAGGAAAGTATTTGAAGAAAGTGAAGAAAGTGAGGAATGTGTTTGAGGAAAGTGAGGAAAGTATTTGAGGAAAGTGAAGAAAGTGAGGAAAGTGAGGAAAGTGTTTGAGGAAAGTGAAGAAAATGAGGAGCGTGTTTGAGGAAAGTGTTTGAGGAAAGTGTTTGACGAAAGTGATGAAAGTATTTGAGGAAAGTGAGGAAAGTGTTTGAGGAAAGTGAGGAAAGTATTTCTGGAAAGTGTTTGAGGAAAGTAAGGAAAATGTTTGGGGAAAATGAGGAAAGTGTTTGAGGAAAATGTTTGTCCATAAATGTTCCATCAGCAGTCCTTGTCCTTCATGAAGAGCTCTGTGGGGTGGAGGACGTCCACTGGAGGACCACCTACAGTTAAGTCGATAGCGTTCAGATGACTGAGGAGTCAGAGAGTGTGATATTTGTCCCTTTCTGGGTGTAATCTGACTTTTGATTCATCTGCCTATGCTACTCCTCCCAGACCTCCTCTGACCACAGCGCTAACTAGCATCCGTAAGATACGCAAGATGGTCCACAAGATCATTAGTAAGTAGCTGTGGTATAAGAAGAATAAAACACTGTGTTGCTGACACCGGAGACTCCTTCCTTCTATAAATGTTAAATAAACGTCTCCTTACAGAAACCTTCACCATATCAACAATTATACACTTTTGAAAAATCCGATAGTACAAGCGTGTTAATATACACCTGTGATTTGCAGATGCACTACTCTCAGAGGCGCTGTTACAGAACATTAATCAACACCTTCAGGAGTCCAGAATTCAACAGACAGACTTAATCCCAGGAACTCAAACACGGTGGAAAACACACTCCCTACTTCAGCTGCAACCTCATGAATAAAACACGGGGGTTAGTGAGGATAAAACAGCAGTGTGTGTGTGTGTGTGTGTGTGTGTGTGTGTGTGTGTGTGTGTGTTGATATATACATCATATACCTGATTATCAGCTCAGTTCGAGAGTTCACTATGATTAGCAACTTTCATGCTAATCTCCTTTACTGCTCTGGATTCACTCAATCAATTCTCCATCTTTAGCATCAAAGCCAGAGTTTATTAGCGATGATTACAGTGTACCGTACATCGTCTAAGAATGTGTTTGTGTAAATTGTAAGATTAGACCTTTACAGAAATTATACACCGACTGCAGATTTAAAAATGTTTTTTACCTCTACTGTGGCTTCCAGATTAGCACTAGAGCTATGAGGTTAATGTCGCTAACAAATTGGTCTCAGAACACAAACTTAATGAGCAGATTAGCAAACTATCCATCACCTCTAGTCAAAATTTTCCTGGTAAACTGCTTGTGAGATGAAATTTTTCTTCCCTTTTGAATTTTCTTTCACTCACTGAAGTTAGCTGAGTGAAAGAGATGCTAGTTTGGCTATGCTAGCTTTTTCTCACTTGACTCGCTTTTCTACAGTAGTTTGCTTTCCTTTGTGAGGTTAGCCTTTGCTTGCTAGTTTGGTTTCACTCACCAGGTTTGTGTTTACTCGCTAATCTGATAAACATTTTCACTCAGTAAGTTAGCTTACAATTGTTTGTTTGCAGAGCCAGGTTTTCTCTGTTAGTTGCTTTTGCGCAGATTAGCATATTGGGCTAGGTAATTTTCACTCCCTTTGAGTAGACAGGCTAGGTTTTGATTGCTAGTTTGAGTTTACTGGTTTTGCTACAGTAGCATGATTTGCTCCCTTTCACTGAGTTTTCATGTGCTAGCGTGCTTTCTTCACGAGGTTAGCTTTAGCTCACAGGTTTGTTTCACGAACTTTCGCTCAGCAGATTAGTTTCCATGTGATCGTTTGCTTTTAATCACAAGATCAAGTCTTACTTTAGTAGTTTAAGACATAAATAAAAATGTTTGTCAGGATTAGCATTGCGTGTTGTGTTTTCTCATCTCATTATCTCTAGCCGCTTTATCCTGTTCTACAGGGTCGCAGGCAAGCTGGAGCCTATCCCAGCTGACTACGGGCGAAAGGCAGGGTACACCCTGGACAAGTCGCCAGGTCATCACAGGGCCAACACATAGACACAGACAACCATTCACACCTATGCTCAATTTAGAGTCACCAGTTAACCTAACCTGCATGTCTTTGGACTGTGGGGGAAACCGGAGCACCCGGAGGAAACCCACGCGGACACGGGGAGAACATGCAAACTCCACACAGAAAGGTCCTCGCCGGCCACAAGGCTCAAACCCGGACCTTCTTGCTGTGAGGCGACAGCGCTAACCACTACACCACCATGCCGCCGTGTTGTCTCATCTCATCTCATCTCATTATCTCTAGCCGCTTTATCCTTCTACAGGGTCGCAGGCAAGCTGGAGCCTATCCCAGCTGACTACGGGCGAAAGGCGGGGTACACCCTGGACAAGTCGCCAGGTCATCACAGGGCTGACACATAGACACAGACAACCATTCACACTCACATTCACACCTACGCTCAATTTAGAGTCACCAGTTAACCTAACCTGCATGTCTTTGGACTGTGGGGGAAACCGGAGCACCCGGAGGAAACCCACGCGGACACGGGGAGAACATGCAAACTCCACACAGAAAGTCCCTCGCCGGCCACGGGGCTCGAACCCAGGACCTTCTTGCTGTGAGGCGACAGCGCTAACCACTACACCACCGTGCCGCCCGCCGCCGTGTTGTGTTTTATGTTTTTCTTTTTTGTGTGGTTTTTTTTTTTGCACTTGAATGGTTCCTCAGGGGTTCTGTGTATCGTTAACGGTTCTAGAATTTTTTTTTAAGAGGTTCTACTTTGAAATTTTGGCAAACAGATACTGCTGGGGTTTTTAAAATGTGTTAATGTGCTCAATTAAATCTTTTTTAAAGTGAATTTAATATTCTATTCACACCACCACATGGTGCGCACGCATGCACGCACGCACGCACGCACGCACACACACACTCACACACACACACACACACACACACACACACACACACACACACACACACACACACAGAGGAAATAGATGTGTGACTGGGACATATGGAAAGAATCACTATAAAATGCAAATATTTTTATTGTTGAATACTGAATAGATCCAATTTTCCTTTTATAAGAATGGAATAAACCATAAAACACGACCATAATCTCTCTCTCTCTCTCTGACACACACACACACACACACACACACACAATTAACATAAAATGGCGCGGTGGTGTAGTGGTTAGCACTGTCGCCTCACAGCAAGAAGGTTCTGGGTTCAAACCCAGTGGTCGGCGAGGGTCTTTCTGTGTGGGGTTTGCATGTTGTCTGTGTGGGTTTCCTCCAGGTGCTCCGGTTTCCCCCACAGTCCAAAGACATGCGGTTAGGTTAATACGGGACGGCCTTGAACGAGGCACCGAACTCCCAACTGCTCCCCGGGCGCTGTTAGCATGGCTGCCCACTGCTCTGGGTGTGTGTGTGTGCTCATTGCTCACATGTGTGTGTTCACTGCTTCAGATGGGTTAAATGCAGAGAGGAAATTTCACAAGTGTGTGATGAATAAAGTTATGCTTTCTTTCTTTTCTATTTGCACTAACTCTGACACACCACTTAATAAAGCCCATATAATATAAATGAATTAAATGTAATTAATAATGAATTACCTAATTAACATAAATCATTAATGATATGTATGCAATAAAAATTTAACTACAGTAGTATCGTAGTGCTGTTTACATGCTTTATTACTAGCTTTATAACACTGTTATAACAAGAAGCAGTCATACGTCATGTTTCTATTTCATGACATTTTGCATGAACTTTAACAGAATGTCACATATTTTGTTCCAATGCATTACTCAAATGGATCAGTCCCAAATTAGTGCACAATGTATGATATACTGTATAACATCGTCCTAGTGCAGAGTACTGAAAGTACCGCAGGATCAGAGGTACACATTTCACCTCATACCCCAAACTCCACCTGATCAGAGAGTAAAGTCACTTTATTTGACTTGTAATTTTTTCTCAATGTGTAAAAAGCAAGAGGAAAGGGGGCGTGGCAAGTAATACTAGGGGTGTTTCCAAAAAATAATTTGCTTTTTGTAGTTGAAGAGTAACTTTCGTGTTTCTGGGTTGTGACTGCTGCTTTAGTGTCAAACATATAATCATGAAGTTTTATTGCATCACTACATATACGAGCCAATCAGATTCCAGTATGTAAGTGCTGTCCTTGGCACAATGTTATGAGAAGGACACGTGGGGTGGGGCGTAGAATGTTTTTGGGCTTTTCCAATTCTTATAAAAACTACTTCACTTCTCAGAGCCAAACTATAATTTTACAAATTCATGCAACATTGGAGCCAAGATAAACCAAGAGGCTGATTTTTGAAGAGGAGTATCAGACTTTTTATTTTTGCAGTCTCATCTCATCTCATCTCATCTCATTATCTGTAGCCGCTTTATCCTGTTCTACAGGGTCACAGGCAAGCTGGAGCCTATCCCAGCTGACTACGGGCGAAAGGCGGGGTACACCCTGGACAAGTCGCCAGGTCATCACAGGGCCGACACATAGACACAGACAACCATTCACACTCACATTCACACCTACGCTCAATTTAGAGTCACCAGTTAACCTAACCTGCATGTCTTTGGACTGTGGGGGAAACCGGAGCACCCGGAGGAAACCCACGCGGACACGGGGAGAACATGCAAACTCCGCACAGAAAGGCCCTCGCCGGCCACGGGGCTCGAACCCAGACCTTCTTGCTGTGAGGCGACAGCGCTAACCACTACACCACCGTGCCGCCCTATTTTTGCAGTCATTCAAAAAAATTAAAATAAAATTTACGCTAGTGGATATTATCAAATGATTTTTGGTCAAGAAATCAATCAAATGAAATTTCACTATGACTGCTGTTTAAGTATTGAACACATAACCACGAAGTGTTATTATATCATTAAATATAAGAGCCAATCAGAGTCTAGTATGCAAATGAAGTCCATTCCATGCATGCTACAATGATTAAAAGCAGGCGAAATGGGGCGGGGCATGTCATTTTTGATGGCGTCAAATTATTCTGAGAAAAAATAATTTGCTTATATGCTAAAATGTAAAAATGGGCGGAGTATGTAATATTGTGAATGTTTCAAATTCTGATATAAAAAGTGATTCTCTGAACTGTAACTTCATACAAATTTGCGCAACTTATAAGCCAATAAAAATAAAGTGGGCGGGGCTATAAGACTTATGCACTCTTTTTTTCATCAGTCACAAAAGTTATATCATACATGTCTAGTTATATGGTTTCCCCGTATTTTGTACGGCAAAATGCAACTTTCTGGCTAATACGGAGTGCACTGATTTTCATACAGGAAAATTACATTTTATATCAGAGATTTTTTCCGTTACTCCGAGAAAATGTTCTTAGCATCCACCATTTATTTTTTCAAACATGCATGCCCAATGAAACGGAACTATTTTCGATTTATGTGGTTTTATAGTTGCACGTGGTTTTCTCGGTCATTTAAGTCCATCGGCTCGGACCGCCCAGACTTCTGTGATGGCTGCAGAAGTTATGTTCTGCCAATTTCTCACGGAACACAACATCCCCTCGACTGTGGCAGACCATTTTCACAGCTAGCGGAAAAAAAATGTTTCCCAGTTCAAAGACTGCACAGGTAAGCATTTGTGTTTTGTTTTTAAGTTTTTACTGTTTGCATGTAGGAAAGCTTTCTCCATTATGATGATAATTTAGGGAGGCGATACTGGGAGTCGCCGTTTATACAACAGCAACTGTAGTTACCCGGCGATTTCGCTTCCCTAAACATTTAAATTGCTGATAGACGTTATATGTAGACACAGATGACCAACACTCGTTACTACCATCAGTCGTCAGTAAACTGGAAAAGTACTGAATGAAGAGTAATGGCGGTAACGACCGTTGGTAACCTGTCTCTAAAATGTGTAGTCGGGGATGGAAGCAATTTAACACCATCTACATGTTTGCCGTGCTCTGATTTTCTTTTATTGACCAGGAAAATAATAGATGTATATTGGGGAAAGGTCTTCGATGTAAAAACTGCTCTGGGTGTTGCCAGGTTTCCAATGCTGAAACAACTTTTTACTGCTTTGCTGTGCCTCCCACATAGCAATGCAGATAGTGAGAGGGCTTTTTCATTGGTTACAAACATTCATACTGAGGACAGAAAAAAATATGGCTGCAGACACATTAACTGCATATCTGCAAATTAAAATGAAGTGTGATGAGGAGCTACAACTGCTACCCAAGCAGTGATATTATAGCTAGTGCCAAATCCACAACATCTTTGTACAACAAAGAACACTCCGAAAAGGAATAGGATTTAAATTCTTGTTATAAATTACTGGGAAGATTTTCAATATAACTTCATAATTTATTCATATTTTCACTTATCCTTGTTTACATAATATACTTGATGTGGTTCAGTCATCTTTAGTCGGATCTAGCACTGCTTGTGGTGTCAACACTTTTTTCTCAAATGGAACTTTTACTGTTTGACATCATTGTATATAATTAATTACATTTAACCTACTATTGTAATTAACCTACCTACTTAGTACTGCTGTTATATTTCAAGTAATTTTCTTTGGTGGAATGTAATATTGTAGGTGACGTCAACACTTGTCAAATAGAACTTTGTGCAATTTTTATGAACTATTTAATATTAATACATTTTATTTGCAAAATTTACATCAATAATTCTGGTATTACTGATACAATGTATTTTAAATAATTAAGTTAATAGTTCAGTCATTATCTTTAGTAGATAATTGTTTGCTTGACTGGATATATAGTCCTTTTTAATTCAGTTACAATAGGAGTGTATAATGTGGAATAAAACAATCGGTGCTTTGGATTATCTCATCTCATCTCATCTCATCTCATTATCTGTAGCCACTTTATCCTGTTCTACAGGGTCGCAGGCAAGCTGGAGCCTATCCCAGCTGACTACAGGCGAAAGGCGGGGTACACCCTGGACAAGTCGCCAGGTCATCACAGGGCTGACACATAGACACAGACAACCATTCACACTCACATTCACATTTACGGTCAATTTAGAGTCACCAGTTAACCTAACCTGCATGTCTTTGGACTGTGGGGGAAACCGGAGCACCCGGAGGAAACCCACGCGGACACGGGGAGAACATGCAAACTCCGCACAGAAAGGCCCTCATCGGCCACGGGGCTCGAACCCGGACCATCTTGCTGTGAGGCGACAGCACTAACCACTACACCACCGTGCCGCCAGCTTTGGATTATATATTGGAATTTTTTCTTGTGTATAAGGGCTCATGGGTGTATGTAAGGGAAAAGTACAGATTTTGTAAGGGCATGGGTAACTAAAGGTTGACATGTATGTTATATATGGGTCTGTCTCAGAAACTGGGTACTGTGGGGGTACCCCACTAAATATACTCACAGTCAATAAACTATACGGTTTTGAATGGTGATGTTGGTTTTAATTTGAAATAAAATGATGAAAGAAATAATACAGATAAAACTAAATCTTTGATGTGAATACTCTATTCAGAATTTGGCAAAAATTCTGCAAATTTGTGGAAAAATGGCAGCTTGATCTGGGACATGATAAATGGTTGACGACATCGCATTCCCTTAAAAAGGTTGTAGTCCACTGAAAAGTCTACAGTTATCACTAATTGTATTTTAAGTTGTAACTTTATCCACCTAAGGATTGGTGCGCTCACAGAATAATCATAACTGTCATAAAACATCATGCAAAATATTTGATCACCGTCATAACTCCATTTTCCGCAAACCCAAAACCAATACGATCGTGTGTTTTGATCTAAACGGAAAGCCTCAGGGTCGAGGTCACGACCTCACCAAAAGTAGTAACTTAAAATCACTACGCCATATAAACACTTAGTTATAAATCAGTGATTTTGTTTTTTAAAACAAAAGCTGAAAGTTAGGTATAGAATATGTTTCTTACAGAATATGTTACGATGGTAGCTTGTCTTGTATGAATTTCTGAGCTATAAAATGAGTCGTGGTCTATTTTTTACCGTAGCGTGTTATTTGTGTGCGGGGAAGGGCACACATTAACAATTTGCATGTGTAGAATGGAATTTTCCACTCCAGCAGTTAGAAGTTGATCGTGCTTCCATTTGCGGTCTTTCTGTTACGCGGGTGATCTGTTCGGACGTTATCACTGAAAAGGTGAGTTTTGACAGTTTTATTTTGTTTTAGTCTTGCACTATAAGGCAATAGAATGTTTCTTTTTCATCTTACTTTCATATTTCGTAGTGTTTGCGTATTTTTGGCCAATATTTTGCAACCATGGTCAATTTAGATCGAACTTTTGATAGAATCTACGGCCAGTCATTTTGCCCCGCCCCCACCTCACGCTCCGTCCGTTGCGGTAGTGATGTCCCATTGCTCGCGCACCGCAGCAGACACCCGCGCGACCTTCAGCCGGTACAGTCGCTGTTCTTTTACCAGCGCCGTTATTCTCATCTTTCCGGTGTGTTCTTGATTTTTCCATTGTGTCCTATTTCGCCATATCAAATACCCAAAATGTATCATATTATTCATATTTAAGTGAATAATCAATTCAGTCATCATAACTTGGCATTTTTAACCCAAGCAATCAAAAAGAGGAAATTTATTTAATATTTTCACTCATCTGTGAAGGAGCGGCTTTAATTCTTCATGATGTACAACCCCGATTCCAAAAAAGTTGGGACAAAGTACAAATTGTAAATAAAAACGGAATGCAATAATTTACAAATCTAAAAAACTGATATTGTATTCACAATAGAACATAGACAACATATCAAATGTCGAAAGTGAGACATTTTGAAATTTCATGCCAAATATTGGCTCATTTGAAATTTCATGACAGCAACACATCTCAAAAAAGTTGGGACAGGGGCAATAAGAGGCTGGAAAAGTTAAAGGTACAAAAAAGGAACAGCTGGAGGACCAAATTGCAACTCATTAGGTCAATTGGCAATAGGTCATTAACATGACTGGGTATAAAAAGAGCATCTTGGAGTGGCAGCGGCTCTCAGAAGTAAAGATGGGAAGAGGATCACCAATCCCCCTAATTCTGCGCCGACAAATAGTGGCGCAATATCAGAAAGGAGTTCGACAGTGTAAAATTGCAAAGAGTTTGAACATATCATCATCTACAGTGCAGAATATCATCAAAAGATTCATAGAATCTGGAAGAATCTCTGTGCGTAAGGGTCAAGGCCGGAAAACCATACTGGGTGCCTGTGATCTTCGGGCCCTTAGACGGCACTGCATCACGTACAGGCATGCTTCTGTATTGGAAATCACAAAATGGGCTCAGGAATATTTCCAGAGAACATTATCTGTGAACACAATTCACCGTGCCATCCGCCGTTGCCAGCTAAAACTCTATAGTTCAAAGAAGAAGCCGTATCTAGACATGATCCAGAAGCGCAAACGTCTTCTCTGGGCCAAGGCTCATTTAAAATGGACTGTGGCAAAGTGGAAAACTGTTCTGTGGTCAGACGAATCAAAATTTGAAGTTCTTTATGGAAATCAGGGACGCCGTGTCATTCGGACTAAAGAGGAGAAGGACGACCCAAGTTGTTATCAGCGCTCAGTTCAGAAGCCTGCATCTCTGATGATATGGGGTTGCATTAGTGCGTGTGGCATGGGCAGCTTACACATCTGGAAAGACACCATCAATGCTGAAAGGTATATCCAGGTTCTAGAGCAACATATGCTCCCATCCAGACGACGTCTCTTTCAGGGAAGACCTTGCATTTTCCAACATGACAATGCCAAACCACATACTGCATCAATTACAGCATCATGGCTGCGTAGAAGAAGGGTCCGGGTACTGAACTGGCCAGCCTGCAGTCCAGATCTTTCACCCATAGAAAACATTTGGCGCATCATAAAACGGAAGATACGACAAAAAAGACCTAAGACAGTTGAGCAACTAGAATCCTACATTAGACGAGAATGGGTTAACATTCCTATCCCTAAACTTGAGCAACTTGTCTCCTCAGTCCCCAGACGTTTACAGACTGTTGTAAAGAGAAAAGGGGATGTCTCACAGTGGGAAACATGGCCTTGTCCCAACTTTTTTGAGATGTGTTGTTGTCATGAAATTTAAAATCACCTAATTTTTCTCTTTAAATGATACATTTTCTCAATTTAAACATTTGATATGTCATCTATGTTCTATTCCGAATAAAATATGGAACTTTGAAACTTCCACATCATTGCATTCCGTTTTTATTTACAATTTGTACTTTGTCCCAACTTTTTTGGAATTGGGGTTGTAGTTATTTTATATGGAAATCAATTTTACAAAAGCATTTCAAAAAAAATTTTCCACAGTGGAGGCCAGATAAAGCAAGATACTATCTTTATTCTTATTAAACATGACAAAAGAAACATTGAGTGTTAGGTAAATGCAAAAAAAAAAAAAGTAAAATTAGAACATTTATTTTTTGATCATAATGTCCCAAATGAGAGACCAGTTTCTGAGACGGACGGACCCATATATATATATATATATATATATATATATATATATATATATATATATATATATATATATATATATAAAAGCTATGAGGCTAACATTACCACTTTGTTTGCTCAAGAAAACATGACATGAAATGACTCTGTCAAAGGATGATGTAGTATAACAACCAATCAAATTCCAATATGCAAATCCTGACCATGCTTGAATATAACAAGCAAGCAAGCAAGCAAAAGGGGCGGGGATTGGAATGTTGTGGGTGTTTCCAAAGCAATTTTTGGTGCTGAATGGTAACTTCGCAAATTTGTGCGATATTAGAGCCAATACAAACCGGGATTTTTTTTTTAAAGGAAGTGCAAATAATTGAACTTCGACCTTTAAGTTATCTTTATCACTTAAAAATAAGTAAATAAATAAGTAAGTTAACAAACAATTAAATTACTGCTTGTGTTCCCTAAAATATCACGTCATCAAAAATAGCATAATTATATTTCACTTTCGTATTGAACATTCTGTAAAAGTACCAAGTGTTATTGCATCATAAAATATAAGAACCAATCAGATTGCAATATGCAAATATAGTGCTACACTGTAAGAAGCAGGAGAAAAGGGGTGGGGCATGTCGTCATGGGGATGTTTACAAGTTGTACTGTATATTCTTTCAATTAGCATTTCATACTGAAGGTAAAAGTTTTGCGTGAAAATGGTTTAAGATTTTTGTTCAAATTGAGGGGGAAAAATCGAGAAAAATCGTATGGATCTGATTTAATTTTTTTTATTTTTTTAATAGCAGCACCTCAGCTCGGGTTTGAAACACACACACTTGGAGATGATAAATTTAGACGGCACTTCTCTCCCTGTCGCATGAGTGACACCGGTATTACAGCTTCTTCTCACTCGTATATCTCCACTGAGAACCGGCACCTGTTAGTCCACACACACACACACACACACACACACACACACACACACACACACACACACACACACACACACACACACACACTTTCCTCACCTTTACACTCTTCCCCAGGGCTCGTCCTGAATCCTGAATCCTCTGAAGTGTGTCTCCTCTGGAGAGTTTCAGTTCCTCCAGCTGAGTCCCAGTCAGTCAGTAATCTCCATACACACAAGCACACACACACACACACACATGCACACACACACGCACACACACACACACACACAAAGAGACGAGTGAGACACGAGCTGGGCTATTCCATACTGAGAGAGAGGGAGAGAGAGAGAGAGAGAGAGAGAGAGAGAGAGAGAGAGATGAGGAAGCGACAGAAGGAGGGCTGGTTTCTGATTACACTTTTCTCCACTTGAGTCTCGTGTCCACTTTTTTCCCCTCCCTCCCTCTCTCTCTCTCTCTCTCTCTCTCTCTCTCTCACCCCTCCTCTCTCTATCTTCATCTTTCACTTTCTCTGCCACTTCCCCCTCCTCTTTCTCCTTCTCTCACCCTCTCCATTATTCTTTCTCTCTCTCTTTTCCTCCTATCTATCTCTCCACCTAGTTATTCCTCTCTCTTCCTCCGTTCATCCTCCTCCTTTTTCATTCACCTTCTCAGTCTCTCTCTCTCTCTCTCTGATTCTCACTCACTTTCTTCCTCTCTCTTACAGTCCCTCTGTCGTTTCTTCTCTCTAGCTCACTCTCTTTCCTCCTCTCACCCTCTCTATTATTCGTCCTTCTCTTCCTCGTTCTTTCTCTCTCTCTTGCTCCCTTCATTTTCCTCTCTCACTCAAGCTATCCCTCAGATACGGAGGACAGGAGGAGATGGAGGGATATTTTCCACTGTGGCGACCCCTAACGGGAACAGCCGAAAGAAGAAGAAGAAGACTCTACCTATCTCTCCTTTCATCTTCTCTCTCTTCACTTTCCTGGTCTTATTTTCTGGCACTCTTTCTCTTTCCTTTGCTATCTCTCTCTCTCTCTCTCTCTCTCTCTCTCTCTCTCTCTCTCATTCAACTTTAGGTTTTATTCTCCCTCTCCATCTCCTGTTCACAATTTTATTTTTCAGAAAGGCACATTTTTTTTACAGGTTCATGTTTTATATTTCACAATTTTTATTTCAGTATCATACATTTCTATGGGGCAGCACGGTGGTGTAGTGGTTAGCGCTGTCGCCTCACAGCAAGAAGGTCCGGGTTCGAGCCCCGGGGCCGGCGAGGGCCTTTCTGTGCGGAGTTTGCATGTTCTCCCCGTGTCCGCGTGGGTTTCCTCCGGGTGCTCCGGTTTCCCCCACAGTCCAAAGACATGCAGGTTAGGTTAACTGGTGACTCTAAATTGAGCGTAGGTGTGAATGTGAGTGTGAATGGTTGTCTGTGTCTATGTGTCAGCCCTGTGATGACCTGGCGACTTGTCCAGGGTGTACCCCGCCTTTCATCCGTAGTCAGCTGGGATAGGCTCCAGCTTGCCTGCGACCCTGTAGAACAGGATAAAGCGGCTACAGATAATGAGATGAGATGAGACATTTCTTTGGATTTGCAGATTAACGGTGTTAAAATGCTCTCCTGCGCGATGAGTGTTGCATTTTTGTTTTGTATTGCATTTACTCTGTGTTGTTTTGTTTTGTTTGTTCTGCCATGTGCTTGTGCTCCTGTCGCCACCTCTGTCCTGTCATTGGCCTGTTTATCTAATGTGTGCACCTGTTCCATGTTCATCCCTTGATACACACCAATCAGCCATAACGTTAAACCCTCTGCAGGGTGAAGAAGTGAATCTCAGTGATGATCTCATTACAGTGTCACCTGTCAGGGGGTGGGGTTTATCAGGCAGCGAGAGAACGGTCAGTTCTTGAAGTTGATGTGTTGGAAGCAGGAAAAATGTAAGGATCTGAGTGACTTTGACAAACTGTGACGGTGAGATGACTGGGTCTGACTGAGCATCTCCAAAATGGCCCATCCTGTGGGGTGTTCCCAGTGTGCACTGGTTAGTACCGAACAAAAGTGGGCCAAGGATCCAAAGGACAACCGGTGAACCGGCGACAGGGTCATGGGTGTCGAAGGCTCATTGATTCGCACGGGGCACGAAGGCTAGCCCGTATGGCCCAATCCCACAGAAGAGCTACTGTATGTAGCACAACGTGCTGAAAAGATTAATGCTGGCTGAAACAGAAAGGTGTCAGCGTTAACTTTTTCAGCAGTTTTGGTCCGGACTAACCACTGCAGAATAGTCCTTTATATTAATGTAATATTGTTGTCTCACTTTAAGAAGAAGTATTATGACATATTTCTGTTTACAGTATGATTCATTCTCTCTAATTCTCCAATTTATCCCCCTTTTCTGTCCTTCTCTCATTCCCTCATTCTCTCTTCTTCCTTATTTCCCTCTTCCTCTCTGTATCTTTCTCTCTCACTCCACTATCTCTCCTTTCTTATTTTTCCTGTTTTCTTTCTCTATTCCTCTTCTACTCCTATTAATTGTACTAACCCCTCACCCTTCTTTCTCTTTCTTCTCTTTCCTTTTTCTCTCCCACTGTGCCCTCTGTCTATATCTCTTACTTCTTATTCTCTGACTCCTTCCCATTCTTCTCTCTCTCTCTCATCAACAATCTCGATGTAATCTTTACTTTTATCCTCCATTTCACTCT